>NW_024426552.1:8326384-8359127 GCF_017311325.1 Ursus maritimus
GTTAAGCGTCTGCCTTCAGCTCAGGGCGTGATCCCGGCGTTGCGGGATTGAGCCCCACATCAGGCTCCTCCACTGTGAGCCTGCTTCTTCCTCTCCCACTCCCCCTGCTTGTGTTCCCTCTCTCGCTGGCTGTCTCTATCTCTGTTGAATAAATAAAATAAAATCTTAAAAAAAAAAAAACAAAACTCTGATCCAGAACTTTCAGAGGCCACTTTAGCTCCTGTCCATTAGCTGCAGGGCAGTCTGAGAACTGCAGTCCTAGCTGGACAGCCATGGATTGAAGGGAAGAAAGAAAGACTAGGGGCGCCTGGGTGGCACAGCGGTTAAGCGTCTGCCTTCAGCTCAGGGCGTGATCCCGGCGTTGCGGGATTGAGCCCCACATCAGGCTCCTCCACTGTGAGCCTGCTTCTTCCTCTCCCACTCCCCCTGCTTGTGTTCCCTCTCTCGCTGGCTGTCTCTATCTCTGTCAAATAAATAAATAAAATCTTAAAAAAAAAAAAAAAGAAAGACAGACTAGATATTGGGAGACAAATTAGCATTTCTCACAGTTATCATTTCATTTAACATATGTTCTAATGAAGATTTAATTAAGATCTTGCTTAATGGCAACAACTTCTTTTTTTTTTTTTTTTAAAGATTTTATTTATTTATTTGACAGAGATAGACAGCCAGCGAGAGAGGGAACACAGCAGGGGGAGTGGGAGAGGAAGAAGCAGGCTCATAGCGGAGGAGCCTGATGTGGGGCTCGATCCCATAACACCAGGATCACGCCCTGAGTCGAAGGCAAACGCTTAACCGCTGTGCCACCCAGGCGCCCCAAACTTTTTTTTTTTTTTTAAGAGTTTATTTATTTATTTGACAGAGAGAGACAGCGAGAGAGGGAACACAAGCAGGGGGAGTGGGAGAGGGAGAAACAGGCTTCCTGCTGAGCAGGGAGCCTGATGCGGGGGCTCGATCCCAGAACCCTGGGATCATGACCTGAACTGAAGTCAGACGCCCAAAGACTGAGCCACCCAGGTGCCCCACAACAACTTATTTCTTAATTTTCTGAGGTAGAGAGATGCCTACCCACCAAGGAAGACAGCTACTATCCAGATAATTCATTTTATTTATGATCAGAGAGTTTGGTGGGTCTTGCAACTGGGAGCCAGAGACACTCAGAGCTATTTTTTTGACCACTCTGGCTATTACACTGTACTTCATTTTATAAGTTGGGCCTTAAAACTTAAAAAGAAATTGATCTCGGGCATCTGGCTGGCTCCGTCTGTAGAGCATGCAACTCTTGATCTCAAGGTTGTGAGTTCAAGCCCTGCATTGGGCATGGAGCCTATTTTAAAAAAAGGAATTGATCTCATGGCTCACTGTCTTCTCATTAACTCTGCAGTTCTCATTTGGGTTGATTGCTTAATGGAATTTTGCATTTTGGGGGGGTTCTATGAATCTCTGTATTTTGCACTTAACTCTAAAGTCATTTGAGTTTAACAGGACCCTAAGATATTAAATTGAAAAAATATGTATAAGAAAGACTTTTGAACTTGATATCACATTCTTTCATATTTCTAGGATTATGGAACTCTTACAGATATTTAAAATATCTTTTTGAATTTTGGATATCTCAAATGGCTTTCTTTTTTAAAAAAATTAAAAAATATTTTATTGACTTATTTGAGAGAGAGAGAGAGAGAAAGCACGAGAGGGGGGAGGGGCAGGGGGAGAGGGAGAAGCAGCCTCCCTGCTGAGTGCGGAGCCTGACCTGGGGCTCAATCCCAGGGCTCTGGGTTAATGACTTGAGCCAAAACCAAGAGTTGGACGCTTAACCAACTGAGACACCCAGGTGCCCCAGGAATTCAGGTTTTTAAAAAATGTAGTGTTCATATATTCATATTTTCACTAAGTCATTCATTCACATATTTATTGTACATCTACTGTTATTTTGCTTTTATTTTGCTAAGGTACGGTAACAAATGCCAGTGGAGCATGATAGATTCAGCTCAATTTGCAATATCTTCTGTAATGACATAAGCAGTCTTGTTCAGTAGGAATTGATGACCCAAAAGTCACACATAATTCTTTTGTTGCCAAAAATTCACTTATGTTCCTTGTACTCGCTATCAAGGCATTCATTCATTCATCCAGGGTTTATCAAGTGCCTATTATATGCCAGGTTTATGCCAGGCCTGGAGTTATGTGTCCTATGGAGATGCAAGGTGCATTCAGAGATGATAGTCCCCGCCAGCTTGAGGAGTGCACAGTGTGGGAGGGAAGACAGCCAAGTAAATGAACAGTTAAAGTTCACCATGGTAAGTGCAGTAGGAGGGCATGGATTGGGGGTGGAGGGTGGTGGGCACACTATCTAGATAGGGGTGAGGTCAGGAAGGACTTTCCGGGAGAGGTAATATCTGAGTTTTAAAGGAAAAACAGGGATTTGGTGTAGAGGAGGGAAGGGCTCCCGAGGCAGAACAGCAGGTGCAGAAGGACAGAGAGGTTCGCACCTGGGGACTGGTTCAGTCTAATTGCAGTCTAGGGTAACGTGAGCTGGGGGAGTGGCCCAAGATAAGGCCAGAGGAGAATGATGGGCTGGACTGTTGTGTGGGAAATTATCTAGATGCAGCAGTAGCTTCTAAGAACAGGGGTACCCAGCTGGCTACGTCAGGAGAGCGTACAACTCTTTATCTTGGGGTTGTGGGTTTGAGCCCCACATTGGGTGTAGGGTTACTTAAAAATAAAATCTTAAAAAAAAAAAAATAACTTGACCAGGCAGGCTCTCCCAGCAGTCACAGAGTAGAGAAGCTTGCAGACCAAGTGAAGATACGTGAATGACACAGTTCATTAAATAGTTTCGAAACATGCAGCAAGAAGCCCGTGGAGAGATCTGGGGCTAGTTTAGGATTAGGTGCCTGCAGGGGGGAAGGACTGCCTCCCCGAATCCTGGGCTCTGCAGTGTGTACACATCCTGCTCTTTGCTGCATCAGCCTTTCCTGCCAAGAGTGTGGTTACAGGGGCCAGAGAAAAGGTTAAGGCAGGGGGCTCAGCAGATGGAGGCTGTATATGGCTAGCACACACTCATTCTGTCGGGGAGACTCAGGACTTGTATGCCTGGAAGAGCTGTGTGCCAGCTCTGCTTTTCATCTGTTTCTAGGCAGACTATACGTGGGGCCCTCCCAGGCGGCTGATTCAGGGGTGACGTAACTGTTAATCCGGAGATGGCATGATTTGTGTCTTAATAATATTTAAGATTTACTTGGTCTGTCCGTGACTCTCTGACTAGGGGTAGTACTCTCTTTTGTTCTTTTTATCTGTGTTCATTACATATATGTTCCATTGATGTCAGCGATCTTTAGCACGTCTCGTAAGTTACTAACTTGATGTATGAGTTCCGTCCACGCTGTTTGTTTGTCTTGTTCTCTACGTTGCAGAGCTGAATATTCTTCAGTAGCACAACATATGCGCAGATACAAAAGGTTTATATGCACTCATGAAGAATTTGGGCTTTATCCTAGGAATGGGAGCTTTTGGTTAATGGGGGATCATTCGTGGAGATTGGGAATACGGCAGGAAGGGCTGGTGGAGGGGCTGCTGTAAGGAATGCAATTTTGTGCAGTGTTTTGGTCAGCTTTGCTGAAATAACAGATGACCCTAGCATCTCATGGGCTTGTAACAGCAAATCTTGGTTTCTTGCTCCCCTTATGTGTAGGCTCAGCTCGTTCGCTGCTGCTGTTTCAAGCTATGACTCTGCTCTGGGCTCTGCTCCGTGCGTCTTTCTCCTGCAGGGACCCCGGCTGAAGGAGCATGTCCATTTCAGGACATGCCATTCACGCACAGAGGGGAGGAACAGGGGCTGGCAGAAACTCAGCATAGTAGATTGTTTGTCCTGTACGATGTGGTGCAAGTGACATTCTGGGACTTCCAAGGCTAGATCGTAAGACACTTGGCAGCTTCTGCCTGGGCTCTTGGAACTCAGCTCCCTTGCTGCCAAGCGAGGATGCTCCAGCTGGTGGGCAGCTCTAACTTGCCAGCTGTGTGAGGGAGCCATCCTGGAAGTAGATCATCTGGCCCAGTCGAGGCACCCTGGCTTCATGCAGCAGAGTTGAACTGTCCCTGCCAAGTCCTGCCCACATTTGAGACTGAGCAAAATAAATCAGTAGTTTAAGCCACTAAATTTTGGGGTGGTTTGTTACATTGCACTGAGTAATGAGAACACTTGGAATGTCTTTTTTTTTTTTAAGATTTATTTATTTATTTACCTAGAGAATGAGCAAGAGCGAGAGCGAGCGAGAGAGAGAGAGACAGAGTGTGTGCACTAGCTGGGGGAGGGGCAGAGGGAGAGGGAGAAGTAGACTCCCCACTGAAGAGGGAGCGACATGGGGCTCGATGCCAGGACGCTGGGATCATGACCTGAACCGAAGGCAGACGCCCAACCAACTGAACACCCAGGTGCGCCACACTTGGGATGTCTTTTAAAACTTCTGCTCTTCCTCAGTTTACCAGCATCGGTGGGATGGGCATGGGAAGTGGTCAGTGAGCAGATGGGGAGGCTAAGGCAGTACACTTTGGACAGGGGGCCTCGCGGGCTTATGGGACCTCTCCGGGACCCGAGTAAGGTAGAAAGGCTGTGACAACAAGGGTACTTCTCTCGTTTTCTGACTCACCGAGGCACTCAGAAAATTAAGGTCCCTGGAACCCCCTTTTCCTGGGGTGTCTAGTCAGTCCCGGTTTTGCAGCATGACGTGGTTTCACCCGCCAGCTTATCATGTCAGCTCTTGCTCGCTAGGCAGTTGTGACGTCCCTTGTACTGTCACTTGATTTTCCAACACCCTTCTGAAAGCGCCGTAGGGCACATCATCTCTTCAAGTACTAGAGCGCGAGGATGAAGTTTGTAGCCATCCTTTGTCCTCCGTGCTTCCAAAGCTGTAGGCCACAGCGGTCACGTCCTGCCTTTACTCTCCGAGCTTCACATGCCTCCCATCTCTGCGTGTCTCACACCTTCATCCGGTTTATCACTGGAAATTTTAAAAGCCTAGTGTGTGATGAAGCTGGTGTGGGAGAATGTTGGTGTTGCAGTAGCAACATCTGGTGTCTGACTGCAGAACAGATGTTTTAGTTTAAACTGAACTCGTTTTAGTTGGGGTTCTTCAGAGAAGCCAAGCCAGCAGGGTGTGTGTGTGCGTGCATATATGTACATGTGTGTACACACACACACACACACACACACATACACACATATGTAAGGGAAGGAGGGAGGCAGGTGGCAGGGAGAGAGAGACAGAAACATTTATTTTAAGGAATTGGCTCACCTGATTGTGGGGTCTGCAGGTCCAGAATTTGCAGGGCCGGCCAAGAGGTGGGACACCCAGGGAAGAGTAGGTGTGGCTGCTTGAGTCAGGTCATCGGGGGGCCGAATTCCTTCTTCCTTGGGGGACCTCAGTCTTCTTCTCAGAAGGTCTTCAACCAGTTGGATGAAGCCTCCTCACATTATGGCAGATAATCTGCTGTACTCAGTCCACTGATTTGTTTACTTGTTTATAAAAGATTTATTTATTTATTTGAGAGAGCTCGCTCGCACATGAGCAGGGGGAGGGGCAGAGGGGGGAGAGAGAATCCTCAAGCAGAGCCCCCACTGAGCATGGAGTCCAATGCGGGGCTTGATCCCAGGACCCTGAGATCACGACCTGAGCCAAAATCAAGAGTGGGACACGCAACCCACTGAGCCACCCAGGAGACACCCAAGTCCACTGATTTAAATGTTACTCACATCTAGGGGCGCCTGGGTGGCTCAGTCGGTTGGGCCTCCAACTCTTGAGTTTTGCTCAGGTCATGATCTCGGGGTAGTGAGATGGAGCCCTGGGTCGGGCTCCCTCTGGCTGTGGAGCCTGCTTGAGATTCTCTCTTTCCTTCTCCGTCTACCCCTTCCCCCTCCCTCTCTTAAAAAAAAATGTTAATCACATCTAAAAAAATCCTTCAGGGTCACGTCTGGACTGAAAGTTGGCCACAGATCTGGGTACTGTGGCCGAGCTGAGTTGACAGATCAAATGAACCATCCCCTGGTTGACCATCAACTGGCTGTTGAGATGTCTGTCCCCACATTTGCTGCAGAACTTCACCCCCCACATGCTGCTGGCAGCCTTGGGAAGGACAGTTCGCTGAAGAGCCACCCCTGAGAATGTAATCTAGTGCCCCTTGGCCCCGGGCCTTCCTCGTGGGCGTGTGTTGAGTACAGCAGGTAACATGGAAAGGATTTCTGCCAGGAAATCCCTTTGTTGAGGGCTGACCGGGGCTTCCTCTGCTTTGATCTTCAGGAGTAAGCCTTTGGTTTGACAGTCCCCTTTCTTTCTGGATCCCTTTGTTTCCACCTTGAAGTGCAAACTGGCAGTGCCCTGCTTGCTTTTAGACAAACACTGCGGGATGCATGGGTGACAGCCTGGCTTCGCTTTGATGGAGGACACGGTGCAGCTTGGGGAGTTTGCACGGTCTGGGGCTCATGGACCACGTTTCTGCAAAGAGGAAATGCACTTAGGCGAGGAAGCAGCTGGCTGAGTTGAGAAACCTGATCAGGGACGTGTGTGTATGGTTTTCCGGCCGCTTCCTGTCCTTCCCCGGGCTTCATTCATCTCCCGAGTCTGTCCTCCTTCAGGGGTGTCCGAGAATTTAAGTATTGGCTCCTTTTACACTAAATGCTTACTTTGACGCCTCGCTCCACACCCGGGCCCGCTCCAGCACGGTGCTCAGTCAGCGTTTGGACAACCGCACTCTGGGCCGGGTCTCCCCTGGCCGAGTACCTCTCCTCAGGCGGGGATTGCCAGCGACGCCCTAGAACAAAGACGCCGTTAGCTTCTCGCGGGCGGTTGTGCTGTTCCTTTTCACGTTTCCCGTTCTCCCTCATCTGCAAAGTCAGCTCTCGCCGAGGCCAGAGTTTATCTTCTCATCTTCCTGGGCTGACATCCTTCCTCCGTTCTCAGAGCTGGCAATCAGCTAAATATTTGCTCGAGTTGTCAGCTTCTGCTCTCATCCCGGATCAAAGGTGTCGGATTTGAAACGCGGAGTCCCGCTGAGACGCTGGTCAGGGGAATGCTGCTCACTCTGGCTGCAGGTCTGGTGGGAGGTGGAGAAGTCGGTGACCAGGTGGAGGGAAGGCTACCCATAGAGCTAAAAGAAAATGCCGAGGGTTCTCTTTCTCCAAGTATTCTAGACCTGTTAGTGGGTTTCAAGCTTTTGACTATAAAGATTTGCATTTATTGAGTGTTTCCCAGCTTTTTAAATGGCTTCTTGAACGAGGAACATTAGATTCAATTTGAATTCTGCTTCAGGAGAGAAATGAAATAGTAAGGAATGAGATTTTGTGGGATAGGGTTCACCCTTGGAGGGCCACAAGCCCTTGGGATACCTCGAACTTTTTTCACCCACCCCCTTGAGCCTCAGACCAGTTTTTGCCCACTCGGGGTATATGGTCCCCTCTGAGAATACCTGCTTTAGGACTCCATGTTTAGAATAGTAAGAGGGCCCCTCTATGGACCAGGCACTTTGCACATTACTTCTATTTATCTCTCCCAGTAACCTTGTGAGGTGGGTAATCTTACCATTTCCACCTTACAGACAGGAAACCCAAGCACAGAGAATTTGAGTGACTTGCTTGGGTCACACAGCTATACGCCAGAGGAGCCAGGACTCAATTCAGGGCGTTGGGCTCTGGAGTCCTCCCACTGTCTAGGCTGTCCTGGAGTACTGTGGGAATAAGCATAGTGCCTTGATTCTTTTCTTTTTTCTTTTTAAAATTGACATATAATTCATATCCCATAAACCTCATCCTTTTGAAGTATACAACTACAATTCAGTGGTTGTGCAGTCACCTCTGTCTAATGCCATTTTCATCGTCCCAAAAAGAAACACGTATCCGTCAGTAGCCACTTTCCACTTCCGCATTCCCTGCCCTGGCAACCGCTAATCTACTCGCTAACTCTTTAGATTTGTCTGTTTTGGATATTTCATATAAATAGAATCATGTAATATGGGACCTTTCATTATTGGCTTCCTTCACTTAGCATAATGTATTCAAGATTCATCTACGTTGTGACATGAGTCAGAATTTCATTCTTTTTCATGGCGGAATAATACTCCATTGTATGGATCTATACATTTTATTTATCCCTTCATCTGTTGATAGACTTTTGGGTTGTTTCCACTCTTTGGTTATTATGAATAATGCTGCTATGAACATCTTTATACAACTTTTGTGTGTGGACATAATATTTTCAGTTCTTTTAGTTATATACCTAGGAGTGCAATTGCTGGGTCATTTGGTAATTGTGTGTTTAACTTTTCTTTCTTTTTTTTAAAAGATTTTATTTATTTTAGAGATACAGAGAGACAGAGAGTGGGGGTAGGAACAGAGGGAAAAGGACAAGCAGATTCTGTGCTGAGCACAGAGCCTAACATGGGGCTTGATCCCTTGACCCTGAGATCATGACCTGAGCTGAAATCAAGAGTTAGATGCTCAACTAACCCAACTCCCCCAGGCGCCCCTGTGTTTAGCTTTTTGGAGAACTGTCAAACTCTTTTCCAAAGAGGCTGCACCATTTTGTATTTCCACCAGCAGTGTAGTAGGGTTCTGATTTCTCAGCATCCTCAAGAACACTTGTTAGAATCCATCCTTTTGATTATATCCATCCCAGTAGAGGTGAAGTATCTCATTGTGGTTTTGATTTGTGTTTCCCTAATGACTAATCAGGGATGTTGTTCATCTTTTCAAGTGCTTGTTGCCATTTGTGTATTTTCTTTGGAGAAATGTCTCTTTAGATCCTTTGTCCATTTTTAAAAAGATTTTATTCATTTATTTGAGAGAGAGAGAGAGCACCAGTAGCGGGGAGGGGCAGAGAGAGAGGGAGAAGCGGGCTCCCCACTGCAGGGCTCAATCACAGGACCCTGAGATCTTGACCTGAGCCGAAGACAGACACTTAACCAACTGAGGCACCCAGGCAGCCCCCTTTGTTCATTTTTAAATTGGGTATTTTGTCTTTATTGTTGTGGAAGTTTTTTCTTTCTATATTTTTATACATTGTGGATACAAGTCTTTTATCAGATTATGTGATTTGCAAATATTTTCTCCCATTTTGTGGATTGTCTTTCCACTGTCTCGAAGCTATTCTTTGAAGCACAAAGATTTTGATGAAGTCCCATTTATCTGTTTTTTTCTTTTGTTGCTTGTACTTTTGGTGTCCTGTCTGAGAAACCATTGCCTCATCCAAGGTCATGACAATTTACACCTGTATTCTTCTAAGAATTTTGTAGTTTTAGCTCGTATATGGAGGATTTGACCCAGTTTTTAGTTGATTTTTGTACCTGGTGTAAATGGCGTGAGGTAGGGGGTCTATCTTCATTCTTTTGCATATAGATATCCCATGTACGAGCACTGTCTGTTGAAAAAATTGTTCTTTCCCCATTGAATTGTCTTGGCAACCTCATCCAAAATCAATTGCCTGTAGGTGTATGTGTTTGTTTCTGTGCTCTCAGTTCCATTCCATTGATCTGTATTTCTGTCCTTAGGCCAGTTGGACCTTGACTTTTGAACCCCATGTTTCCTGGGTGAGCAAGTTCCCTCAAGGCAGAGGAGGCTTGGCTTGTGGGAATTCCCCTTCCCTCTGTAGGGTCGGGATTTGCCGCAGCGTTGGGCTGGCATGCTTCAATTATCTAGTTGTTTCTTCAGTCCTTTACAGATAATGTTTTATTGATGCTATCCAGCACTTTCTCATTGTTTTCAGCAAAAGTTAGTTCTAAAAAACTAACCTATCTATATAAAAAATGGAATTCAAAATTATTTATCTCCGATTATAAAATTTGGGGCAGTGTATCCCTGAGATAATTTGTTTTGGGAAAGAGGAAAATTCTTCATGGCATCTTAAAAAAGGACCACTCTATTCACTTGCTTTTAAAGCCAGATTCATAATAGCTAGTAATCGAGGGTTTCATCAGTTGAGCACTTTGCTGTCCCAGGGTTTCTGCTGGGGGCATTGTATACTCTTGACTCTCGTTAACACAGCAAACCTATGAGATGACTGGTATTCACATCATTATTCCTGTTTTATGAATGAGGAAGCTGGGATTCCAAATGTTTTGAGACTTGCCTGAGGACACACAGCAAAGATGAACCCAGTTTGACCCAGACCCAGGTCCTCGACTCCAGAGCCAGGCTCCTAGACTCCCCCTCCTTCAGGGCTCCCCTTCTCCTCGTCCCTGGTTCACATTCTTCTTTTAGAAAAACTGGAACTTGTCAAAGACTGAGTTTTTTCTGCGTTCATTTCCCTGTCCCCCTTGTGGGAATGTGAGCTGGGACAGACAGGAGCTCTCCAGAGGGTCCTTGACAGTTGTTTCTGGTTGTAGAAATCTAGGGGAAGCCCCATGTAGAACTGCGGCCGCAGAGAGTCTGAGCATGAGAGAGAGTGCGGTGCCCAGGACGGGGAGTGCTCACGTGTGCCTGGGGGGCTCTGGGGCAGTTGGTCTCAGACCACACTACAGCAGAGCTGGTCTACAGGTTACGTTATAAATCACTGGGTATTGTGGACCTGTTGCTTTCTCCTATTTCCTGTTACTAAAGGGCACAGTGACGTATTTCCATGTCTGGAAAATGGCCCTTTCCCCTTTCAGCTCCTTGAAAAGTGATGGAGACTTCAATTGCTTTTAAAAGAGAGGGCTGAGGTAATTGGGTGATGGGCATTAAGGAGGGCACGTGATGTGATGAGCACTGGGTGTTACATGCAGCTGATAAATTATTGAACACGACATCCGAAACTAATGATGTACTACGTGTTGGCTAATTGAACTTAAATAAAAAATTAAAAAAAAAAAGAAAAAAGAAAAGAGTGGGTTGTATTTACTGTTTTGGAAGCCCTGTTGTCAGGTAGAAACAAGAATGTTGGAGCCAGAACATCTTTGATGTTAATAAAATGCAATATCCAGTAATTCATTACGTTTGACTGTAATTTAGGGGTGGGAGCTGAAGGGAAAAGTATCTGCTTATTTTAGAGAAGAACAATCTCACCGTCTTTTTCTTCCTCCTCCCACGCCCGTGTTTTCTCAGATTGTGAAGTGGTCCGACTGCTGTTTGCCATTAGCTTGCAGACCTGGGGATCCTTATCAATTAATTGCTGAAGCAAGCGTGGATGACTTCAGCAAGCTGGGGGTGGCGTTCATGGAAGATAGACTCCAGATGGCGGATGGATTGGTACCTCAAAAGATTGTTTGTAAGTGACTTTAGAAATGTTTCCATCAGGGGTGCCTGGCTGGCTCGCTCAGAAGAGCAGGCAATTCGTGATCTCTGGGTTGTGAGTTTGAGCCCCATGTTGGGTGTAGAGATTACTAAAATAAATAAAAACTTAAAAAAAAAAAGAAATGTTTCTATTATAGCAGGAGACCATTGGTTATTAGCTTAAGGATTGTTGAACCCTCTTGTTCGATGTGGCTTAAGGCAAATGCTTATCTTCAGTTTAATGCAGTCAACAGGTTGGATATAATTGTAACAGTATGAGATTCATACACGTGTTAGGTTTTTTTGAGACCCTTATTGATAGTGCTTTTGAAATTCTTTTTTTTTTTTTTTTAAGTGGGCTCCGTGCTGGGCCCAACATGGGGCTTGAACTCACGACCCTGAGATCAAGACCTGAACCAAGATCAAGAGTCAGACCCTTACCCAACCGAGCCACCCAGGCACCCCAGTGCTTTTAAAATTTTTTTTTTAAAGATTTTATTTATTCATTTGACAGAGAGAGACAGTGAGAGAGGGAACACCAGCAGGGGGAGCGGGAGAGGGAGAAGCAGGCTGAGCAGGGAGCCTGACGCGGGCTCGATCCCAAGTTCCTGGGATCATGACCTGAGTCGAAGGCAGACGCCTAATGGCTGAGCCACCCAGGCGCCCCTGCTTTTAAAATTCTTAAACAAGGATTTTCCATAATTGCATTATCCACAAGATGGCGTGCATATAATATTTGTTTCCCACAATCTGAAAAGTATAACAAATTTCTAGACTACAGTTTGGCTGAATGGAAAGTATAACCATGTTTCTACAAAGTTCTAATTCTAACAGTTTTTTACTTAAAAAAATATATGTCAGTATTTCGGGATACATCCTTTTTTCAGGAAACATGCGAAATATTCTTTCTTAATTATGTTTAAAAATTGAGTTTCTATGTCCATGAAAATCTTCATTTGTAGCTTGAGCAAATGAGTGCTACTGGCTCTGGAAATCCTTGTAAATCATTTAATTTCCCCATTTGGCATGTGCACATGCCCATACGATGTCAGATGCATAGCAAGTCCTCCATAAATGTTTTTCGAATCAGCGATTATAAACTTCTATTCCAGTCCTGAGATAGAAGATACTGGAAGGACCCTTTTCCCCCATTGATCCTATGAAGTGTCCCGAGAGCACCTTCTGCTTGGGGTATGCCTGGGTACACTAGATATGTGCCTTTTGTTTCTCGGTTTCATTATCTTATAGGAGACTGACACCCAAGAAATCGGTTCTGTAAGTAAGTAGGCACAATTACCTCTCTGAATCCCACTTTGTTCACCAACCGATAAGGGGATCTGGGGCTTCCAGATTCACAAGGTAAAGGTGTTGTAGAAATGTGGGATTTGGGATTTCACTCTCGGGAAGGTTGGGCGCACCCTCCCCGCAGGTGGCAGCAGTGCCGTGGTTCCAGTGGGTTCCAGTGGGTTCCAGTGGATGCCACAGACTTGAGGCAGGACCGCAGGTGGGGGCTGGCGGGCGGGCTGCCCTGCAGGAGTCATGGAGTGCAGAGAGCACCGTGAGGTTTTGAACTGAGCTGCGTGACAAACCAGAAGGGCTGATGATTGTCTTTTGTTCGTGTTTTAGCCGTGCACTTGCAGGACCATACTCTGAAGGCACTGGAGGATCAGCCAGCTAACAAGCAAGCCCAGATCCTACCGCAGAGTCCTGAACCTTCCGCTGAGAGTAAGCCTGAGCCAGACGTTATGGAGCATGTTGGTAGAGATGACCCCAAGGTTCTTGGTGCACAACCCATACCAGGGAAAGGGGGTGCCTCTGGCAGCGAGCCTGCCGAGGAGGGTGACAGAGGAGTAGGTTCCGTCGAGCACTGTCCGCTCCATCTGTCTAGTTGCCATGAGTGTCTGGAGCTTGAGAATAGCACCATCGAATCTGTGATGTTTGCATCTGCAGAGAACATTCCAGATCTTCCCTACGATCACAGTGGCAGTTCGGAGGATGTTGCTGATGATATCCGCCTGGAGAGAGAAGGGAGGAGGGTCAACATCACGGGAAAGGCCCCCAACATCCTCTTCTATGTGGGCTCTGCCCCCCAGGAAGCCCTGGACAGGTTCCAGGAGGTCCGGTTGGTTCTGGCTGACTGTGTGGACACCGACAGCTATACGCTCTACCACCTGTCACGGGAAAGTGCTCTCAGAGACCCGTGGTCAGACAACTGTCTGCTGTTGGTCATTGCCACCCAGGAGGCTATTCCCGAAGACCTTTCCCAGAAGTTCATGGCCTACCTTTCTCAGGGAGGGAAAGTGTTAGGCCTGTGTTCGTCCTTCACATTTGCTGGCTTCCAGGTGACGAGCAAGAGTGTGCTCAAGGAAACAGTCCAGAACTTGATTTTCTCCAAGGCTGACCAGACCCAGCTGAAGCTCAGCGTCCTGAGCAGTGGCTACGTTTTTGAGGAAGACCCTGGGGAGCGGCTCAGCCTGGGCAAGCTCAAGGGTCACCTGGAGAATGAGGACCAGGACAGGCTGATAGTACAAGTGCCTTTTGGAACGCACGGAGGAGAAGCTGTTCTTTGCCAGGTACGGAGGCTGGCATCGCGTAGGGATCTTTGGGGATCTTTGGCAGAGAGTATCCTCTTTGAGGCTGAACACCAAAAGGGTCAAGAGGCTGCGCTCTGTGGGTACTTTTGATCCTTGGCTGGGGACTTTTTGCTGATGCTGAGTACGTTTAGATGAGGGCTTTCCTGTCATATGGATGTCCCATTTCACCAAAACACGCGGTGCAGGAACGAAGCAGAAGGTGTCATGGCTGATGTAATGACTACTGGTTAACTGAGGATTGGTCAGAAAATTCTTTTTCGTTTTGATCTGTACTGGTAATTATCTTTCCAAAATACATTAGTCTACTCTTTTGTCTCAAAGCACACTGTGGTCAGTATAATTGACCCTTTTAGTTAATGTAGGGAGTTGAGTGCCTTGGGCTGCTGATTTTCGGTGTTAATAACCCTCACATCACAACATTGTAGTTGATGTCAGGGGTTGTGTGAATGTTAACTCCGGGGGTAGTGAGTGTTGAAAACTTCTCAAATCCTCATTTCTTTTATGATTTTGTCACTCTTCAAATCTAAGTGCTGAGAACGATTTCAGATAGAATATTGAAGTGATTTAGATTTATGGCACATTAATACAGCTGACCCTTGAATAATATGGCTTTGAACTTCATGGGTCCACTTGTGTGGAATTTTTTGGCTAAATACAGTACACTGTAAATGTATTCTCTGTTCCTTATGATTTTCTTAGTAATAGTTTCCTGCAGCTTACTTTATTGTAAGACTAGAGTATATGATACGTATAACATACAGAATATGTGTGAATTGACTGTTCATGTTACCGGTAAGGCTTCTAATCAACACTAGGCTGTTAGTTAAGTTTTTGGAGAGTTGGAAGTTATATGCAGGTTTTCGACCGCACGGTGAGGTCAGTGACCCTTGCCCCCACATTGTTCAATGGTCGGCTCTATACAGGTAAGGAAAAAGTGGGAAGGAAGAAGGTAGGATGTGCTACAACCCCCCCCCTTCCCAAAATCTTTGGCTCATCTGCTGACTTTTTCCCCACTTTCTTTCTCCTTTTCCTTTTTTTGTTTGTTTAAGCAGATGGAAGCAAGATAGACTGTTTCCAAATTCCTGATCATTGACTGCAAACTTTTTAATAGCTCAGGGCAGAAAGTTTTTGTTAGAGTTAGATGAACCCTTGTCCCTAAGGATTTGTTATCTAATGAGAAGGTTAAGTAGATGTAGATATTTTGCCCAAAATAGTTCCCAGGGTGCGTGCAACAGAGTTTGTTTTATTATAGGGATCTTTTTATTGAGTTGGAGAATCATTTCCTTTTTTTGTTGTTGATTTTCATTTCATATGCTGTCCTAGGAGCTAAGTCTCTTGGCTTTTCTGACCAAACATTCTTTAAGGGGTCATAAATTTGTTTCTTTACTATTCCAAAGCCCACTCATTTGTTCTTAAGGTAATGCTCAGGCAAAGATGCATATAATTAAGAAATCTGGACAGCAGGATAGATGAATGCATACAAGCCAAGCAGGTTTCACGTAGGCTGCAAAGCACATGAATTAGTTCGGAGGCCTAATAAATGTTCCTCTTATCTTTTTCTCTGCAAAGATGGTAACTATAGCAACTGTGCATTCTCAGAAAATCCACTTAAAAACTCGACTTCCTAGAGCTGTATTTCAGTTTTGAATAGTGACTTTTACCACCCCTGTGCACAGACTTGTACTAGAAAATTGATTCGGCACTGCTGTGATCCATTTCTGAGTGACATGGCAACTCCACTTGCCACACCATTTAAATTGACCCCGCTGTCATAAAATTTGATACTGCCTGCATTGCTCTAGGAAAAAAAAAAAGGCAATACGATGCAGCTTCAAAAATCAGATTCAGAGGATTAGAATGTCATTTTTGATTTTAAATGACTTCCAGTCTCTGTGTGACAGGGTCACTGCTTTCTGCTGAGACCTGTGTCACTACAATACCTCGCCGCCGAGGGCAGCCAATAAATGTTATCGCGGGCTGGTTAGTTTCCTCTTTCCCTGGTCAGTTTCATAGTCTTCATCTCTAATAAATTGAGTAATGATGTAACCCAGTAAGAGGGGGCAAAGCACTTCAGGGGCACACCACAGCCGCGCAGTAGGTGGCAGTCTCACGGCCAAGGAGCTGTATATGGACGCCTTTACCGTTCATCACGAGGAAAAAGGACATTTTCATGTGCTTGCTGTAACGATCAGGTTTGCAGGGGAAATTTAAGGCTGTGGATTAATGCTGACATTGGATTATCAAATGGACCAGGACTTTGGCGTGAAGTTGCCCAAATGGATTTAAAAATATTTTATTTCCTTATTTAGCGTAGCACATGGCAGGAGTGGTCTGGTTTTTTGAGCAGAGTTTCTCAGCCCCAGCACTGCTGACATTTTAGGCAGATCCCGTTCTGTGGTGGAGTCGTCCCGTCCCGTGCATTGTAGGGTGTTAGCAGTGCTACCCACTAGATGCCAGTAGCAAACCACTGTCCCCCACCCCTGTTTGTGATTGGAGATGTTTTAGTTCCAAAAGCCTTAATTTTAGAAGAAGTCAAGGTATAGAAATGGACCCATCAGTATAGTAACAGTATTATAGCCAGAGGCGAGATGTGTGTTGGGTCCCACGGAGCTCCAGGAGTGCAAGTCCAGAAGCACATACTCTTTGACCTGTGGACTGAGGTGTGGAGCCAGAGGAGGTCTCTCTTCTTGCTTCCGTTGTCGAAGCAGCTACTGTTGAAGCCCACAAAAGCACTCCTCTCACGCTGTCCTTTCTCTCACCTCCTGGAGCACTGGAGGCCTGCTTGTGCGGCAAGCCTTCCTTTTCCTCCTTGGCCTGGCTCCTGTGTGGCTGTGAGTTCAGCACACCTCGCTGCGGCTGCTTCCTGGGTCTTCTGTGTATTCTCCAGCCTGGGGTGTCCGTGTGCCATTCGTCATGCTCACACCCTCCCCTCTGGGCCCAGGTCCGGGGAGAACGTGGCTCATTTTATTCCTGCCACCTGGAAGGGGTCATCTCCAGGAGAGCCACTGGCTTTGTCCACTGGAGAGGAGAGGCCACCTTTAGGGAGAGGACGCAGGGACGAAGGAGACTCGGATTCGGATACCTTGACTGATTTCACTTCTCTGCCTCCGCCTCTCTCCGTGGCTGTTTGGGGGACAGACTCACTCCTGCTCCTGGCCGACAGGAGCAGCCCTCGGCTGGCCCGCCGTAGCATGGGGCTGCGCTGGACTGTCTCTCCACACTGTTTCAGATTGGCATCAACTTTGCACAGTTGGACCATTTTGGACAGGATATTTGGACAGTATTTTTGACTTGATTAAGTCTTTGGTGGGAATTGAGAGTTATTACATTGCTCAAAGGCTGGCACCTTGCTTTTTATTTTCATCATGCTCCTCTAATATCCGGTCAGGAGCTCTGCATACAACAGAAATCCACAGCTCATCCCTGGCAAAGGCAAAATAAAATAAAGCAAATATGCTTAGGTTTCTCAATATTCTGGCACCGTCCAAGGCTCTAATGGCCAGTTAAGATCTGCCCTCAAGAGGACCAGAAGTTCTAGTCTGTTCCTTCAAACCAAGACACAGACCATTTGTTGATCGGTGGGGCTGTTTTATTTATTGTTATTTAAAAAGATTTTCTTTATTTATTAGAGAGAGAGAGAGCGCACAAACGAGTAGGGGGAGGGGCAGAAGGATAAGCAGAGTCCCGCTGAGCAGGGAGCCCGATGTAGGGCTTGGTCCCAGAAACCCCAAGATCGTGACCTGAGCTGAAGGCAGATGCTTAACTGACTGAGCCACCCAGGTGCCTCTAGGTGGGGCTGTTGTAATTTTAAGTGAATGGCAAAGCCTGAACTAGATAGATGAAGCCCTGAATCTTAAATTCAATCCAGGTGAAGGGAGGTGGTGGGGCGGGGCTCTCTGGGGTCCCCCAAGCCCCACTTCTTCTATTTGAATGCCTGCAGACACTCTCACAATGGTGAGTGAGGCTCCTCTCCTTCCTGTTGTTGTTTCTCGGTGGTTATGACTAACAGGTAGAGTGAGAGTTTCCACGCGACCCGTCGTGCCTCCCGGAGTTCAGTAACCACTTTAGTTGGCTTCTCAGCACAGTCCCATTTCTAAGTGTTTAGTAATCAAGTTAGGCAACTTGCCCAAGGTCCCCCAACGGGTTAGTGACACAAGTCGGGACCTGGGCAGGGTCTGATTACCATCCAGGCTCGTTTACGCACCGCCTTTCCGCCCGACCGCCACGACTTCAGTCGGCTCCTTTGACTCTCTTTACGGCTTGTCGTGACTCCAAATGGTCAAGTTCAACGTCTATATACCGTTGATCTTCACAAGGGTTTCTCTTGGGGTTTTCCGAAATGCTGGTAAAGACACTGTTTCTCCTACGGTCGGCAAGGGCCCCGATTTAGGGTTTACGAAGCGGTGTCTTTCTCCCTCAGGCGCACTTAGAACTACCTCCCGGTTCTTCCGTGGTGCAAGCCCGAGAAGATTTCGATCTGCTCAAATCAAGCAACTCTAGAAGATACGAAGTCCTTCGGGAGATCCTGACGACGCTCGGCCTGAACTGTGACATAAGACAAGCTCCTGCCTTAACGCCTCTTCACCTGCTGCCGGCCGCTGAGGTGAGTGTGTGCTCGGCGGGGAAGGGGCCGCCTCGGTCGCCTTTCTTCCGAACGGTGCCCCGGTTCCTCCTCAGTGGTCTTGATTTTGATGTCTTTTTTATTTAGACCTCAGGTTTGGGAACGGTCTTAAAGATGCCCAAGTGTAGCTGATATTTTTGGTGTTTGTATGTAAGGGGGGGAGGGAAGACTGTTGGCGTTTAGAAGGTGTTGTGTCTTAAAGGTCACGGCCTGTCCGCTTTAAGGGGGCGGAGGGTCACTCTTTTATGTGTCAAGAGTGCATTTGGAAACCACAGTTCATTCATTTGGGATTAAAAAGCTTTGTTTTGATCCGGGCCTTTCTCAGGGAATATTTGGATGGGAAAAATCCCAAGTTCTGTATCATTCATGCTGATGCCATCTTGTGGCACAAGAGGCTCTGCAGTTCGTTTCGGTCGCCCAGTCGTGTCTAAGAGGAAAATGCCCGCAGAGCTGGGAATGTGTTCAGGAATTTTCCTGGGCTTTTGTCTGCCTTTGATGCCTGTGGTTGTTACCTGGGTTGGGCAGGTTGCCACATTCTGTAGGGGTGTCTCCTCCTGCTAACCCCTTGGCTTTGCCAAGCTGTCAATTTCTTACTAATTGTGGCAAATTATTTGGAGGTCTTTTTCCCGTCTCCCCTACACAGGGAAATTTGTGAGTGTAGTGATATGACCATGTAGTTTCAGCAAATGCCTGAAAGTCCAGGTGACTCTACCCACCAAACTTACCTGCTTTCCCTCGAAAAGAACAAAGTATACCTCCTACCTTAACATTTTTAAAAGAGAAGGAACTCCCTTTTGGGTTATACTCTATCCCTTGGCAAACTTAGTTTTCGGAGGAGAGTGGAGCTGTGGGTTATCTGGGTGGGATGTGCTCACTTGGAGAAGACAGCTATAAACTCCACGCACATATAAGATTAGGATACCTCATAGGATTATATGAGGGTTGCAAGAAACAATTATGTGAAGGTTTTGTGTAAATTATATTATTTAAAAGACAGTCCAATTATTAATATTATTGGATTGTTTGGAGTTTTAATAAGTTACATGTGTATAATGTCCCTAAAAGTGCCTGGTATCTAGTCTAAAAAGATGCTGGATCATGTTTTAAATTTTAAAAATGAATGAAATTGCAATGGATGATTTTTTTCCATTTAAGAAACATTCTTTTATTGCATTTTCATTATGGTTTTTAGCCAGTTTGCATTCTTCTTATTTTATTTTTTTATTAAAAAAATTTTTTTAAGTTTGTTTATTTTAGCAATCACCACAGCCAACATGGGGCTTGAACTTAAACAACCCCAAGATCAAAAGTCCCCTGCTCTTTGGACTGAGCCAGCCAAGTGCCCCGAACTCTTTTTACTGGGTGCTCTTAGGGATTCATGGTATGACTTTGGTTTGTGCTTTTATCTTGGGAATTCAAACTCCACATCATTTGTCTCTATTTTAAATGTTCAGTTAATAGAAGGAAAAGCATCAGATCCATCTTGTGACTTATATTAAAATAAAGTGGGTCCTCAGAGCTTCACCTCCTATAGATGGCCCACCTATTGTCCTCCCACTTTGGAGGGATGGGGCAGAGCCTCGTGGGTAAGGGTTACTGGTCCCAGGGGATTTGTGATGATCACGTCCTAAATCTTCTCTCTCCCTCCTTTCCTGCTCATGGAGGGCTGAGACCGGCTATGTGAGGAAATGCCTCCTTGTTCTGAGGTCGCGGAGCGAGATAGACCAGGCTCATCTTGGCAGTGCTCCTTGACCTTTCCTGGGAGTTCCGACCACACTGGTCTTGGGACTTGCCCCTCTGGACTCCTGGATGTATCAGTGAAGAGGAAACAATGTTCTCAAGGTTTGAACTCCAGGCATTTCCCGTGGTTCTTTAGGATGGGTGTAACCTGAAACACCTAAGCCTAGGCTTTGAATTGTGTGTCTGCTTATATTAATGTACACTTTAACCTGCCTGTGGGTGGGGGCATACATTTCCTCTGCTGACCGTTGACCCTCATTCAGAAACCTGGGAATAAAGTGCTTGAACAAGATTAAAGCAGGTATTTTTTCTATGTACAGATACACAGACACCCCACATAGACTCCAAGCCTACCAAGTTTCTCTGTACATAATACGTTTGGAAAAGAGCCATTTTCAGAAACGTTCTCTTCTCATTTCGGGTCTTCTAATTGGTCTGGTTGCTCTTGGATCTCTACCCTGTGGATTACTTTTTCTCCCAACTGCTTTTCTCTCGAAATTCCTTTTTACTTGGGGAGCCGAAGGAACCAAGTGTGTGAGCATGAGGTTGTTGTATATATCCTCATTTCTTAGTTTTATCAACTCCTCCTAGAAGTCTTTGAATCTGCGGTTAAAGGAAATTCAAGAATTCAGGGTGTTCGAGTATGTTTGCCTGGAATACAATTATCATGCAAATGAATGTGAAGGGAGACCGATCCACACCTTGATGGTCTTTCTGGTGGCAGCTGCGTCAGTCCTCTGGGTCTTCTCCTAATGCCGAGGTGGAGACATCTAGGAACATCTTCTAGTCATTGTGCAGGTGGTTCAGCGTTTACAGAGAGTTTGGGATGACAGATTGGGAAGAGAGCTGGGTCGTCGTATGTTCTATTTGGTTTTCTTTCCTGCAGCCTTCTTACTAAATCTTAGATCCCCATGGAATTAAGGCACGTCAACGCTCTGTGCTGTTGGGAATCAGCCACCTCCCACCGCACGGTGTCGCTGCTGAGCTGGCTGCCTGGTGAACGGACACTTTGGACTGTCGAAGCAGTTCAGAGACTTTTTTTTTCTCTCTGCACCAGCTCCACATACTTTAGTAGTTTTCCATTACACTGGTGGCACTTTCTTTCGGGTCTGTAGGAATTATTTCAGCGTCACAGTTCATATTCGTCTTTCATTAAAGCATCTTGCTCTGTGCTAGGTATTATTTGAGGATGGGATGTGAAAGAACACAATAAACACACTCGCTACCTGAATTGTTTCCCTGTTTTTTCTATGCACACCAGTGGTGTTTGCAGAGTGTGGTGCCTAGGCCCTTGCTCTGCATAGCAAACGGTGCAGGCAGGAGATTCACGGGGGCACCTATGAGCTTCCACATTACTACGACATCAATGGAAAAGAACAGCATGGTGATCCAGGTAGGAAAAAAACACTCACCCAAAGTACAGTTGACTCTTGGTGTTTGCTAGGGATGTGTTCTGAGGCCTTTCCCGGCACCCACACGCCCCAGCAGCATGTGATTTCCCCTGTAAAATCCAGTCATGTATGGCCTCATACGTGTCACCATGCATGACACCATGAGGAAGCAGGGCTCGGTTGAGGTGCGGCCTCTGGGTGACTGGGGACTTCCCGTTTATTCAAAACTCCCAGGGGCAGGATTGAAATTCAGGCCTCAGCAAAATTATTGCTCTTGTCCAAGCAAACAAAACACATGAGCACACGTATACCTAAACTTTTTTATTTTCTTAATTTTCTGTGACGTACATGTATTATTTTTATAACAAGCAAAACCAGTTACTAAAAATGCACACAAATTACTGTTATTGGACTTTGAAGACATCCCAGAAACGGTCACAACTTGAGTGTTAAGAAGCAAGGACTCTTGTGTGGATATCGGCAGTTTATTTAATATTTGGCGTCTATATCAGTTACTCTAACAGCATTAGCTGTGTTAGTAATGACTTGACTCTGGGGAATGGCCAGTGAGAGCTACGCTGCTGGGTTTAATCATGGCTCTCTCTTTCCTGTGTGGGTGCCCCCGGGCCTCAGCAGTGCATTCATGCCTGTGGGCGGAAGGTGCTTCTGGGGGTCCTGGGGATCCTGGTGGAAGCTTATAATTTGAGTGCCCCCACCCCTGCTTGGATGTTTCTCCATGGAACCCCTCGAACTATTTCTCAGAGAAGACCACAGCTGTGCTGACGTCTACACAGGGAGCCCTTTCAAACAGATGACTTCCTTCCTGGAGGTGTGAGTAGAGTGAGAGGCTCAGAGGATACGCGGCTGACCCCAGATTACTGGATGGCCACCACACTGACCTCTTGCCACTGGTGTTGCCGGGAAGTTAGCGGAAATACACCTTTCCTGTGGGGACCCGTGTGTGAGTGTGAGTGTGTGTGTGTGTGTGTGTGTGTGTGTTTGTGTGAGTGACCTCGATTTGATAGAAAAACACAGCTCTTTCCCTTGCAGACCTAAAGTCCCACGGAAAAACTCGCCCTCTCATTTCCATTTCTCTGGGCTCTGTTTCCATTTTTGTCCCTGCCAGGGGAGGGTGTGCGGCGAGCTCCAGGGGTTTGTGTTTGGAGGGGCAGCTGATTGATTGGGACAAGCCGGGTTGGGATCTCAGTGCAGAGCCGACTGCCGGTGGGTCCCGTTCGATTTCCCAGCCCGACCAGGGGACGGGGGAGAGGATGGGATAGTACACAGCCTGCCTGGCATGCTCGCCCACCCTGGAACATCACCGCTCGGGGTCTGGGGCTTTCTGAAACTACAAAGCTGGCATTCTTTCGGGCGTTCCTTGTGGCTGGTAGCTGATGGTATTCCTCCTAAGACGGAGGCAGGCAAGACGTTGGCAGGAGTCCTGTCAGGGAGAGGGTATGTGGTTCCTTTGCCTCGGGGTCGCAATGTAACCGTAACAAGAAGTGACAACTGGGGTCGTTTTTAAAGCAACCGGGAAGAAATTGTCATGTTGTGTGTATGTGTGTAATTTCGGTAGTGTGGGTGTTGTGGGATGGGTCCTCTATTCTTTAAAACAAAAACTAGTATCACATTTCATTTTGATTCAACCCCAAATCATTTGCCGTGGAATGCCTTCTCCCCCACCAAAAAAAGCAGGTAGGAGTAGTTTCAATATGTGTAAATGTTTAAAAATTTCCTAGTGTAGTCCCTCCCTCCCCGGGGAGTTTCTTTTCTGATATTGGTTGCTTTAGGAAGAAACTGAGACTAAATCATACCACATGGGTCTTATTCCTCCTTCTCTAACTGATCTCTTCATTTAGCAAACTTCTGAGTGTGTACTATGCGTGAGACCTTTCTGTGGAAGTTTCTGGAAAACAGACACATTCCCATCTCATGGCATGCAGCGTAGGTAACCAGGTGCCCCCACAGGTGTCACAGCCTCATCTGGATCTCCCGGTGGCCCTGACAGGTGGGAAGCCAGGGCTGGGGTCCTTACCCCTCGGGAGAGCAAGCCGGATTGTGGAGCAGTGAAGCATCTCATGTATTTTTCTGACTTAGTTAGAATTCTCCAATTTAAAAACAACAACCCCTTGCATTCCATGTTTTAGGGTAGTATTTGGCATGGCATCCTCCCTCCCTCCACCTTTAATCTTAGTTCTGAATCTCAAATAAGTACAGTGAGATGGAAACTTCTAGTGTTACTTTAAAGCACAGCGTAGAAAATAATTTTTAGAGATCCAAATTAGAGAGAAACTCAGAATTCCAGGTGCGCTCTGAATAGCGCTTGACATGTGGCTGACGTGGTGTTGGGGTAGCTATTTTATAATACGGCCCCAGCTAAAGAGCAGCTGGCAGATTAAAGCAAACATTTAAAAGCTTTTATAGCTATGAATGTTTAGGGGTCTTTCATACACCTTTCTCTCCTTTCTTTCTTCCTTCGCCCTTTGCCCAAACTGGAAATGTTTTGTTCATTTTAACTGACTTCCTGTTATCGAGCATAATACCTATGGCAAAGGTGACATGATGGGTTTTGATGTTGAAATGCAAAAGAGATAATACGTGGGGTGTTTTCCTTAGCTGCCTTTTTATTTAAGTCTGTCTTTTTGCCGGGAGAGGCTTTTCAGCTACTGTATAGACCGAATTGTTATTTGCATCTTATTTTCACAAGAATGTTTCCAAGAGACTCCTGCAGAGTAAATACATCTGGGCCCTCAGCCCAGGGCAGGTGAGGGGACTGATAACGTGCCTGTGGGAGACCCAGGCGGCCGCAGCTTGGCTTGTTTTCCACTCGGAGTGGGTGCTGTTCTAGTTCGGTTCTTGCCGGCTGGCCTGGGGAAGAGGGGCGGGCGAGAGGGAGCTTCTCTCCCTGCCCTTGCTTTCTGCCGGGAGCGCCCTGTCTAGGAAGGGTGCTTTTACTTCTTTAGACTATTTATATCCACCGCTTCTGCACTCAAAGATCTGTGGATGGGAAACAGGCCCTTTTGGAATAAAAAGTCCTCCAAGACCAAATGCTTTCTGTCTCCTACACCAGCCCCCTAATAGCTGCCATGTGTGAGCGGGGACGGATTATGGCGTTGCCTCCTGGGGAAGTCGATTGAAGCTGTCTCTAGAAGTCTTGCAGCGTTCTCAGGAGCAGATTGTTGTCTCCCAGGCGGAAAAATACATCCTGGGGAATGAGCCCACACCGGCCCGGGGCTGGAGGGCACGGCCAAGGGGGCGGCCGGAGCTCCGGTGCGGGCTGGGGCCGGTCCTGCCCGCCGCCGGGCTGGGCACCGAGACCTGAGCTCCACCGATAACCGCCCTCCTTCAGTTTTCGGGCGTGGGAATGACAGGCGCGGAGCACGTTCTGTTTCCATTCATGATAAGAATTCGGGAATGTCGCTCCGGGAATTGTGCTGTCTTGAAAAACTGTTGATCACGTTTCGGGGTTTCGAAACCGACAGGCCATTTGTGGCCCCGGATGGCGTGTGATCTTGTTTCCCCTGCCTGAGCGGGAGGCTAGAGACAACTGGGTGCCAGGGTGCTGGAGTTCTGGACCTCTGCAGAGGGGCTGGCTGGGGCCGTCCGGGCAAAGAGCTCTCTGGCTTCCCCTTGAAAGCGGCCCGCGTGGCGGCGGGAAAACTCGGCTAAGGTTAGTCTGTCTGTCTGTCCCTTTCTCTCGGAGATAAGAGAATGCTATAATCACTCTCAGTGCTCTCACTCCGGCTCCCCGGAGCTGCCTACCAGTGGGTGCGTTTTTCCAGACGCTGCTGTGCCAAGTTTGGGGCCACACAACAGCCTTCCAGATGCTAGATGTTTCTAGAAAAACTCTCTATTCTCCTCCTGCTTGTGTTGTATTTGTCTTTCTTAAAATGTTCTCTGGCTTTTGTTTAATCATACAACCAGTGGAAGAAATACTGGAGTAGAGATTGTCATTTTGGTTCTTACTGATTGTTGGAGATCCTGCCCCTCATAGAAAATTCTAGAGGTCAGACCCCATTGGGTGACGTGAGGAACGTGGCTTTGAATGAAAATATTTTAGAGCCTTTAGAATATTTGTTTTAGTGGATAGTTTTTAGAGGTATTTGAGTCTTTACAATTTTAACATGTGAAACCTATAAATAAATGATAAATGAGTGACTACATCGAATATATGCACTATATTCCTACGTTTACTTTAACGAAAACTTCTAGAAAATGCTATAAATTGCTGAAATAGAACCTTCCTTTGTGGAGAGGTCTTTTTCCCTGAGGACGAGAGAAGATTTAGGTGAAAATATCTACAGATTCCCGTTAAAAGGGAAACATCCTCTCCACTCGGCACAAGGAGATGTACAGCATAATCTTGTGGTTTGGGTGTAGGTTGTTGAGTGTGTCTCCTGTGCGTGTGTCCTGGTTAGATAGGGCTTCTGGGTAAAGAGAAGGATTGTGTTGGCACTCGGCTCTTGCACCTCCAAGGTTTGTGCTTGCACCTCCAAGGTTTAAATTCAAATTCTAAATAGAATCTCTTGCAAAGGCGGGCTGGTACTGGCCATCCCTGGTCAGCCGGATCGCCCAGTTTTGAATGGGCACCTTGCTGGGCTGTTTGTTGGTGTCAGAAGCCGTGAGTTTTTCCTGCGCCCTGAACTGTGAAAACGTGTAGTTAAACCCACTTGCCTCCCGTAGGCAAAGTAAAAGTCTGACAATTAAAATGAAAATTAGAAGTGAGTATTCTTCTAAGAAAACTTGTAAAGTCTTCCATTTTTAACGCCATAGGAAAGTATTTGACAAGTTGTTTTCTTGTCTTTGAGCAGAAATGAGTCCTCCATACAGCAGTTTATTAGTGAGTAATTGGATGATGGCACACCTTCCTGTTTTTATTCTCACTAAATAAGGAAATAGGACTTTTAAAAGAAAACACTAGATTGTGGTTCCATAAATTAAAAAACAATGCTCCCTTTTTTTTTTTTTTTTGAAGATTTTATTTATTTATTTGAGAGAGAGAGAGCGTGTGAGCACAAGCCAGGGAGAGGAGCAGAGGAAGAGGGAGAGGGAGAAGCAGGTTCCCTGCTGAGCAGAGAGCCCAACATGGGGCTTGACCCCAGGACCCCGAGATCATGCCCCAAGCCAAAGGCTGATGCTTAACTGACTGAGCCACCCGGGTGCCCTGATGCTCTGTTTTTTTGAGGAATGGGGGAATGGGGAATGTCCAGACTCTTTCTGCCTTAGAATTGTCTAGATTATTATTACTCTAGTGCTTTCCACAGGCAGGAAGATTGAAGTTTTTCCTCTTTTTTTTCAGTCTGTGAAGTGTCTTAAAGGTCAAAGGTCTATAATTTTGAAGAGTCTCCTCTTTTGCATGTATTTTGTTTCAGTGATGGCTGGGATTACGTGTGATGTCTCAGATTGGCCAAATGAGTTTATCACACAAGGTGGCTTTTTTTTTTATTATAATAATTTTTTTAATTATATTATATTAGTCACCATACAGTACATCCCTGGTTTTTGATGTAAAGTTCGATGATTCATTAGTTGCGTATAACACCCAGTTCACCATGCAATACGTGCCCTCCTTACTACCCATCACCAGCCTATCCCATTCTCCCACTCCCCCCACCCTGAAGCCGTCAGTTCGCAAGGTGGCTTTTTATCACCAGATTCTCATTACCAAATCTTCTCTGTTCTGTTGGGGGAGGGGTAGATGAGATGACCTTTCACATTCTTTCCTGGACTCCGGTATTGATGATGGTCCCAGCAAAGCAATCAGATGCAAAAATAAATAAGTAAATAAATAAAAAATTTTAAACTTTTAAATAGATCGGATGCATGTTTTGGTAAGAATTTGTGGTTATTACCATTTTCATCGTTATACTGGAACAATCTGAGATCATTGGTAGGTGCCTTTGCACAGTTAATTTAAGCACAGTGAAAGAATGTTTTGCTCTGCTTTATTTACTTCAGGTTCTTTCTCAAATCGATTTTCCTGTTAATTTAAGAATTATCAAAGCAATATATAGGCGCCTCAAATTTACAATCAAGTTATGGTTTCAAGATTTGTGTGCTAAGTTGGGTGTTTTAAAAACGTGGTTATTTGTGTCCGTTGGGTTTCCTTACCGGCTCACATATGTTCTCATGCTCCCTAATGCCATTAAATACCATCTGTGGTGCCGTCGCTGTCAGACGCTGGCCTGGCGCATCCTGGATGCACTGGGAACACCCAGGACATCTCTTTCCACCACTCCAGGGTTTGACTCGGAATACAACAGCTCTTTTTCAGACGTCCCTGAAACAGTCCTGTTGAACACCTAGTGATACCATGGTACATATGTGTCCTTACAGGAAATCAGTGCATTTGTGTTGGTAGGTTAATACTTTTCTCATATTTAAGAAAAAAAATTTTTCTTTATCGTAGTAACTGTTGAACTGTACCCACACGTCAAAGGAAACGTTTTGTAGAAAATTTCGAATATACAACAGTAAACAGAAAATGTAACAAACTCATGAACTCAATCACTCTGCTTCCCAGATTTCTATTGCGGCCAGTCTTACTTCATCTAAGCCTGCCCAGTCCTTCTCCGTATTATTTTGAAGCAAATCCCAGATATTTGCATCAGGACTTTCTTCTGTAAATATTTTAGTATGTGTTTCTAAAAGATGAGAGCTCTGTTTAAAATCATAACCAGAATACCACTGATACACCTAAAATAAATCTGTTCCGTCATATATAATCTCATACTCAGTTGGTGTTCCATTTTCGGATGAGACATATTTAAAGATGGGCCGTGTTATCTGTGCATTGTGTCATAGACGTGTTGGTTCCTTTATACAACAAATGCAAGGAAACAACCAGGTAGAAGCCAGTGTAACTTTTTCGGGGAAGTGATTTGGAAAGTAGATTTCTGTGTCTCCTGAAATGCTGTATTTTAGCCCTTGTTATGAGGCCATTCTGAAAATAGCAGCAAATAATCATTCGTAATAGCATGCAAAACAACCGAGCCGAGAAATACGGCGGATTGGTGTGGCGCTTGCCCGTTCCGAGTGAGGTGGGAGTTTCTCTCCCTCTCTTTTCTGTACGAGAAGTCCTGGTTTCTTCAGCAGGGACGGTATTGATTTTTGCTCCGTATGCTTTCGGTTTGGGTTGATGTTTAGCCTTTGACCCCGCCACTTTCTTACAATAAACAGTTTGTTGATGAGAGCAGCTGCCCACCAGATTGTTTCCAGATTGTTCTCTCCTGGCCGAGGACAGAGTGCACCTTACGAAGAAGTCGGCTTGGAGCTCGTGGCTTCCACTTCTTATAGGTCTCCCCCTTTGAAGCCAACTGTCAGCCTCTGAACATTCTTCTAGTTGCAGCCAGTAAATCGGTGAATCTGCGGCAATAGGGATCGGGGCCTCCCTTACACTCTTGACTGTTTTATTTTATTCTCTGAAGGAATGATAGCATTTTCTAGAAGTTTCTGCCACACAGAGCAATTCCTTATATTCCAAAAAGAATTCCCAGTATTTGGTATGTGGAAATTAGGGTGGTGCTGTGTCGGGAAGTAGACAGAACACGCTTTATTTTGTGTAGGAGTCTGCTCCTTGACTATTCACAGGTTTTCTACACAATTAAGGAATGAGGTTAACTTTCACACTAAGGTCAATATTACCTGCCTGGTCTTATTATCTTGCCCTTTCAAAATGAATTCTCATTTTTTTTTTCTACTTTTCAAAGACAGTACTACATTTTTCTTTTTTAATGCAAGCGACAGGTAACCTAATGACTTGGCAATTTATGTGACCCAAAGGTATACTGTAGTTTGAATTTTTGCTGCTTCCCTAATCACCCCCCAGTTGTTGCCTAGAGTGGACTGTCTTGCTTGCAGCAACCTTCGTTAAGGCAAGGTCAGAGCTTTCAAGCATCAGAGCCAACACTTTTCACTAAACTGGCCACCAGGGGCTGCTGTCAGAATGGTGAGTCTGAGCTCACTTCCCTAGAGGCAAGTTTACTTTTTCTACAACCAGTAAATTTTGTTAAGCTACCAATCCTGGTTTCAAACCTCAGGTCTCACGACATAGCCTCCAGTCACCAAGCATGCTTACAGCTGTATCCCTTCCAGCCAGGTATTACGTAGGACCTGGATCCGATTCAAGACCCAAGATTAAGACTTGTGTGTTTTTCATTCAGTGCCAATAAGCTGTTATTAATACACTGATTCCACATAGACTGAAAAGCTTCATGAACGCACTGGGGTTTGTGTTCAGGGAGAGTAGGTCCTGCGTGTGGACTGTTCCAGATCCAGGCCTCTAGGGGAAGGGCCCCTTGATGATGGCAATCTGGATTTTCAGGGACGTGTTCTTACCCGGAGTGGCCTTAGCGTCCCTGCCCCGATACAGGGGTCATGCTGATTCAGCTAAAATGTGAAATGCTAGAAGGTGTTCTTGGTGGTGGTTTTGTTTTTTAAATTTTTTTGTTTTTTTGCTTTTTAGTTTTTTGTTACAAATTCTGTGTCTTTGATGATTCCAGGATTGATGGCAGAACCAAAAATATATAGCAAATGTCAGAGCTGGAGGGGCCTTAGAGCCTCAGGAACAAATCTCTTCATTTGACTTCAACTTTTTATTTAAAAAAAAAAAAAAAGGAAAGAAAATCTAAGAAAGGGTGAAAGAATAGTACATAAACCATGTGTAGCCTTCACCTCGGTTCACCCTTGTTAACATTTTGCTACATTTTCTTGATAAGGTTTTTTTTTTTTTTTCCTTTTGGAAATGCATACTTTACTGCGTTAAAGTAAAACACAAAGCATACAACTTGTAAGTTATTTATGGGAGCACGAGGCTTTGACATCGTGGCTTCTAGGAGTTGGCAAGAGAGCGGTGTTAGTTTGTACTTGGCCTTGGGCTTGTTTTCTTTATTTGAAGTAAAACCAGTAGCCTGCTGGTTTGTCGTGGTTCTGGATGGCTGGTCATCACCCTACTGGGTTGTGCTATGGGCACATCCCATCTTCACATTAGCCAGCAGGTCTCAAATTCTTATGCTATATCTTAAAAATCCTGAATTACAGAACATAAAACATCTTGGAGCCATGTGTTAGGAGGGCAACTAGTTGATCTTTTATGCCCAACAAAGGGCTTCTACCCCTGATCTAGGAAAATTCCACTGATGACCATGTCATGAGTATAGGATTTACAGTTTTTCTTTCAACTTTCTAAACCAAGTATTGTGACTTGGGAACTTTAGATCTGATTGCTTGCTTCCATAAGAACTTTTTTTTTTGGTAAACTGTAAGTAGTGTACGAATGCTGTTGTATTATTTATGTGAATATCTGTCTGCCCCATTAAACTGTAATACAAGATCATTTGAAAGCAAGGACCATATGTTGTTAATCTTTATGCCCCTTCCCAGTATTTGGCCTATAGTAGGCATTTAGTAAGAGCGTTTTGTTTGAACACTTAAGAAGCATTTTGGCTTTTCCCACTAACGTATGGTGAAACGCTTCCCCTGCTCCCGTGTCTGGGACACCCGAGGGGCCTCGGGGGACAGGCTGGCAGCAAACAGCCCACCCAGCTCGGACTGGCTGCCCGTCCAATCTAGTTCTGTCATACATATTCAGGTATGATGGGAATTTCATAAACAACCACGTTAAACAGTTTAAAAGAGTCGGCTGTCAAGGAACACTGACAAGGTGGAGTTTAGGAGTTTAGGAGTTTAGGAGAAAGGCGTGAGGGTTTTTATCTGTTAACTAATGTGCTTTCCCATCTAGAAACTACCGTGGTCATGCTGGTTGGTCAGCTGCTCCTTGCCGTGAACTAGGAGTACCTTCTCCTGTGAACGCATCCAAGAGTGTCCTATGCCCCTCCCCGTCCCATAGGACACGGCTGGTGTGCCCTGGGATTCTCTGAGCTTTCCAGAGCGTCCAGGTGACAGCCTGTCAAACAGATGAACCTTTGCTAAAATAAGTGGCCTGGAGCAGGAGGCCCTCGGCCTTCTCTGAAGGCCCCTCGCACCAGCTCCAGCTCGCCTTTCCAGGTAACAGGTCCTTCCTATTGGAATCCTCGAGAAGATGGCGCGGTTTTAACTGCGCATTCAGCATTTGCGACTACACATCGAATCTCGAAGCTGAGCCTTGGATGTTAAAACCGAAAGGGATGTTCCAGGTGTCTTGTTTTAAAAATGAAGAAACTGAGGCCCGGAAGCTGGCGGGTGGCGAAGCTGTTGGCCCGATTCTGCGCAGGGGTCTGCCGAGCCCCACACCGCGTTCGAGGGCTGGAGGCCAGGCCCGCAGATGCTGAGCGGATTGTTCGCGATGGGTGCTCAACAGCGGCCCGCGCCTGGCATGACTCAGAGCTGCGTGCGCGTCGGCGGGACCGGCCTCCTCGGGCGCCCCCACTTGCGCCGGCCCGCAGCGCGGAGCTTTCCTAGCTTCCCCCTGCCCCCGCGGTCCCGCTCCGTTAGGAGCCTGTTTGTGTTGGACCAGGACAAAGGGCGGGCGGTTCACACAGGCAGGCTTAATGAAGGCCCTGGAGACTTCTACGGATGTGGAGCCCAAACCCGCGAGCGCTGTCAGTGGAAGCGCGCGCCTCTCGCGGGGAAGCGGGGCTCGAGCCCCGACCTGGAACGCCTCCCCCCTTCCAGTGCCGCCCACGGCTGGCTTCTGCTCCGCGCGCTTGCAGAATAGATTTCACCTCGAAAATGAGCCCATTTGGCCCCGTGGAGGTGTGACGCCTATAAAAGCAGCCTTGTTAGAAATGCCTTATTCATTACCTCTGTTTTACTGCTCCACCCGAGCCTTTTGTGGTCTTCACTAGTTGGCAGGTAACAAAAAATGCAGTAAATCTGTGGCCTTTCAGAGCCTGAGCCTGAGCGATCCCTTTACATAATAAAAGGAATACAGTTGAACAGGCACTTATTGTCTCCTGTGTCCCAGGCATGGGGACCTAGAATGACGGCGGCGGGTCCAGCTCACAGGGACTCCTGTCCCTGGGACTTAGGTACCTGATGCCATCTATCCTAAGTTCTTTGGCGTTGCTGGGTTACCGTCCCAGGTGTGGTCTCCACACTAGTGGAGGATCGGCATGTGTCGAAATTCATCTCGCTGCTGGGCCCAAGTGGAGCCTCAGGGCCGCAGTGTGAGAGGCAGTCACTGCAGAGAGCCCCCCCCCCCCCCCCCCCCCCCCCCCCCCCC
>NW_024426552.1:8359137-8439918 GCF_017311325.1 Ursus maritimus
CCCCCCCCCCCCCCCCCCCCCCGCCCCAGCCGGCTCCAAGCAGCTTTGGGTTCTCCCTCGGCAGGTGTGTTGGCCGCTGCGCAGTTTACCCTGCCCCCCTTATTCTCTGCCCCTTCCTGCCCTGGTGGCTCTCGGCTACAGGGGTGCACAGGCGTGCACAGGCAGGAGGGGAGCAAGTGGACAGATTTCCCCCACCCTCTTGGCCTCCGGCCCTTGTGGGCAGCTCCGGCCTCTTACTCCTTCAGGCCCATCGCTGGCCCAAGTGCTTCCCATCCCTTAGCTCTTTGCTTCTCTTAACTGCCTACAGTTCCCTAAGTAGCCCTTCGGTGGAATCCTTCTGGATATACTGTCTCTTTCCGAGAAAGCAGAGAGTAGTGAGTGATAACTCACTTAAATGATAAAACTTTGTTTCTTTGAAAATGTCCTGGTCTAGGCTTGCCTAAATAGACAGAGTTAATTAGCAGTAGACCCAAGCTTCAAATTTGTTTATTTTTTTAAGATTTTATTTATTTGAGAGAGACCAAGCACAGAGGGAAAGTGAGAGGGAGAAGCAGACTCCCCATTGAGCAGGGAGCCCGATGCGGGGTTCGATCCCAGGACGCTGAGATCATGACCTGAGCCAAAGGCAGATGCTTAACCGACTGAGCCACCCAGGCGCCCCCAGATTTAAGTTTCTATTGCCAAACACTCTACTCCCTCCCACGCACTCTGGCTCCAAGCCACATATATCTGTTTTATCATTTTCTCAGTTGCATGTTATATTGAATTTGTGTCTTTCTTTGTGATGCCCTCAACATTTTGCTTAGAGTAAATAGGCAGGTCCTATGTTGCTTTCCTTTGGGCTAGGTCCTCTTAGGGGAGACTGTGAGATAGGAATTAGTGCAGGCATTTGGGAACCAGGCAGTTTGGGCTTCTTCGGTTCGATTCCAGCTCTTACTGTCTGTGTGGTTTGGGCGTCATTAATGCTGAGGGCTTGGGTGGCACACAGGCTGTGCCTTCATGTCCTCTCTGTGTGCCGGGTGGATGGATGGGGGCAGAGCAAAGGGTTAAGACCTTGATCCCTCTTCTTTTCTTATTGTGCTAAAATAGGTGAAACATCAGATATGCTATAACCGTTTTTAGGTGCAGAATTTAGTAACAGTAATTTCTTTCACAAGGTTGTGTAAACGTTACCACTGTCTATTTCCAGAGCTCTGTCATTACCCCAAATGGAAACTCTGTACCCATTGATCAATAACTCCCCATTCCTTTCTCGCCTCTGCTCCTGGTAACCTCTTTTCTACTCTCTGTTTCTGTGAATTTCTCTATGCTAGATATTTCACATAAATAGAATCAAATAAATAGATAAATATTTGTCCTTTGCATCTGGCTTGTTTCACTTAGCATCAGCCCTAGTTTTTAAGGTCCATTCATGACATGGCATCTATCAGAACTTCATTCCTTTGTATGGTTTAATGAATACTCCATTGTATGTATAAACCACATTTCGGTTGTCCATTTGTCTGTCGATTCATCTGTCAACACTTGGATTATTTCTACCTTTTGGCTGTTGCCGAGAACATGGGTGTTCAAGTATCTGTTTGTGCCCCTGCTTTCACTTTTTTGGGGTATATATCTGGGGATGGAATTGCTGGAGCATGTGTTAATACTCTGTTTAACCTTTGAGGAACTGCCAAGTTGGACCCCTTCTATCTTGAGAGTCGGTATCACTAGACTCCCTCTGAGGAATTAAGACGGATCTAACTGGAAAGAAGCATTGAGGGCCCCATGGGAGATCTCGCTTCATTGATGCCAGACTTGATACAGGACCAAGATGAGTGATCTCAAACCCTAATGCATATGGGGCAGAAGAGGTGGCATCTAAGAGTCCAGCAGGAGAGTGTATCCCCATGTAACGAGGGCGATGCTGCTTGGCCCCAGCCAGTTACTGCCATGTGGGAAAGATTTTCCATTTATTCCAAAGCAACAGGATATTTGGTGTGAAATGTTGTGATTTTTAAGTGTTAGCAACTAGTTCAAAATGAGTGGCCCAAGTAAAACACATCCCCTGTGGGTTCATTTTGGCCTGTGGGTGTCTTTTGGTAGTAGGTGACCTGGGTGTTTGTGGGCATGGATTGGTTTCCTCATTGTGTCACTAAAGCTGCAAGCCCCTCCAGGTCCAGTCCATTCATTCCGGGGTAACACAGTGCTTGGGACTGGTGGCTGAGCATATTTGGGGAAACAGGAAGGCAGGGGTCTTGGGAACCCAAACGGGATGCCGCGCTGTCTAAAGAGGAATCTGGACAAGGTAGACGAGGGATGATCAGACTGCAGTGGGGTCAGAGGGGCTGAACAGAAGCATCTGCATAAGGATTAGGAGGAGAACACTCATCTCAGACCCTGCTCTGCTTGGGACTGGTGCTCAGAATAAAAGTCCACCCAGAAGTTGGCAAATGAGCAATCCCTGCCTTAAATGAGGTCGGGACCCAGAACCATCCTGCTCTTCCAGGAGGGACATCTTTTGATTATAAAAATCCTCTGTGCTGTATGCCTTCATCTCCTGCATGAAGACACTGAGCCAATGTGAAATTGACTGTGACTATTTTGTTCAGAAAATACTAATAGTAAGAATTGGGGTTGCTTCATATAAATTCCATGAGAGTAGAAGAATATCTGCTCCTGTTTCCTGGAGAGTATTTAACGGAGCATGAGACACCCATAAAAAGAGCTTGTATTCCATGTCTTTGTGGATTTATTTTCTGATTTGCCTACTTCTGGTTGCCTAGCAACTGACAGTGTTATGAGTGAAGCACAACTAATTCGATTATTTACAATGAGGCAAATGTTCTTTGAGATAGAAAACCTTTATTGGTTAAGATCAGTTATTTGGTGTTTCTTGGGAAAAGGAGCACCCACACACAAAGGATGGCAATAAATATTTTGAATCCATCGCCAAGTTAGAGGTGTGCCTGCATTTCACCCAGTGGATCTTGTTAGATGGGTGGATGTAGCCGATAGGACGAGAGATGGGGTGAAATGCTCTAATGTGGTGTGACACAGAATACTGAACGCCTCTGATCTTAGTTGCACTTCCTGTAGCAGACATTACAATATGTTAACTAACCTTAGCGTAGCCACTCCTGTGTATTTGCATTCTGAGTAAAAGTAAGCATTCATTTCATCAGAAGTTGGGATACTGATGTTTTTTGGGCGTGAGTGACTATGGACTCTCATGGACTTTAGTTATCCTTTAGTGTTGCATGAGCTTATTATTATTTACATTTTTCAAAAAAAAATCAACTTTAGATATGATTTATATTCAAGAAAATGCACCTGGGGCGCCTGGGTGGCTCAGTCGTTAAGCGTCTGCCTTCGGCCCAGAGCGTGATTCCAGAGTCCTGGGATCGAGCCCCGCATCGGGCTCCTTGCTCCACTGGGAGCCTGCTTCTTCCTCTCCCACTCCCCCTACTTGTGTTCCCTCTCTCTCTGGCTGTCTCTCTCTCTCTCTGTCAAATAAATAAATAAAATCTTAAAAAAAAAATGCACCCATTTCAGTGTGGGGTTTATGTCTGAGTAACCACCATTACAGTCAAGATGGTAGAACATTCCGATACCCTACAGGATTCCCTCCTTCTCTTCCTCAGTCAGCCCTCATCCACTCTGCACCCCCATGACCAGCTTCAGCAATCTTGGATCTGCTTTCCATCATGATGTAGATTAAATTGGTCTTTTTTGAAGTTTCATCTGATTTAAGTCATACCATATATACTCTTCTGTGTCCTTTCTTTTTTAAAAACCAGCATTATGTTTTTGAGATTCATCCATGTTGTTGCATATATGAGTAGTTCATTCCTTTTTATTGTCACATAGTGTTGCATCGTATGAATAAGCCATAGCTTATTTACCCATTCACCTGTTAGTGGATATTTTGGGTCGTTTGTAATTTTTGGCTATTGTGAGTAAAGTTATGCTATGACCATTCATTCATGTACAAATCTTTGGATGTGTGTTTTTATTTCTCTTGGGTAAATACTTAGGAATAGAATTTCTGGGTCATATAGTTAAGCATGTGTTTAATTTGATAAGGAACTGCCAAATTGGGGCACCTGGGTGGTTCAGTCGGTTAAGCATCTGCCTTGGGCTCAGGTCATGATCCCAGGGTGCGGGCTGGGATCAAGCTCCATATCAGGCTCTCTGCTCAGGTGGAAGCCTGCTTCTGCCTGCCACTGCCTGCTTGTGCTATCTCTTTCTCTCTCTCTCTGTGTCAAATAAATAAATAAGTAAAATCTTCAAGAAAAAAAAAACTGCCAAATTGTTTTCCAGAATCACTCTACCATCTTAAAAAAAAAAAAAAAAGATTTCTTTATTTTTTTTAGAGAGAGAGACAGAGAGTGCATGAGCAGGGAGGGGCAAAGATGGAGGGAGAGAGAGAGAGAAGCAGACTCCCGGCTGAGTGTGGAGCCCAATATGGGGCTTCATCTCACGACCCTGAGATCATGACCTAAGCCTATCAAGAGTTGGACACTTAACCAACTGAGCCATGCAGGTGCCCCTCATTGTACCATTTTATATTCACATCAGTAATCTCCAAAAGTTCCAGTTATTTCACTTCTTTGCCAAAACTAGATATTGTCAAAATTTAAAATTTAATCCATTCTAGTGGGTGTGTAGTGGTAGCTCTTTGTGGTTTTAGTTTGCATTTCCCTGGTGACAAATGATGCTAAGCAGGTTTTCATGTGCTTATTGGCCAGCTGATGTTTTCCTTTGGGTGGTGTCTGTTAAAATCTTTTCATTGATATTCTAAGTTGAATGGTTTGCTTTCTTATAATTCTGATTTAAGAGTTCTTCTTATGGATTCAAATCTTTTGTCAGATATATGTATTGAGAATAGTTTCTGTCAGTTTGTTGTTTGTCTTTTTATTTTTCTTAACATTATCTCTTGATGAGCAGCAATTCTTAGTTTTAATGAAATCCAGTTTATTATTTTCTTCTTTTATGGCTCATGCTTTTGATTTATCTGAGAAGAGCTTTACCTGTCCCAAGGTCAGAAAGTTCTTCTCATTTATTTTGTTTTGGAAGTTTCATATTTGAGTCTGCAATTCATTTCAAGTTTTGTGTACCCAGAAGGTATAAGCGTCAAGGTCTTGTTTTGTCTTGTTTTGTTTTTTGCATATGGATGTTCAGTTGTTTCAGCACTGTGTATTGGAAGATGATCCTTTTTCCAGTGAATTACCTTGGTGCTTTTGTCAAAAGTCAATTGAATATGTACATGTGGCTCTTTTCTGGCCTTTGTTCTGTTTCAGTAATCTGTATCTGTATGCTAATATTATACTGTCTTGGTTGCTGCAGTTTTAGAATGTCTTGATATCAGATAATGTTAAGACTTCCAACTCTTTTCTTCCCAAAATTATTTGGTCATTCTAGGTCTTTTCCATTTCTGTGCAAGTTTTAGAATCAACTTATCAATTTCTGCAAAAAAAACCTTGGGATTTTGATTGGGATTGCATTGAATCCATAAGTCCATTTGGAGAAGAATTGACATCTTCACAGTATTGTGTTTCCTGATCCATGAACATGGTATATCTCTTCAATTATATAGGGCTTTAAAATTTTTAAATTCAGGAGTGTTTTGTAGTTTTCAGTGTACGGGTCTGACACATTTTGTGTAATTTATCCCTAAATGTTTCAGATCTATTGATGCCACTGAAAATGGTATTATTTAAAAAAAAAAGATCAGACTCCAGGTACTCATTGCTAGTATATAGAAATACACCCAGTTTTTGTGTATTGACCTTGTATTTTGCAACGTTGGTAAGCTTGCTTACTTACTAGTCTAGTACTTTTCTGTGTGTGGATTCCTTGGGGTTTTCATGTCGTGTGCAACATGTCCCAATAAGAAATAAAGCCATATTCACTTTTCTTGAGAATGGCTGGTGTTTCCCTGCTGCTATGGCTAATTCAAAGGGCCAGCATTTATGTGACTATAAAACATTCAGTTTTTGGTTTCACCTGAATTGTATTCAATAAGCTTGAAATCTTAGAGGACGGTAAATACATAAATTCTTATGGTTTAAATGTTAACAAAATAACACTAATTAGAAGACTTTTATGAATTTCATTGTGGTGAAATTTGATAGCAGTTGTTTTGTTTTCAATAGGACTGATGCAACTTTCAAAGATTTCAGATTTCTTTTTTTTTTTTTTAAGATTTTATTTATTTGACAGAGAGAGACACAGCGAGAGAGGGAACACAAATGGGGGGAGTGGGAGAGGGAGAAGCAGGCTTCCCGCCAAGCAGGGAGCCTGATGCGGGGCTCGATCCCGTTACCCTGGGATCATGACCTGAGCCGAAGGCAGACACTTGATGACTGAGCCACCCAGGCGCCCCCAAAGATTCCAGATTTCTTTTTGAGGCTTATGTATCCATATCAAGACCATCTCTTTTCAGTGCCTTTTTTGCATTTTACCTCTTGGAATACAGACACGTATATTTATATATATGTAACTTGTGGAGTTTTCTTAATAAGGAATTTAACGTGCATTTGTATGGTGAATGCTTATTAAGCACGGACTATTTGCCAGATCTGGTCCTGGCTGCCATGGATACAGTTGGGAGCAAGACGGAAATGTGTATATGCTGTCTTTATGGAGCTTACATTCTAGCAAGACAGCAGGACATTGAATAAATGGTTATATAAATTATAGAATTACAATTTGATGAGTTCTCTAAAGTCACCGTTTATGAATAAGAGTTCTAACCCAGATTGGGAAGGTCGTGGGTCAGAGAAGTCTTCCCTAAAGAAGTGACATTTTTGCTACGCTCTGGTAATTGAATTTAAAAAATTAGAGAGATTTGGGGGTGGCATTTCCATACTGCGTTGGTGGTCATTAGTAGTTAAGCGAAGAATCATGAATTAATTCTTTTTTCCTGTTAGCCACTATTTCTGCAGTAAGTCATTATAACTTGAGTACCTCTGAGAGGACGTATCAGGCAGATTGGCATCAAACAGATAGTAATTTTTTTTTTAAAGATTTTATTTATTTATGTGACAGAGAGACAGCCAGAGAGAGAAGGGAACACAAGCAGGGGGAGTGGGAGAGGAAGAAGCAGGCTCCTAGCGGAGGAGCCCGATGTGGGACTTGATCCCGGAACGCCGGGATCATGCCCTGAGCCGAAGGCAGACGCTTAACGACTGCGCCACCCAGGCGCCCCCCAGATAGTAATTTTGATATGTTTTGCAACCAGAATTTTATTCCCCTGTCCAGGGATGATGAGAGGAGGAGCCTAAGTATGTGCTGTGTACTCAGTTTTACTTGACGACTTTTTTTTTTTTTTTAAGATTTTATTTATTTATTTGGCAGAGAGAGAGAGACAGCCAGAGAGAGACAGCCAGCGAGAGAGGGAACACAAGCAGGGGGAGTAAGAGAGGGAGAAGCAGGCTCCCAGCGGAGGAGCCTGATGTGGGGCTCGATCCCAGGACCCTGGGATCACGCCCTGAGCCAAAGGGAGACGCTTAACGACTGAGCCACCCAGGTGCCCCTACTTGACGACTTTAAGTTGTATTTCACTGTAGCGAATATAAATACTTAGGAGAATTATAGGTGGTATACAGTTATCTTTCTTAAGAGGTTCCAGGTCTCATTTTATATCTTTTAGATTATCTTTGTTCTGAGTAATGTACTTGGCTCTGGGTATGTCTTGAGGGATTATGTGAAAGAGGCATGAACACAAAACCCCATGTGCCTTGCTTTCATCAATTTTATTTTTCCTCTTTGTGCATCTCTAATATATTGCTTTCAAAAACAAGTAATTGGAAATATTACTTTAGTAATTAGTAGACATAACAGTGATAATGTAATTCCTTGAGAATCTGGCTCCTAACTTGTATGCAAGTAAGAATAAGTCGTTAAATTTGATGGGTCAGGTTGATCCACTTTGCCAAAGGATGCGTATATTTGACTGGTTTGAATGCATTATTTAAACACTTGCCATACTAGGCTGTAGTTGTGTTGTATACACACCCGTCCGTCCTCCCCTCTTTATTCTGTAGTACTATTTTTGAGACATAGTGGGTGCTCCATGTGTATTTCTTAGCTGAATGGCGTATAGGTGGCCAGTTGGATAATTCACTCCAGAGGAGAGTCCCTGCTTTATTCCCATTCTGAAAGTGTTACTAGTGGTGCTAGCTGTTTCTTTTGGTTTCATCGACTTTGCATGGAAATTTACATTGCTATAGCTACTGAGTAACCATAACTCTGCTTGAGTCAATGAAAACTGCAGTTAGTTAAGAAATACTTGTTATCCAGATTATTTTCCCTTTATTTTTGTGATTTAACCTGTTCACCGATATGCATCTTTAGCCTTTGCGATGCCCTTGTGACATCTGACTGCCCCGGGGGAAATGTGATGAAGGCAATTCAGGTCTGTTCGCTTTATGCCTTAAGGGCACTGACCACAGTCCAAGGCGCTGGTTATAACTAATGGCCAGATTTCAGGTGTAGACGTGCCTTAGTTCAGGCTGCGAAAACAGAATAGCAGAGACCAGGTGGCTTATAAACAACAGATGTTTATTTCTCACACTTCTGGAGTCTGCACGTCTGAGATGAAGGTGCTGGCATGGTTGGTTCTGGTGAGAACCGTCTATTGGGGTGCAGAGAGCTGCCTTTTTGCTGTGTCTATGCCTGGTGGAGAGGGTGAGGGATCTCTCTGGAGTTGCTTGTATAAGGGCCGTTCCCATATCCCTTTTGGGAGGGCTCCACCCTCATGACCTAATCACCTCCGGAACGCCCCCATGTCCTAATGCCATCACCTTGGGGATTTCAATTTCAGTGTGAATTCTGGGGGGACACAAATGTTCAGTCCATAACAGAGGGTTACTTTTGTATGTTATTTATTCATTCTGTTTTCTTCCTTTAATAGAATTTATATAAAGAAATAACAGTGAACAGGGAATATTCTTTCTAAAATTTATCTTGAGGGGCACCTCGGGGCTCAGTTGGTGAAACGTCTGCCTTCAGCTCAGGTCATGATCCTGGGGTCCTGGGATCAAGCCCCGCACTGGACTCCCAGCTTGGTGGGGAGCCTGCTTCTCCCCCTCCCTCTGCCACTCTCCCTGCTTGTGCTCTCTTGCTGTCTCTCTCTCTCAAATAAATAAGTAAAATCTTTTAAAAAATAAAATGTATCTTGGTTCTTCATGCAAAGATGGAAAGTTAGTGCTGTAGCTTCTGGTAGCTCACTCTAGCTTGCCGTCTCCTGACAACCTTTCTGGTGCTTGTTTAAACAGAATCATTTCCTATTTTGCATTCCTCCTGGGCACTTTGCTTTTCCCTCTGGAACTGTCCTCTCCTGTTTTGTCCTCGAGTGCTCCTCTTGCCATCCTCCCCACTGACGTGTGAGCTCCGAGGCCAGGATCATCCTAGTATTTATCTTTACATCTCCATCAGGGCCTCATGTGCAGTTGGTCAGTTACTTTGCTGCTTTATGTACCCCCTCAGCTTCCTCTGCATCTATTCCACATAGCTCTGTAGCTGGGCGTGGCCGGATAAAAGCACAGAATTGTGCCACCTGCTCACTCTGAATTCAGAAACACTAACCTGGAGTGGACCCTGAACTCTTCCACTTGCTCATTCTATTTTCCCTACTTTCCTCATTTTCTCACTCTGCCTTTTCAAGCCTCTTTTTTTCTTTTCAATCTTAGTTGATGATCTTGCTATTTATTTATTGAGGAAAAACAGAAGGAATCTGAAGGTGATGTCAACCGCCTTCAGCCCTGGACTCCTTCCTACCTCCCTGCCGCCTGGGAGCAGAATAGTGGTAGTGTAGACGAGTTCCCACGCTGTCCTGGATGGCTGTGCAGTCAGCAGGGGTGGGGGAGGGCTGCGACCCTGTGGGAAGCAGGCTGGGTGTCTCTAGCGGGGATGTGAACCCTGTCCATCCCAGTGCATGAGGGCTGTGCTCCTGAAGCTGACCTCTCTGCTTGACCACTGGGATCCAGCCCTTACCTGTTCACCTGTTACGTTTCTGGATTGGACGATTCACATCATCATTAAAACACATGCTATTATTTCTCTCATTTAACCAAACCATGTCTGTTTGGAGGACTCCCTTCCTCCCTGTAGCCACTGCCCCAGTCTTTTTTTTCCCCTAGAGGAAACTCCTTGCCAAAGTTTTGTTCCCGGCGTCTGTGGTTTCTTTCCTTTGCCTGTTAACATCAGGCTTGCCTTCACCTGATGAGCTCTGCCTTGTAGAGTCCAGTGGCAAGTGCTCAGCCCTCTTCTTACCGCCCTACCATCGTCTTCCTACCTTCTTGCCACCTGTGAAACTGGGCCCCAGAATTCCCAGGGAGATCCTGCACCCTATACACACACACTTGATTTTCCTTTGTCTTTTCCGTGTCCTTTGCAGTCTCCTCCTCATCTTCCTGACATCTAAGCATTGACACCCGTTGTGGGTTGAATTTTGACCCCCCAAAACGTACATTGAAGTCCTAATCTCCAGAACCTGCCAGTGTGTCCTTATTTGGAAATAAGGTCTTTGCGGACATAATCCAGTTAAGATGAGGTCACCAGGGCTGGCCCTAATCCAATATGGCTCGTGTCCTTTGAAGAAGAGGACAAGAGACACAGACACTGGGAAGGGAGCCAAGGATTGCCAGCAACACCAGAAGCCAGGAGAGAAGCCTAGAACAGAGTCTCTCCTGGAGCCTTCGGAGGGAGCGTGGCCCTGCCGACACCTTGATTTTGGACTTCCAGCTTCCAGAACTGTGAGAGGATGGATTTCCGCTCTCTGAGCCCCCCACTTTGTGGCACTTTGTAACAGCAGCCCCAGGAAACCAGTGCAACCCTCTTTTCATCTACAGTCGCTCTGTCATTGCTCTCAGCCTGTCTCCTGCCTTCAAATTATCATCTGCAGTCTGGAGATCCCCAAATTCATGTCCTCAGTGTGGACGTCTCCCCTAAATCCCTGACTCACATGTCCTACTGCTTATTCTCTGCCTCCAAGCATTCCTAACCAGTATCTCAGATGTGACGTGCTCAGAACTGGCTCTGCCCGTCCACACCTGTTCTTTCCCTCCCTCCCTCAGTATTTCCGGTGGCAGCTCCATCCTTCCGGGTGCTTAGGCCAAAAAGGTTGGGCTCCTTTTTTTTTTTTTTTTTTTTTTAAAGAGAAGTAAGCCTTTATTTCCTTGTTTTACAAATAAAGTTGGCTGAATTGGTTGCTTGAACACATCTTTGACTCCCCATTTCCTCTGACATCCCAAAGGTGATCTGTCCGCGAATCTCGTGGCCTCTACGTCAGGCCCATGGCCACTGTGACGCCTCTCCAGATGTTAACATCTCCCTCCCGGGAGCTTCAGAGGCTTCCTGAGTGGTGTCCACTTCCTCGAGTGTGCTCGCCCTTAACCTGCACTCAGGGCAGTTTGCTGAGTGATCGATCCTGCAGTGACTGTGATTGGGAGGTCACCATGCTCCCTTTCTCGAAGGCTCCAGAGCTCCTCGTTGCCCCAGAGTGAAGGCCCCGTCCCCACTGTGGCCCTTCAGGCCTTGCACAGCATGACTGCCCCTCCACCTCCATCCTCTGGGCTCCATGGCCTCCTCCTGGCTTGCTCTGCATTCCTGGCCCTTCCCTCCCTCTTCATATGCCTCATGCCTCTCCTCTGCTCCTTCTTGGAATCCTCGTGTTACGTTGTCCCACCCTCTCTTCCTCCCTCCCCCCAGGGTTCGCTGCCCTCCCCACGATGGCCTACCTCCAGCACGTCTTACCTCTCTTCTCTGCTTATCGTCTCGCCTTGGCACTTATGACTGTCTAACATTCTATGTCTTGTGCTGATGACTTTTTAAAAATGATCTGACTCCCATGCTAGAACATAAGTCTTTTGAGAATGGGAACTTTGGCCCCTTTGTTCACAACTGAATTTCAGAACTTACGAGAAAGTCTACCATATGGTAGGTACCCCATAATATCATAATATTTGTTGCGTGAATGGGTTGACAAAACATTTTAGTTAAGTCTGATATTTTTATAATAGTTAATGTTTATTTTACCATTTGGGTGTGTTTTATCTTTTTTTTTTTTTACATTTTTATTTTTTTTTAAAGATTTTTATTAGAGCGTGTGTGTGTGTGTGTGAGTGGGGGAAGGGGCAAAAGGGGAGGGAGAAGGACCAGCAGACTCCGTGCTGAGCACAGAGCCCTACACGGGGCTTGATCTCACGACCCTAAGATCCTGACCTGAGCTGAAACCAAGAGTCGGTTGCTTAACCTCCTGAGCTGCCCAGGTGCCCCTCTTTTATTTTACTTTTAATTATGTTAGTTTAAAATCTAGAGAAGCATAGAGAGAATAGTGCAGCAGATACCCCAAATACACACGGCCTAAATTTAACAGTTATTAGCATTTTGCCTTATTTGCTTCATCTATTTTGGGGGCAAACTACAGGTACCGTGATACATACACTTTTCTTTTCTTTTCTTTTCTTTTCTTTTCTTTTTTCTTTCTTTCTCTCTTTCTCTCTTTCTTTCTCTCTTTCTCTCTTTCTTTCTTTCTTTCAAGATTTTATTTGAGAGAGAGAGAGAGAGAGACAGCCAGCGACAGAGGGAACACAAGCAGGGGGAGTGGGAGAGGGAGAAGCAGGCTCCCAGTGGAGGAGCCCGATGCGGGGCTCAATCCCAGAACACCAGGATCATGCCCTGAGCCAAAGGCAGACGCCCAACGACTGAGCCACCCAGGTGCCCTGACACATACGCATTTCTAACACGAAGGCTGTGTTTCTCTGTCACCGCAGTGCTGTCACCATGCCTGCTGCACCTGGCAGTGAATCTCTGTTGTTTGGTCCATACTGTCCAGATTCAGATTTCCTAATTGTCTCAAAATGTCTCTTCCAGCTTGATTGTTCAAACCAGAACGCGGTGAAGAGCCACTTGCTGTATTTGATCGTGTCTTTCATGTCTTTCCATATCCAGACGGGGTCTCACCCTCCCATCCCCCCTTCTGCCTTTGGGGCCCCCGTGACATTAACTTGCCAATTTTTGTTTTGTAAAAAGACTCATCTTCTCGATTTCTTCTGATTCCTTCCTCCCAAGGTTATTTAACTTGTTTTTCTATCCTCTGTATTTTTCGTCGAGTGGAAGTGAGTTTTAATGGTCCATTAGTTGCATTTAGTTCAGTGAAATTTCATCTTGGAAGCTGCTTCTCTGCGGCCACATGCACCTTTGGGACATACCCTTGTGTTAACAGAAGGACCACCTTTCCTTTTTAGAAAGGCCCAGCATTTGCTTAAAGGTGGCTTAAGAGCCTGGATCTGTGTTTACTGTGACTATCTGATCTTAATTAATACGTTTGGTGTTGGCCTCTCGGGGTGATGACTCCCCTGATCCCATAGTTCCCTGGTGCCCCTCCTCCTACCCCACCCCAGAGGGAGGTCCTTCAGGGTGGATCCTCCAGGGCCTGAGAGGAAGTTGCAGCTTTCTGGGAGCTCTTTTCCAAGAGCTCTGTTCTGGGTTAGGCGAAGTTTCTGGTAGGTTCTGCCTCCCTCTCAACTCCCCTGGACCCACATTTGGACAAAGAGAAAGCAGCTGTTGGATTCCCCGTTATTTCCCCATGTAAAAATCATGTCCCCCCTGCTGGTGAGCTGTCAGTGGCTGGTGGGGGTCAGCTTGTCTAGGAGAGGAGATAGAGGTCTTCCAGAGGGGGAGAGCGAATGCTCTTGTCTTTCGTGACTCCTTTCACAGGCATTTTACAGTATTTCCCCAGCTAGGTTAATGAATTTCCTTGAGGGGCGAAAGTTTAAAGCTGTAAATTTTCTGCAAAAAGCACAGACTAGAGATTTACTAATGAACTCTAGAGCCGGAAAGACTTTTAAGGATTTGGGATATAATGTAGGATACAAAGTTTAATAAGGTGCTGTATTTATTACTTTGGATCCTGGCTTCTGAACAGTTTATAGTTGACCCTTGAACAATGTGGGAATTCCACCCCTCTCAACCCACCCCCCACCAGTATGGTCGAAAATCTACAGCAAAGCACTTTGACTCCCCAAAAACTTAACTAGCAATAGCATACTGTTGACTGGAAACCTTACCAGTCACATAAACAATCAGTCGATTAACACGTTTTTTGTTTTTTTTTTTTAAGATTTTATTTATTTAACAGAGAGAGACCGTGAGAGAGAGGGAACACAAGCAGGGGGAGTGGGAGAGGGAGAAGCAGGCCTCCCACCGAGCAAGGAGCCTGATGCGGGACTTGATCCCAGGACCTTGGGATCAGGACCTGAGCCAAAGGCAGACCCCCAATCATCTGAGCCACCCAGGCATCCCAGATTAACACATATTTTGTGTGATTTGTGTATTATATACGGTATCCTTACAAGAAGGTAAGCTAGAGAAAAGGTTATTAAGAAAAGCATAAGGAAGAGAAAATACATTTATAGCACTGTACTGTATCGAACAAAGCCTGAGTTAAGTGGAACTTTGCAGTTCAAACCTGCATTGTTCAAGGGTCAAGTGTATTTTTGTGCTGTAAGCATACTTCGTGTATTTATCGTCTACTGTATGATAGCACAGATGTTTGGAATAGGTTACTCTAGCTCTTACTGGTCATAATTTAGGAAGTACTTATATTACCAAAGTGGCATTTTAGGGAAAGGCTACCATCACCTCGTGTAATGCCAAATTACGACCTTTTCATTTCTTTCTTTATAACACAGGAAATCTGGGATCCTCTTATGCGGTGGCTGGGGAAACATGTGGATCCTGAAGGAGTCATAAAATCCAGCAAGGTCTCCCTTAAGTTTCTTTCATCCTACACGTCTGAAATAGAAATCACCCCATCTGCTCTACCTGTGGTCACTGACGTGGAGGCCTTCTCTTCAGAAGATTTTAACTTAGACATCTACCGACAGAATCTGCAGACAGAGCGACTTGGAAAAGTAATTCTGTTTGCCGAAGTGACTCCCACCACCATGAACCTTCTGGAAGGGTAAGTTCTGGCCCAATACTGTGCACCTGCTCCGAGGAGTCCAATGTCTGACCAGCGTTGGGGGAGCAGGGGTGGAAATGAAGGAGAACTGTCGATAAACCCATTAGCAAGGTAGGAGTACTCTTGTCCTGAAAGAGCTAAAATGTGGGAAGAAAAATTTAAAAATGTTCCTAGACCATGGGTTTGTATTTGAAAGCAAGGGGATTTTGTGTATTGTGACCCTCTCCCTTTAGTGGTTGGCCTTTCAGATGATCCTCGGAAAAAACTCTATGGAAAAATATCGTTAACCAGTGGTGTTATTACTCAGACCATCATTTAATTTTTCTGTTGTCGTAATCGGTGTTCAACATTTAGTTAAAGATGTTTTGCGGGGCCATTAGATCAGCACATTTGAACGACCCATGAGCTGCGTTCAATTGAAATGAATCGGAAATTTCGTACTTTTGGAAACCTGTGTTGATATGTTCCATATCCAATACATTTTGTAGGTGTTCTGTAATCCCATTTAGATGTTCGAGAGTTATTCTTACTGAGTTTTCCTTCTTATTTCTTCTGTTTCATGGACTTTGGTTAAAGTTTAAAAAATGGCAACAGATGAAAGGAATTTCTTTTTAACTCTTAGTATTCATTGATACTCATACTGAGATAGTTTAAAAAGTAGGCTTAGAGAGAGAGTGAATAAGAAAGGCGCTTTCCTCCTACATGAGACTAAAATTTCAGGAATTAAGACTCCTGAGGCATAATTCACCGTAGGGAAATATTTTGGTCTTTCTTAATAATTTCTGGAATTTGATAATATGTTGATATAAAATAATGAGCTGACTTTAGAATTTTCTTGACTGTCATCCTCAAAGCCAAGGAATTGTCAGTTTTGTGTGACTAGTATGTAGAGAAAGCATTTGTGGAGCCGAATCGGTGGAGCGAGGTGGGTGTAGCAGTAAGGGGAATAGGAGCCATGGTCACCAACATTTCTTGTTTGCTGGGTTATTTTGTGTTGTTGTAGGTATTTTTTTTTTTTTTTTTTTTAGTGTTCCCTCCCATTCCTGCCTCCCCTCCTACCTACTCTCCTGCTCTCCGATGAGAAGGAAAAAAGTCTGTGTTTGTATATGGAACAATCGGTACTTGCTTGTGCGAACTCTGTGATAATCCTTTGTTACTCAGGAGCTATATTGAAAAGGTGACCTATTGTAACTGTATTTTCCAAATAAAAAGTCAGACGTGGCATTTGACATGAGATTTTGAGAGATTAAATTTGCATAGAAAAACATTGGCACTTCATGGGGCGCCTGGTGGTTCAGTTAGTTAAACGTCTGCCTTCTGCTCAGGTTGTGATCCCAGGGTCCTGGGATCGAGCCCCGGGTCGGGCTCCCTGCTCCGCACAAGTCTGCTTCTCCCTCTTCCTCTGCCCCTCCCCCTGCTAGTGCTCTCTCTCTCTCTCTCATAAATAAATAAAATCTTAAAAAAAAAAAAAAAAGAAAAACATTGACACTTCTTGTCCATTTTTGTTGGGCAATAAGTGAAGAATATTTTATGCTGGGACGATCTTGAACCACTGAAATTACGGTCTCTGAGCTCGTATAGTGGGCAATGATTAGTAAGAGGTCCGCAAGCCTTCTAGAGTGGGTGACCCCTCTCCTGTGTAATCATGTGTTTGGGTTTCCTTCCATCCTGGTGAGCACATATTTTAGGGTAGAAAAAAATGCCGTGTAAATACACTGCTTTAGTACCCTTGAATTCTGGTAAGTTCCTTTTTGATATTGAACTTTTTTTTTTTCATTCTGTCTTAAACAACTTGAGTCTGTAAAAGTGTGTAGCTGAGCCAGGCAATAGCAGAGTCAGAACCTTCTGTAGGATTAAGAGTTTTTATTTTTACAAAAGAGAAAAATATTTTGGCTTTTCCAAGGGCATTTAGGAAGCCTCTTTGTTTCTCTTCTTGCCTGGTCTCTGTGGGGCACAGAGAATGAAATAGCTTTGATGATTAATGATTAATCCCTCTGCTTGGCCCAGGGCAGATCCAGCATAAGTAATAGTAGCGCTCACCGTAGCTTACAGATGGCCTCTTCCACAGCTCTCATGGCTTCCTTCCGAACACTGCGAGATAAAGTTACTCCTGCAGCCTCGTGAGTCAGCAGGCCTGCTGAGAAGTTCCTGGGGGTGGGGTGGGGTGGGTGGGCCGTAGCCCTTTTTTAGGAGAAGGAACTTGAAGAGGTCACCTTGATGCCAAAAACTCACAGTTGTCCTCAAAGGGACCATGAGATCTATAAATGAAACATAGGGCTTATTCCTTTCTAAGAGTAAGACCAAAACCTTTTCTTTAAAGATTAATTTATTTATTTGAGAGAGAAAGCAGTGGGGGAGGGGCAGAGGGAGAGAGAGACTCGCAGAGACTAGCAGACTCCCCACTGAGTGGGGAGCCTGATGTGGGGCTTGATCCCACGACCCTGAGATCATGACCTGAGCCAAGTCAAGAGTCAGACTCTTAACTGACTGAGCCACCCACGTGCCCCAGACCAAAACCATGTCTATAGCTAATATTATATTTGAGCCCACATGGGCTGTCCTCATGGAAGCACAGTCAATTGTGGCAATAATAATAATAATAATAGCCGACATGTATTGAAAGCTTTTATCTTTCAGACACTGCTTCAATGTACTTTACATGTATCAACCAGTTTCTTACAGTATCTTTTGATAGGCTCATCAGGGTCAAACTCTAGTGTCACACCAGTGGGTAGAAAGCTACGGATCAGAATGTGCCATCTGTGAAAATGTTCTTGTGGACCGACCACATCCGTAGGTCCACTATGCAGAGCATGCAGAAGTTTCAAAAGTGTGGCCTGAGTTTGAACTCCATGCATGTTTCTCTCTTTATATCTGTCACTTCTGTGGCTCTTTCTTATGGGTCTGGAATAGAAGTAAAAAAAATTTTTTTTAAAGATTGTATTTATTTATTTGACAGACAGCCAGCGAGCGAGGGAACACAAGCAGGGGGAGTGGGAGAGGAAGAAGCAGGCTTCCAGCAGAGCAGGGAGCCCAATGCCGGGCTGGGTCCCAGGACACTGGGATCACGCCCTGAGCCGAAGGCAGACTAGCTTAATGTCTGAGCCACCCAGGCGCCCCGAGGAATAGAAGTAAAATTTAAGTTAGGTAATGGATCTTTATTTTTTTTTCTCTGCCCCCCCCCCCCAGGGGGACTTGTTGCAGCTAAAAATTGAGAGTTTTGTTCCTAAGAAAGGAGGGGGAAGTCCACAGTGGGGAGCAGCCAGCAATTTCTGCCACTGTCCCAAATATCTGTCGTATCTCCCCCCGCCCCCATCTAAACTCTCACCCCTCCTCCAGGAAGACAGCCCTACTAGCCTACTTGTTTTATGTCCTCTGCAGCAGGTTCAGGATCTCTGGGGATGGAACTTTCTCAGGGCTGGACGTGGCTCACTGAGGTCTGGTAGTCTGCTAGTTAAAACAGACATGTTCTCTGCCCTCAGCTGCGAGGGTGAGATGGGGACCACGGAGCGCCCTGGGCGGGGAGAGGAAGGACTCCCTGCGCTGGGGGTAGGTAGGTTTCCTGGTCGTGCTCTCTGGCCTGGTGTCCTTGGGGTCATGGCTTTGCCTTCTGGGAGGGTCTTGACTGTAATACATTCAGATGTGCATCAGAGGGCTTCTGACACCCACTCTCTGTGAGGGTTCGGGGGGGGGCGGGGTCTGAGTGTTATTGTTCTTAGGGTGAAATCACAGCCTTTTAGGTCAGCCTTATGGTTTCTGTGGAGATAGAAGTTTCTGAAAACTTTAGTAGGTCTCTGATGGTTCTGTGTGAATAACCATCAAAGATCTTATCTGGAGTTGAGCTTTTCAGCCTGAAAACTCTGGTCGTTTAAAGGCCCTGATATTCTGCCCATCCCCTTCTCTCCCAATTAGATGGCGGGTCCCTTGGCTGAATAAAACAGTGGCATGGGCGATCCCTTGATGACATTTTTGGCACAAGGCTACAGGCTGTCCGTGGTGCGGCATTTGTCTTACCACCTGGGGGGGCTGCTGGGACAGCCCCAGAGGCTCCAACGTAGATTGCTGGTGGCTGACGCTTACCAGATCTGTTTTCTTTTCCATCCTTTGAGACCGGCCAGCTCTTGTGGAGGTCGTGTCTCTTTCAGTGAACTTTGCCAAGAGTGTTGAGGATGGAAACACTGATGTTGTGAGCGTTCAGAGCTGGTTCCTATAATGGTATAGCTTCTAACCATTGCTTGGTCTTCCTCCTAAGCTATAGAAAGCCAGGCTCCTAGCAAATGCTCTGCTGCTGTTTGATGGGAATGGTCTTCACTTACGAACCTTCGAGACCCATATTCTTTCCCACTGTTCCCTGCCCCAATGATCCTCCCTCTCAGGCTGCATTTCTTGTGACATGCATGAGATCAAAGCCCTGGCACACCCCATTCAGGTCCCAGCTTCTAGGTCAATTAGGATTAGACAGGTATCCCCAAATTAAAGTGTTTCAAACAGGATTGAGGTTTATTTCTCTGTCCCGTGAGATAGGCCAAGATGGGCAACCCTGGGTCGGCCAGCGTGCAGCCCACGTGTCAGGGATGCAGTTGAGTTGCTCTGCCAGCTTCCACAAGTGGTCTCAGAGACACGCCAGGCATTTATGTTCTCAGCCAGTACGCGGGAGGAGGGGGTAAGAAGGGTGTGCCTCCGCTCTTACGGATTCTTTACAGAAATTGCTCATGGGGGCGCCTGGGTGGCACAGTGGTTAAGCGTCTGCCTTCGGCTCAGGGCGTGATGCCGGCGTTATGGGATCGAGCCCCACATCAGGCTCCTCCGCTATGAGCCTGCTTCTTCCTCTCCCACTCCCCCTGCTTGTGTTCCCTCTCTCGCTGGCTGTCTCTATCTCTGTCGAATAAATAAATAAAATCTTAAAAAAAAAAAAAAGAAATTGCTCATGACATTTTTGTTTATATCCTAGGGCTAGGATCTATGTATAGAGCCATATCTGCCCACAAAGAAGGCTAGGAAATAAACGTGGTCTTTATACTCAGCATCTGTGAATCCACTGAAAGTCAGGGTCCGAGCACTGGAGAGGAGTGGAGAATAGATATTGGAGGAGAACTAGAAGTCTTTATCCCAAGCGTGTACTTTTTATTAGTCAGACTATTAAGAAAAATAGCTGGAGGCCTTTAAATAGTATACATGTAATGACAGCCCCGGTGCCTACAAGATTTAAAATCATGGGTGAAAATAATTATTTGAATACTCACACTAATTGTCTCACTGCTTACTCAATGCCATTAGAGGTATTTTTCTTAGGTTTCTAGCGCAAATGTAGGACGATTTGGAAACTTCTCTTCTGGCAAATAGTTTGGAGGGCACCATCTTTTCTTCTTTGGCTACAAACCCAGCTAAACTACCGTGGCCCTGAGACAGACATTGAAAGCTTCCATTTGATCTCAAGGTACGGAAGCAGGCAGGTGCGAAAGCCATACCACCCCCACCTTCCCCTCCTGCACCTGACCTGTGAATGTTAAAGGTGTGTTAGTAATTCCGTAGAGGGGAAGGAGCCCTGGGGAAAGGGAGTAACGGGGGAGATAAGGGAGCTGCTTGCTAGCAACTAAATCAAGGCAGTTGAAGGGCGCGTGGACTCCCCTCTCCAAAATTAAAAAGTGAAAGCCGTGTCAGTGACTGATGGTCCCCCGAAAGTCACACTTGGCTCAGCTACCCACTAGTCCGATTAGGACAGATAATTTCACACTGTATTCCTTGCTCCAGTCACGTGCCCTGGCGTGTTTCTGATCCTGAAATGTGTTTTCTACTCTGCTGTCAGGGTAACCTTTTGGATGCGATGCTGGATTTGATTGCCTTTAGACACCTTTCTTTTTCTTTTTGCCCTATTTCCTGGTTGGTTTTCCTGTGACCAGTTAGCTCAGCTAGCTGGGTAGAGTCCCAAGGGCATGGGCTCAGTACTGGGTCTGGACCAGTGAACTTCACTGTATCCCACAGTCACGTCCCACAGCTGCGCACCCTGGAAGCCATTTGCAAATGTGAGCTCTTGGTGGTAGTGGGGTCTACACTAGCGGTGGCTATGGATTGGCACCATCTGTCGCCACTGTTAAGAGAAACACCTCCACGTGGCGTGGTTGGGATACCACATTCTGTCTCATCTTGTGGTAAGTCTCTGCTGTGGAGAAGGCGTTAGGCTAGACCGTGGAGCACAGAGCTTGGGAGTAACTGAGTTGTGATAATTTTGGAATCGTCACTTATTAGATTTTGACTCATACCATCTTTTTTGATGACTTTTACCGAGTCACTGTCAGATACTGAAATAACTCATGTGTCAAGCCACAGTCTGTGGTCAGCCAGATGACCACAAACTGGTTTATGTTGATTTCCTCTGCATACTTATATATCCTCAGTAAACTGACCAAGGGCAGACTCTTTTTTATTTGCAAAGAATAATATAGATTTCCTTATTAAATAAGCTTATTTTCTTACTATTGTTTAAGTCCCTTGATTTTTCAGGCTTAAGTTTGCCTTCATCATTCACGGAATAAGCATTTATGGCGTGCCTTCTGTATGCCGGGCACTGTGTTAGCACTTAAGGGAGACTGATGGAGAAGGTAGTACCCCAGCCGTACTGCGCGTTGGAAGAATCAGATCGCAGCGCACATTCAGCTCATTCACGTTGTGTGCACCCTTCTTGTTCTGAGTGCGAGGGGTCTGGGCAGAGAGAAGTGGGTGCAGTAGATAACGTGATATAGGGAAGGAAGTAGACTGGTCAGTGAATATTTTTTGAGCAGTTAACTATGTGTCAGGCATCATTCCTGATGCCATAAATCTCCCGGTCTGGTAGGGAAAACACTGGAACTGAAGATTTTCTCACCAGCTGGCTCTGTAACCGTGGCAGTATCCCTCCCCTGGGCCTTGCTTTGCTCAGCTGTGAGATCTGGGGCACTGGACACTCCCTCGATCGGTGATCTTCCCGAGCCTGCCTCTTTCACCGGCCAGCCTTTCCCCAGCATCTCTCGGGGGCTGAAATGGTTTTGGGAATTAGGCTTACTTTGCATGGGAGACAGTGGACTTCCTGCGAGCAAAGGGAATGAAAAGGAAAAACAATCCCATAACGCAGTTGAAACGTTTCAGGGAAATCGCACTGGGGAGAATGGCCACCATCATTTGAGAAAGAGTATTTTTGTTTCAGAATTTGGGGCCAATGCTAGCTTTTCGCCTCTCTACATGTGTGTCCATTCAGTCCACATGTCTCTCCCCTTTTCTGCTCTTCTGGTTCTGCTCCCCTAACTCACTCTCCTGCACACCCTCCTCCCCTGAAGTCGAGGCCTGAGAGACAGAAATTGGGCTGGAACTAATTTAATGGCTGAGTGACCTCACAGTAGAGAAACAGCCGGATCCTAATAGGGGTCTTTGTCTACATTTCCACCCTGGCTGGTAGCATGCCAGTCAAGAGTCAAGCTAGAGACACAGGTGGAAGCGATTAGACCTGTCATAAGGTTTGAAAAATTGATTCTGGAGGCGAAGTGAATAGATTGAACTTGACAGTGTTGTCCTAAAGATTCTAAGGGAAAATTCTGTAGTTTAATTTGAAATCCCTTGATTATTCATTAGCTTTCCAGATGGCTTTTGTTGATGTTTTACATATTAATGCCTGTATTGTGTTATTGGTGTATTCTTAATGTGCACATAGGTAATGAGCAAAGAATAAATACATGGGTAAGTGTCCCAAATTAATGGGATGTTGGTGTAATTGTGAAATAAAGGGTTTTTAAGAATTGATTGCTTTGGAATAATTAGTGTGAGCTTTTTTTTATGGGCCAATTTAGTACTTTTAAAGTGAAAATTATTGGAGAATTTTAAAGAAACCTTCATTTTAATGTTTACTTCTAAATTAAGGTTTAGAATATAACTCCAGCCTTTGACTCTAGAGGTCACGACTGAAGGGCTGGCTCTTCTGGCAAGTTCTCCATCAAATGCTTTTTTTTTTTTTTTTTTTGCCCTAATTCAACACCTGAATAAGTTAACCTTTCACATGCCAGGCTCCTGGAATTGAATTATGAAGTGGCCCAGGTTTTATGGTTCAGGAGAGTGAGGGAGAAGGTAACCACCCAGCGATGCCATGTGAGTGCTGAACATTGGCTCCAGGGGCAACCAGGACGGGCTGCCTAGCCATGGTGGTGTCTCTGCCGTGCCCCGGAAGCTCTTCCTCCAGAGCCTTCTTCCAAACACACGGCACATCTTCTTGATGGTGGTTCTTTAATCTTTTGAGGGTATACCAGACTTCTAGAACAAAACAGAACAAAACCAAAAACAAAACCTTAGGCACGATGGTAAGGTATCCATTGTGGGAAGTATTTGCAGAAACACCTAGCTCCCCATGGTTCGCTCATTTCTAATGACAGAGAATAGACTCTTGGTTTGACCTAGGGGCTTAGGTCTTGGGATAGGGTGTTCCTGTCCTGGGTTGGAATTCCAGTTCCGCCTTTTACTACATGAGTGACCTTGGGTAAATCAGAAACCATGCAGGCCACCATTTCCTTATCCATGTGCCGCTCATAGTCTCTGCTTTCTTCTTCATTTTTTTCTTTTTAAATTCAGTCGCTCCACTAATTTCTCTTCAGCACTGGCTGTGTGCAGGCCTTTGCAGTAGGGCCTGGTGGGGAAAGAGAGCAGATACGTGAGACCTTCCTTCCAGGACCCTGCATCCGCCCCAGGATCCGGGAGGATGTACTGAGACTCTTCTGCAAAGTTCTCAGCACAGAGCTCATGTGGATCACGCTCTCACTGTTACTTAAACTTTGGTGTAATTCATTTTTTCTTTTGGACCTTCATCATGAGCTCTTCCGTGGCCATGCTGTGAGTGTCCGTGAAACAAATCAGCATTGTCTTCGCCCCAGATAGTAGTATGTGTTTTCTTGGGGTGGAGTTATTGTGGAAGGTTTTGGCAGTTTTTTCTCGTCATGTAAGAAGCATGATGGCTCATCACTAGATACTTTTTTTTTTTGCCAAAAATGTGTTGCTTTAGTCCAGCTTTTCTTGAAAGATGAGAAAACATAGTCAGTTTTCTGTATTTGTGTTACCCTTAAAATATGGGGAGCCAGTCCCCCCCACTTCTTAATCAAATTTATTCGTTTTTTAAATCTTCACAATTTATCATTTTCACAGACAACAACAGTCATTTGGAAAGAGCCAGAACTTTGAACATTTTCATCAGTCCCACGATATGCCTTGTGCATCACCCACATCTTCCTCGAGTCCCCAAACCTCTCGTGCCGGTTGGAAATGCACGTATTTGTTGTCGTGTGATTGTCTTGAGTTGCGTTAAGCACCTCAGATCCTTGCTACCCTGCAGAGTTGCTCAGCTGGATACCGTGCCTCGTGTTCATTTCGTCAGATGCCTCTGTTATTTCGAACGAGTAATGAAATGCCACAAACGGTAATAAAGCAAGGTTTGGGGCTGGAGAAGGCCTTCAGCAGAGGTGACAGCCAAGTCCTGAAACTTGTTTTTCCCCCGTTCAGATGCAGCTTAAAGAGAAAGCCGAGGGCCAGCTGCAGTTCAGAAGTGAGCTGCGTCCTATGATGGTTGGGAATGTTTCGCTCTCAGTTACTGAGTGCAGAGGAGTGATTTCTTAGCAACATGTCCTGGGAGGGCCCACAGTGGGCCGATGAGAGATCTGGCTTACCCTGGGCAGGGAAGTCTGGTATACCAGCAGCATCTCAGGCCCCCGAGTGTCGCTGGCGAATTCCATGACTTCTCATCTTGAAATGAGCAAACTGTCATGATGCCCACTCATAGGAATGCCACTCATGCTGAGAGGGTCAGAGGGAGGGGTGAAATGGGGAGCCCTTGGCTCGGTCTCTGACATGGAGTGGGTCATCCGGAAGTGCTGCTTGTCTTTCCACTAGATGGGTGCTGTCTCCAGACGGAGATGCTGAGAGCTGCCTCCTTTGTTTATTTATTTATTTTTAAAAAGATTTTATTTATTTATTTGACAGAGAGAGACAGCCAACGAGAGAGGGAACACACGCAGGGGGAGTGGGAGAGGAAGAAGCAGGCTCCCAGCGGAGAAGCCTGATGTGGGGCTCGATCCCAGAACACTGGGATCACGCCCTGAGCCGAAGGCAGATGCTTAACGACTGCGCCACCCAGGCGCCCCTGAGAGCTACCTCCTTAGAAACTGCAAAAATGAAGGTTGAGAATGTGTCCCAAGGTTCTCATGCGGGAAAAAAATGTATGACAAGAAAGCAGCATTTTAAAAGCTTGGTTATGTGACAACATGGACGGGACAGCTCGCTAATAAGCGAGAGAAGTCAGACAGAGAAAGATTAAGTACTGTGTAATATCACTTCTTTTTTTTTTTTTTTTTAAGATTTCATTTATTAATTTGACAGAGAGACAGCGAGAGGGAGAACACAAGCAGGGGGAGTGGGAGAGGGAGAAGCAGGCTTCCCACTGAGCAGGAAGCCTGATGCGGGACTCGATCCCAGGACCCTGGGATCATGGCCTGAGCCGAAGGCAGACGCTTAATGACTGAGCCACCCAGGCACCCCAGTGTGTGGTATCACTTCTATGTGGAATCTAAAAAAGCCGGACTCCTAAGAACAGAGCTAGAATGCTGGTTACCAGGGAATGGGGGTGGGGGCTGGGGGGCTGGAACAGATGTTGTTTAAGGGCACAAACTTGCAACGAGAAGTCCTCAAGCTCTCAACCCAGGACCTAATGCACAGCACAGTGAATGTAGACAACAGTACCGTATTGTGATTGTCAAACTTACTTAGAGATGAGAACCTAACTACTCTAACCACTAAAAAGACAGGATAAGTAATGTGAAGGGCACCTGGGCGGCTCAGTCAGTGGAGTGTCGGACTCTTGATCTCAGAGTTGTGAGTTCGAGCTCCGCATTGGGCGTGGAGCCTACTTAAAACAATAAAACAAAGCGTAACAAAAAACCAGAAATGGGAAGTAATGTATTAGAGGTGCCAATTATCGTCACAGTAGCAATCATATTATAGTCTATCAATGTATCAAATTAACATCTACGTCTTAAATTTACACAATGCTCTATGGCAAATATACTTCAATTACAAAAAAGTAAAACTCAATGCAAGAGAAAGTGAAACTCAGTTTATGAATTAACATTAGTTTCTATGTGGAAAAATTGTAAGTGTTCTTAGAATTTGGTGTTTGTGATCGTTCAAGTATGGCCACTTACCTGTATACACGTGAAGGAGGTAGAGGCTGGGCTGCGGGTTAAAACGATTGTTTTAGTAAAAACGTGTTAGGTGATCGAGTCGATCTTTCCCCCCCGCCCTGTTCTGCATACCTCTGCCCCGTTGCTGTTTCTCCCCTGACATGGCTTTGTGACTCACTTAGAAAAACTTCTGTTTTTCTTTCACATGAAAACACTTACCTGCTTTGGAGGTGAGGGTTGATTTGCTTTCATCTGCCCCTTTAAAATCTTTTACACACCTACCATTTGTCCAAACACACTCGGAGCTCTGAAACGCCCTTGTTTCTGCTTTCTGTTTTGGAGAGAAGCATGTTCTGTTTCTGCATGAGGGGTATTCCGTCACCCGGAGACCCAGACGCCGCATTTTTTCTGCATTGCACAAGGGGTCATTCATCATTTTCATTTTTCGTTTGGCTCTCCCACAAGAGTATTCAAATTAGCGAGAAGGAAAATGATGAAGTCATTGCCTGGCAGAGAAGTATTTTCTCGGGATGTGGGAAGGGTAGAGGAGACAAGAGAAGAGGAAGGATTATGAGAAGGTCTGTCCCTGCCTTTTTTTCTGGCCTTTGGTTCCAGTAGTCACCTGGATGCGAATGTGGTTTTCACAGGTTAAAACTGGGTAATATGTGTGCACAGAAGTTACCCAAAAATGAAGCTACATGGTGGGACAGCAGTGTCAGTGACCTTGGAAACTTAGGCTGTAATTTTATCTGTGTGGTTCTCACACACCAGCTGTGTGATGTTGGGTGAACCACCCGAATTCTCTGGAACCGTTTCCTTATCTGTAAAATGAGAGGGTTGTACTAGATCTGTGGCTTAATTTTATATATATGTTTTAAGCAGTAAAGCCCCTTTTTATATGAACTACCCCTCTTCCCCATACAGATGAGGCTGCAGAGCCTTCTAGAGCCTAGGTTCCTCAGGGCATGGGTGTGGAGACCACTGGCCAAGAAATGCCCAAGGTCCTGCCACCAGGACACTCAGGCCCCGCTGACTGAGTTAAATCTTAACGGCAAGCTGACTGGTTGGTTGGACTTTCTTTTTTTTTTTTTTTAATTTTAATTTTAATTAATTAATTTATTTAAAAAGATTTATTTATTTAGAGAGAGGGACTGCAGCCGGGGGGAGGGGCAGAGGGAGAGACAGAATCTGGAGCAGAGTCTGCACTGAGCGTGGAGCCTGATGCAGGGCCTGATCCCATGACCCTGAGATCATGACCCGAACTGAAATCGAGTGTCGGACGCTTCACCGACTGAGCCACCCAGGCGCCCCTGGACTTTCTTTTTATACCCTGCCTCGTTCCAAAAAGATTTAAGGCAGTGGGGATTTCAGTTTGTCTGTTTCGAGATAAGCTCTTTCTCCTCCTGTCGGTGCAACTGTACGACCAAAAGGGATTATACTGTGTTTCTTTGGTTGTTATTATATGTCATGTCAAAGTTATATGCGTATTGTTCATAAAACTCAGCACCATTCAGTTCCCCGACTTCCCCAGACCGACAGTGAGGACTGAGTGACTGTGGTCCCCTCTGGAACCCAGGGAAACCTGGGTGGGTCCCCTGCCCTGGGAAGCTAAGAGTTGTTGTCCGGGGTGATTATCCAGTGGTTATTGAAATGTCTCCAGTTACAGATGAGTGATGTCTGAGAGGAGAAATCTCTGCGGAGTAGCTTGGGTTTCAAACATTCTTACTCAGAGAGGGGATCTCTGCTTTCATGGAGGATGCCCCTCAGTTCCCGAACCCCTTGGGACTGCTCTGGGAGGGGAGCAGGGTGGCGGGGCCATGGTGGGAATGGGATGGGGGTTGTTGGGGCAGGTACATAGTTGTCTCATGTGAAGTTGTGGTCAACGTTTTGGATTCTGAAGTGTCATTAGAGCTTGCTTGGCTCATTAACACAGCATAGGATGTGCCCTGGAATCAGAGTATGGGTAGTGTGTACTGGAACAGTTCGAGGTGCAGAATTTATACAAAGTGCTTTTATTCCTGTTTTCCTGGAGTTTTTATTTGGAATCTCTCAGTGTCCTCCCTACTTCTGAAAATACCCTATGGCACCTGCGCTTTCCTAAACTTCAGCAGAATGAAATGTAATTTGAGTTTTAACACTCTGCGCTTACCCATAAAGGTAATGCGAGACAGGATTACATGTCTGTTGCCTATCAGGATTACAAATCTCTGATGTGAGCCTCCTCTTACAAAGGCTTGTTTCTGTTTTTGTTTAGAACAGTTAAAGGGCTTCCTGTAGCTTTCAGTTTAGGTGTTGTTCCTTTCTGTTCCCTTCTCTTCTCTTTGTTACAAAATGTGGTGCCTCCCAACTGTTGAAGGTCATCAGAGGCCCTCTTGGGGTTCTGCTGCAGGTCAGTGGAGGTAGAGCCCCCTGGTAAGATTGAGGGCTCATTTACCTTTTTGCTATGGCGCCTGGAAAACTGTCCTGAAACAGACCAAATCTGTTCAGCACAATGTGGTCATAGTTGGGATAGAGTGAAGGATTTGACATCTTGCAAACGTCAAATCAGACCAACAGCATATACCAAAACTCTCATGGTCTCTTGGATCTGGAGGAGAAGGTCCTCGAAAGGCCAGTCACCTGTCACCCCCTGCTGCCTGAATGCCCTCTGCACTGTTTCAGATATGTCTGAGTCCTGGATGGTGAGCAACTTTCTGGCCTTGTTCAATTTACAAATATTTATTGAGCTGTTTATACCTTTGGGCAGCTCATTCCAGCATCTTACGGTGAGAGCTGTCTCCCGGGATGGGTCCTTCAAATCCCATCCCATTCCAGAAAGGAAATCTGGCCATGGATCCAAGTAGAGAAAAGTTATTTAACTTTCTCCCAAAGGATAGTTAAAGGAACTGTTAATTAGTTCAGATAATTTAAGATATTTGAAGATGGTTATTGGCTGTTCTAAATCCCCATATCCCCTGTTCTCTAAGCATCTCCAGTTATGAACATTTAGTTACACCGTCATGTTGGAGATGAAAACTTTAGGTCTGAAGGACCAAAAGCGTTGACAATAAAGCCAGTCAGGGTACATAAAACTAATTATTTTTTTCTGAAAATATTTCTTAGTTATAAAAAGAATTCTTGGCCATTATAAAAAACAAGACAATAAGTTAATTTATGCTAAGGAAATGAAAATCATCTGTAACCCCACCACCTATAAATTATCACATTAATCTTTTGGTATATTTTCTTCTAGTCTGTTTTCCTCCTACACGATATATGTAAGACTGTGATTATGTTGTTTATGAAATAATCACTTCCCATGCGATCAGTCTGCTTAAAACACGTCTTTTGTTCTGTACGTGCAGTTTGACCGTGATTTATTTAATCAATCTCCAGTGAATGCTCTCCTGTCATTTCCAGCATTTTTCTATTCTAAATAATAAGCATATTTCTTTCTGAGGCAGCGGTTCTGTATAATTCTTTAGTGACCCCATCACAATATTTCTTTTCCAGAAGATAATTGGAAAATTATAAATCAAAAGCAGACGTTATTAGAAGTTGAACAGGATGAGGCCAATAATACTTGTTGTTGTTTATAATATTTCATATTATTTCATCACTATTGTACAATTATTTCACATTGCTTCATCTTTTGTCCACAGCGATGTCGTGCCTTAATCATAGCTGACATTGATTTGGCATGTTCTGTGTGGCGGGTACTGTCCATTATGTGCATTTTTCCCGTTCAGTCTTTACCATACCCTAGGAGATAGGTACCATTATAGTTGCCATTTTAAGAAATGAGGGAGCTATTGCTTAGAGGGTTGAAATGGCTCAGCCACAGCCACACGAAGAGTTAAATGGTAGAACCAGCATTTAAAAGATTTGTTTGAGAGCCTTGATTATCCCACAGGTTCCTGAGGCTTACTTTTTTTTTTTTTCCTGCTTTGCTGAAATCCTAATACACTATATCCCTCATCCTTCCAACATCTATGTGTATGCTAATCTTGTTGTAAAAGGAAATCGGGTCAGCTGACATCTAATTCTTGGTGATTTTCTTAAGTTTGTTAGGAGATTTTTTGTGGAAAGGGGTGTAATGGGAGTCATAAGTTAAAGTCCCAGGTCTTGAGCTTACTAGTAGGATCTTACTTAACTTGTTTGTTCTTCCGTACCATTATCTGTAAAACATGGACAGTAATACCTCTGTTACTGTGATCTGGGTTAAATAGAAGGGTATATGTGGAAGTCCAGTTCAGTTCCTGGTACTCAAGTAGTACTAGGTACTCTGTAGTAGTAATTTCCTTATTTCCTTGATTTTCAACAGGGATAGGACATCTCTAGTTAGTGCAGTTTCCTTTGAAAATTACAATGGCATGTTTCTTTTAGCTTGTCTCGTTCACAGTAACCCTTCAAAGATCAGCCATATGAATTTAATTATATCTTCCTCATGTTCTCCAGTTCTGTGCACTTGAGCATAGAATAATAATAATTACCCAATTTGAAGAAGAGAGAAAAACACTGGGAAAAAAAAAAAAAGTAAGCCTCAGGAACCTGTGGGATAATCTAAAAATATCCAATATATAGTAATTGGCATCCCATGAGAAGAGAGATGGAATGAGGCAGAAAGAAATATTTGAGCAAACAATGGCCATGTGATCTCCCAAATTGGTAAAAGACATGAATTGGCAAGTTCAATATGTCAGCAAACCCCGAGCAGGATAAAGCTGATGAAAATACACCGAGACACATCAGAGTCAAACTTCTGAAGACAAAGATATAGGTAAAATACTGAAAGCATCCTGAGGAAAACAACACTTTACATGCAGAGGAATGATGAGTTGAACGTGCACGATTTCTCATCAGAAATCATGGGAGGCTGAAGAGAGCGGAACAGTATTTTTAAAGAGCTCAAAGAAAAAACCCTGTCAACCCAGAATTGTACACCCAGCAAAAATAGGCTTCAACAATGAAGGCAAAATACATTCCCAGATAAAAGAACACTAAGACGATTTGTTACAGTGCAGATCTGCTGGGTAGAATGCCAGCGGCTGTACCCAGCGGGTGTTCCAGAGGGTCGAGGGAAATATACCAGAGGGAAACTTGGATCCTTCGAGAAGGAGCAAAATGGCAAATACCTGAGTAAATTTAAAATACTTTTCCCCACTTAATTTCTTTAAAACATATATGACTGTTGGGGCACCTGGGTAGCTCAGCCAGTTAAGCGTCCCGGAGTCCCGGGATCAAGCCAAGCCCCGTGTCAGGCTCCCTGCTCAGTGGGGAGTGCACTTCTCCCTCTGACCCTCTCCCCACTCGTGCTCTCTCTCTCTCTCTGACTCACTCACTCGCACTTTCTCTCTCTCATACAAATAAACAAAATCTTTAAAAAATATATATGTATGTATGACTGTTTAAGGCAAAAATTGTAACATCATCCTGCATAATCTTGTGTCTTTTGATGCTGTACATATGACATCTCTAGCATAAAGGACAGTAGAAAGGGAATAAATGGAACTCTATATAGTGGCAGTATTTTTACATCTGATGTGAAATGGTATAAATTCAGTAAGTATGTAAATTAAGCATTTATATTGTAATCCCTGAAGTAACCACTAAAAACATAAGGCAAAGGGGCACCTAGGTGGCTCAGTCGGTGAAGCATCCAACTCTTGATTTCAGCTCAGGTCATGAACTCAGGATCATGAGATCAAGTCCCATGTCAGGCTCTGGGCTCAGCAGGGAGTCTGCTTCAGACTATCTCTCTCCCTCTGCCCCTCTTCTCTCTCTCTCTCTCTCTCTTTAAATAAATTAATTAAAAGAAATCTTTAAAAGCATGAGGCAAAGAGGTATAGCTAAAAAGCCAACAGATAAATTAAAATATCCAAATAATCCAAAAGAAGGCAGCAAAAAAAGGGAATATTAGAATGAAAAATAGAAGGAAAAACCAAAAATGAACAAGATGGTGGGTGTAATTCAGCTAAATGATAATCGACTAAATACTGTGGTTAAAAGTCAGAGTGTCAGAATGGATATAAAAAAAAGAAAGCAAGACCTGAATATATATTCTCTTTAAGAGATGCTTAATTATAAAGACATAGATGGGTTAAAAGCAAAAGGATGGAAAAAAGATATAGCATGCAAACAGCAAGCTTAAGAAGGCTGAAGTGACTTTATTGACATCCAGTAAAACAAAATTCAAGACAAAGAATTAGGAGAGATAAAGAGGGGTATTTCTAATGATAGAAAGGGTCAGTTTATTGAGGGGCGCCTGGGTGGCACAGCGGTTAAGCGTCTGCCTTCGGCTCAGGGCGTGATCCCGGCGTTCCGGGATCGAGCCCCACATCAGGCTCCTCCGCTATGAGCCTGCTTCTTCCTCTCCCACTCCCCCTGCTTGTGTTCCCTCTCTCGCTGGCTGTCTCTATCTCTGTTGAATAAATAAATAAAATCTTAAAAAAAAAAGGTCAGTTTATTGAGAGGACATAACAATCATAGATGTGTATTTACCTGATAACAGAGCTTCAAAAACAATGAAGAAAAAAATGACAGAACAAAGAGAAAAATAGACAAGTCCACAATCATAGTTGGAGATTTTAATACCACTTTCTTAACAGGTGGTAGAACAACTAACCAAAAATAGTGAAACACATAAAAGATCTGAATAACACTATGAACCCCAATCACCTAATTGGTGTTTATAGAACATGACACCCAGCTGAACGCACATTCTCTTCAAGTGCATATGGTATATTCACCAAGTTAGATTATATGATGGGCCATAAACTATGTCTCCATAAAAATAAAGTGATTGAAATCACATAGAGCAAGTACTTTCTCTGTCCACAGTGGCATCAAATTAGAAGTTAGTACAAAAATGTAGGAAAATTACAAATTTTTAAAAATTGAACAACACACATCTGAATAATCTATGGGTCAAGGAAGAAATCACAATAGGAATTAGAAACTTGGGGCACCTGGGTGGCTCAACTGGCTAAGCGTCTGCCTTCAGCTCAGGTCATGATCCTGGGGTCCTGGGATCAAGCCCCACCCCCACCCCCCCAGCCCTGTTGGGCTCCCTGCCTAGAGGGGCCTGTTTTCCTGTTTTTCCCTCTCCCTCTGCCTCTCCCCCCTGCTTGTGCTCTCTCAATCTCTCTCTCTGTCAAATAAATAAATAAAATCTTAAAAAAAAAAAAAAAAAGAAATGGTGCTGGCATAACCTAATACATAGTCTAAAGGAAAATAAGTGAATTTTAACCTCTCCCTCACCTCACACACTGAGATTGATTTGAGATAGATCATAGACCTTAATCCAAGAGCTAAAATTATAATGCTTCTAAAGGAAAATGGAATATCCTCATGACTTAGTGGTAGGCAGAGATTTCATAAACTGGTTACAGAAAGCGGTAACCATAAAAGAAAAAAAATTGACAAACGAGACTTCATAAAAATGAAAACCCTATGCTCTCCAAAGAGATAGTGATAAAATGAACAGATAAGCCACATGCTGGGAGACATTTGCACAAACACATATTTGAGAAAAACCGGTATCTATGATACATAAAGAATGTCTACAACTCAATAATCAAATGACAAACAGCTCAGTTAAAACATTTGAACAACACTTGACAAAATAGGACTGCTAGCAGCCCAGTAAGCACATGAGAAGATCCTTAACATTTTCTGTCTTCGGGAAAATGCAAATTAAAACCAGAATGAGATACCACTACACGCCCACCACACCCATCAGATTAGCTAAAAATAGGAAAGACTGATCACACGAAATATTGGGGAGGATGTGGAACAACCACAGTTCCTAAACATCACATTGTTGGCGGGAATATAAAATCTTACAGCCACTTTGGAAAAATGATGTGGCAGATTTTTGTAAAAGTAAACATGTACTTCCCTTCTGACCCAACAGCCCTACGCCTTCCTCGTTATTCACCCAAAATGAATGAAAATATGTGTCAGCACAACATCTTGCATGTCATTGTTCATAGCAGCTTCGTTTTTTTTTTTTTTTAAAGATTTTATTTATTTATTCGACAGAGATAGAGACAGCCAGCGAGAGAGGGAACACAAGCAGGGGGAGTGGGAGAGGAAGAAGCAGGCTCATAGCAGAGGAGCCTGACGTGGGGCTCGATCCCACAACGCTGGGATCACGCCCTGAGCCGAAGGCAGACGCTTAACCGCTGTGCCACCCAGGCGCCCCAGCAGCTTCGTTTTTAATAGCCCAAACCTGGAAACAGCCCGAATGTCCATCAAACCGATGAATGGATACATTGTAGCATATTCATATACTCGAACATCACTCAGCAATCAGAAAGGATGAACTGCTAATAAGTGGATGCATCCACTTGCATGAATCTTAGAAACTTTATGCACGGTGAAGGAAGGCTTCTGCAAAATCGTACAGTGTTTTCCTCCATTTTGTGACGTTCTAGAGCGGGCAGATCCGATCTGTGGTGGGAGGAGGTTGTCTCTAGGGGATGGGAGTGAAGATCAACCAGGAAGGACAGGAGGAACCTTTCGAATGATGGTACTGCTTCTTGCTTTAATAGAGCTTTTAGTAACAGGGTGTATACATTTGTCAAAACCCAGCAGAGAGCTTGGGGCACCCGGGTGGCGCCAGTCTCTTAAGCGTCCGACTCTTGATCTCGGCTCAGGTTGTCATCTCAGGGTCATGAGATGGAGACCTGTGTTGGTCTCCATGCTCAGTGGGGAGTCTGCTTGAGACTCCCTCTCTCCCTCCCTACCGCTCACCTCCCCCATGCTCTCTCCCTCTCTCAAATAAATAAATAAAATCTTAAAAAAAAAAAACAAAAAACACCCCGGCAGATCTTACAGTATCACTGCGGGTACGTTTTACATACAAACTAAAGTATTGAACTCTAGTTAAAAGCAGGCTTAAGTCTTAAGAGAGGAATATCTGAAATTGATGTTGAAATGCGTAAAGCAGTGAAGTGGCTGCAAAGACTAGTTGATAGATATGTACTAAGGCAAGTGTAATAGAGTATTAACGGTCGAATATTGCTGGGGGGGTACATGAGTGTTCACTCCAAAATTTACCCTTGCTGTAATGTGTCCTTATTTTTTGTAATAAATGAATCACTGTGGAAGAATTGTAAAAGTAGTCACAATAGTATACTTAAAATAAATTCGTGGAAATTGGAGATGTGTAAACAGTTGGTATCCCCGGTTATATACGAAAGCCGCATCATAAAAGGAAATGCCTGTTGTTTTCTGTGTTCAGACGTTTTTCTCCCTTGTCTTCTTTCTTTTAGTTAAATGTGTGTAATTTTCCCCTCTTCCTTGAACGAAATAGCTCCAAGTATATGAAAAGTATGAAGTTAACACTGAAGTGTTACTTTTGGTGACTTGCTGGATTATTTACTCCTTAGCTATTGGGTATTCTGAGCACTAAAATTTAAAACAAAAATCACAGTCTGTATTCTCGTTTTCTGAAATCCCAGTGGTCTAATTTCCCTTTATTTATGCCCCTAGTGAAAATATTTTAAAAATCTAAATTTGTCTGCACATAAAGTTTTCATTTCTCACACCTCATATCGTCCAGCCTGCTGTCATGGCCTTTACAAGTGTGTGCCGAGTGGAGGCTCCCTGCTGGGCACACGGCGAGTCCCAGGGTTGCCGTAAAGTGTTCAACCTCATGTTAAAAAGAGAAGATATAATTAGCAGCGTTCTCGTTATTTAAAATATTCTCATTAATGTATATTCTGATGTAATTTTACTCCACAGTTGCTCAGAAGAGCCTCTCCAAGGCTCTAGCTGGAGGCGGGTGAGGGCGGTAGGTGCTGAAGTCCCCTCTTCCTCAGACGCTGTTTTCCAGACCCTTCTGCCAACGTCCTTTCAGACAGTCATGGCGGGCCTGTGAGGAGTTGGCCTTCTTCTCTCAGTGTTTGGATTTTAGTCTTTGATATCTCTAGCTCATAATGGTATTGGGACTTCTTCTCATAACTAGTCTTTAAGATATTTTTCCTAATGGGGCGCCTGGGTGGCTGAGTCGGTGAAGTGTCCAACTCTTAATTTTGGCTCAGGTCATCAGCTCAGCATTGTGGGTTAGAACCCCGAGTCCGGCTCCACGGTTGAGTTAGAGATTCTCTCTCCCTCTGCCCCTCACCCTCCTTGTGCTCGCGTGTGCTCTCTCTTTCAAATAAATAAATCTTTTTTTTTTTTTTTGAAAAAAGATATTTTTCCTAATGGTATATTTTATTGTGAAGCAACCCACCCCCCCATCCTTAAGATTTTGAGGAACACTTTCAACTCCGATTCCTGAACAGTGACCTCCGGGAGGAGACTGAGAGGAAAACCCTGGTATCTCCAAATAGAGCACGTTTGCCAACAACTGACTGAATGAAGACACAGGGAGTAATGCGCCTTCTTTCTCTTTCTTGATAGTTTAGTTTTTACATTATTCATGAAGTATTTTCTGGGCAGATATTTTAGGAAACGGGAAGGAGCAGCGTGCTCCCATTTGGGTGGAAATCATTGTGAGTAATAACTAATAAAAGGTAATAAGCAAATGGCTAATAACCGCGAGAGGGACTGTTTGCTGAGACCGTGTACAAGGCCCATGGATAAGAACTTAACGAAATTTCTCTTTCACCCCTCCCCCCGCTCCTCTGTGGTATTCAGAAACCTGGACGTACGTCCGTGGGGACGCAGTGGTCAGATGGAGCTTGGTGCGCGGGCTGGTGGCGGCCAGAGGCTGTGTTCCTCACAAAATGAAAGCAGCCCGAGCCTGCCACTGACAGTCCTTCAGTATCAATTTCCGAAGTACCTTAAATGAACGGCACGCATGCTTTGGTGTGGAATTAATTTTAAAATTGCAGCAAGCAGCTTTCAGTCTTCAGATTCTTTGCCGTTTGGGGTAGCCATAGACGACTGGGGTCAAAGCTTTTATTTTAAAGGTGGATCTCCGCTGCTCCTAGCCCTGTTCTAGCCCCCCAGAAATTAGGCTCCCTAATCGTTCCTAACATAGTTCCAAGTGGGATGACCTCCCTTCTTTTAAAAATAAGGGCATTGGGTTTCATGTGCTACTTTGAGGGAGTGTGGATGTTCTCAGCCTGCGGTTCCAACTCCGCCGATATAAACACGAGATTAAGGATGTCAGCAGATTTACAGTGAAGGATTAACACAATAAGGCTGTGGTATCAGAAAAAGACTTTCTTACAGGGTGGATGATTTAATAGGACTAAGTGAATCTGGTTAAGACGAGAATTATCAGAGGTAGTTTTTCTCTAAGTAGCTTGAAACTTCTTAAGTGTGGCGTTTCGTTCTCTCAGTGTTTTTTGGTTTTTTTTTCTTTTTAACGGCAAAGGAGATTTCGAAAACACAAAATGCAGTTAACATGGGTAATCTGTAGAAAAGAAATGAAATTTGAAAATGAAAATCTCTTTTCTGGCACATCAGGGGGTAGCTGGAAGAAACTCATCTACAATTAAACCTCTTTCCCCTAAAAAATGGACTCAGGTCATTAAAAAAAAAAAAAGTTGTAATTTTGCCCTTAAACATTCCAGCCGAGGCATGAATCCGAGGAGTCAGAGACCAGACACAATCTCTCCAGTCTGTCCATTTTTCATGGGAAGAAAAGTGCAGCTTGCAGGGAGGAGGGGCTGTCATAAACCTCCCTGGGCCTCTGCCCCAGCTCTTGGCCAAGCCCAGGGCCACTCCTGGCCTGGGGGGATGGGCTGCTCCCAGGGTCTGGAGACCCCCAGACAGGCAGGACCACACTCCATCCAGGCAAAGTTCTCTGCTTGTGCTGGGCACCCCTTTCGAGGGTGTGGGTGTCAAGCAAACAATATTTTCTTTTCTTTTTTTTTTAAAGATTTTATTTATTTATTTATGTGACAGAGAGACAGCCAGCGAGAGAGGGAACACAGCAGGGGGAGTGGGAGAGGAAGAAGCAGGCTCCTAGCAGAGGAGCCCGATGTGGGACTCGATCCAGGTACGCCGGGATCACGCCCTGAGCCGAAGGCAGACGCTTTAACGACTGCGCTACCCAGGCGCCCCGCAAACAATATTTTCTTGATGCCTTTCTCCATTACAGCTTTTATTTTGGTTGTCATTTTCTTTATGCTTTGTGGAAACATGTATTTGCTAGCGTTACGTTGGGATCAAAATACAAGCTCGGTGGAGAATTTAGAGGAAAGGTGTCATTGGTGCTGAAAAGCATAAAATTGTATGGATTGTTTTCATTTTTCAATTGGTAGCTGTCATACATGAATGTATTTTGCTTTCATAAAATTAAACACTGCAACTAATGTTAAAATTCACCCCAATCCTGTTTCGTTTGCCCTGGCACTTCTCATCCCTCATTCCCACCTCTCTAATCCCTGTGGGGGGAGTTCATCTGTCTTCTTCAAGGACTTTCCTATATAGTATTATATAACAGGTGTCTAACTCTGTGCTTCTATATTGAGATAAAAGTCTAAGTTGCTATATAGCAGGAGACCCAACAACAATTTGGCTTTACAAGAAAGGCATTTCATTCTGTCTCATGTGAGAGTCCAGGGTAAATAGCTGAGGTCATTAGGCTGCTCTGTTCCTTGTAGTCATTCAGGGACCCAAGCTGACAGCGGCTCTGTTGTCTTTCACATGTGGCTTTCTAGGTCAGTCTGGTCATTGCTAAGCCAGCTGGTGGGAATGGCAAAAGGATGGAAATAGAGAGCCAGAGATTTTCTCTTAAATAGGACTGGAGTGGCACGCATTGACCATCCTTTGGCAAGGAGAGGCAGGGGGCAGTCAGGAAGAAGGGAGACTGGATTTGGGTGCACTGCTCTCTGTCTTTGCTGCTGCCTTATTCTGTTATTCGTCAGGCATCTTGGAGACTCACCTGTTACAGTGTTTCCTTTTCGCTGCCGCATGATATTCCACTGCAAGAATAGGCCACTTTTTGTCCAGTCATTTCCTACTAATGCATAGTTAGCTGATTTCTACCATTTGCTCTTAGATTTGGTGTTGCAATGCCCACTGCATCACAGTAATCATTATGGACGTGTGCAATTTTCTCTCCCGTGGGAGCTGGGTGATCCGGGGTGTGTCTTTAGTCTGGATCGCTCTTCTTAAACTGCCCTTGGAATTTGAGAGAACCTATGTCTGTACAGTGGCCTGTCGGCTGATTCTTGCATTTTAATTCTGACAACAAGGGGGGTTGACAACACCCTCCCCTGACCCCCCTCCCCCCAAAAAAAGAAAAATGAAACACTAGGATGAAAGTTCTTTGGAGAAATATTTATTACTGAGTAGATTGGTTAGAGCAGAACACTTTTTTTTTTTAACTACTCAACTTTTTGGCTTTGTTTTATAGCCAGCATCTAATACTCATTTATTTCTACTTAGTTACCCAATTTAGTAACAATTTAAAAATCTGTGGTTGAAGATGATAGTTAAAGATGAAGCTGAATTATTTAAAGGAAATGAAAGTTACCTTTTGATTTAGAACCAGCTGCCTTTAGAGCAAGATTGCTTTTGAGGAATTTATGATCGAAGGAATGTGATCCCTGTGTTTCCGCTGTGGATTTGCTCAAATCATGAGAACAGTCATCTAAATTAGAGGAACTGCGCCTTTCATAGACCAGAGCGGGAGATGCAGCGCGGACATAGCCGCTTAGGTCCGTCCGGTCAGCTGCACGGCTGTGAGTTGGAGCTCAGATTTGTGCTGTATTGGTAGACACACTTACACGTCACCCTCGTGTAAAGTGTGGTAACATAGCTGAAAATGGTTGTTTAATCAGAAGATCACGTTTATGGTCACCCGTGTGTTTGTTGATGTCTTTATTTGCTAGTGTGAATTTCTTAAACTTCATTTTGAAAAGAAGATTAATTTCTTCCAAGTGTCAGGTGACTGATTTGATCTCGTTTTCAGCATGTCTGCCTTTCCCTTCCCCCATCCCCTTCCCCCTACCGCTCTCCGCTCTCCAGAAACTTCAGTGCGTTATGACTCTGCGCTACTAACCAAACTAATTTTGTCCAGATTGAAAGGTTATAAAATTTATACAATTCAGGCTCACAAAAGTAAGATAGCACATGTGAATTCAAGAAGCTGTTAGTTATGAAGCTCTTTTCCTTTCTGAAAGGAAAGTAGTTTTAAGCTTCGTTGAACGGATCTATGAAAAAGGTTGAGTATTATTTTACAATAATTTTAGACTTTCATGACTGGAAATTAAATACAGCAGTTTTAGAGGTATATTTTACTTGAACTTTTACAAGCTCAGGCCATGTTTTTATTAAAAAATCGGACTCAGCACCTTATATGGAGTACAATACCAGATGTGAGATATAAGGGAAGTTCCTGGGGCCATCTGCTTACTGTGTATTAAAAACTTGTGTGGTAGCTGATGTCATATAAAGTGCGTATGATAGGGAATAATTTTGAGTTATGAGACCGTATCAGGTTGGTGGTGATGGAATGGTCAGAACGTTCTATCACGTTTACTGTTCTTTTGGAAAATCTGGGGTTGAAATGATGGCCCTTTGCTTTCAGAACAACAACAGAACCCGGCGTGCAAAGACGGAAGAGATTCTGGGGTGCAGTGAGGGGAGAAGCAGGGGCTGGCAAGGAGATAGCCCAGGAAGGTGAACGCTTTCGGTCCGTGTACTTTCCATGGGGCAGGTGGCAGAATTCTGATGTGTGGAGCTCGCCTCATTTTTTTTTTTTTTAAAGCCCTTCCTGGTCTTTTTATCTTTTCACCCTTTTTTTTTTTTTTAAAGATTTTATTTATTTATTCGACAGAGATAGAGACAGCCAGCGAGAGAGGGAACACAAGCAGGGGGAGTGGGAGAGGAAGAAGCAGGCTCACAGCGGAGGAGCCTGACGTGGGGCTCGATCCCATAACGCCGGGATCACTCCCTGAGCCGAAGGCAGACGCTTAACCACTGTGCCACCCAGGCGCCCCCTTTTCACCCTTTTCTGTCCTTGCTTCATCCCCACTTCCCTGTCCACTCTTGGTGTCTAGGAGCAAAGCCCCCTTTCCAGGTTTACCGGGAGCGGTAGACCCGGGGCTCTGCAGATGGGTGCCTTGGAGCAGTGGTCTTTCACTGGCGCTTTGTGGGGTCCGTGTGTGGCGAGGGTTCAGGGTTGAGACCCTCCGCCTCCGTGTGGACTCTTGCCATCAGGTGTGTTTTACCCCCGTCCCGCGCACCCCGCTCCCCCTTTATGTTATGGATGGAGGCTTGCCCGGGCCTGGTGCAACCCCTGGGGCGGCAAACAGAAGCGCAGTGTGAAATATGGAGGTGAGAAAGTGGGTGCCACTGGGTGGCGGTTCCTTTTGCACCTCAGGTGGTTTCCGGTTCTTTAGACCAAATGGAAGGAGCACCTAACCCATCTGTCAGCCGACATCATTCAGAAAGGTTCTTTGATGAAAGATAAGGGTGCGGTTTTTGGCAAATGGGATGGAAGGAGTTAAAAGAATTGACTGACAGGCTGTAATGAAATTCCTTCGATTTCCCCATACTTATGTATGTGAATAAGGTGTCCCAATGTTTAATCTATGAAAATGGATTGTAAGGAAGGACTCGCTGTTGTTTCCTGTCTCATAAGCAGTAAGTAATCTCCAGCCAAGAAGGGCCCATTCATTTCTTAACGTATGTATTTCTAGTGGATTCCAAGTTTTTATGTGTGACGTTTTTATCAAAATTTGAAACATCGATATTTTGATCAATTCTGTACTATTGATAATTATAACTGTAAATCAGCCTATAATAAAAAATTTTAATATTTAGAGGTTTATGGTCACAGGAAATAAAACAATTAAAAAGTCAATTTTTGCATACATGTTTTTGTTGTAGACAAGTAAAGCAGGGAGGTTAAGACTTTTAAGCATAAGATGATTTTATTAGGATGAGATCCTGGAGGGGAAATGGAATTTTGCTAATAGAGAAAAAGAAAGAAAAATTTCTGACTGGCGAAGTTTGTTCATATACTTTTTATTTTTATTTATTTATTTATTTATTTATTTATATTTTATCTATTTATCTAAGAGAGAGAGAGAGCACAAGCAAGGGAAGCAGCAAAGGGAGAGGGAGAAGCAGGGAGCCCCGTTCGGGACTCGATCTCAAGACTGTGGGATCATGACCTGAGCCGAAGGCAGATGCTTAAGCGACTGGGCATCCCAGGTGCCCCTGTTCATGTACTTTTTAAGTAGATGATGGTGGGCAACACATTTTTGTGGTACTTTGATTCCTTAGAATACATTTAAAAGAGTGATATAATAGTTTTATTTAAAATATCAATTTCTGCCCTAAACCAGAAATTCCTTTCTTTGCAACTATCCAAGCTTCTACTGAAAACCTTTATATGTCAACTTAAAAATATACGAGACATAGTTTTTTGTAATTTTTAAGGTGATATGCAACCTAAAGGTTTGAAGACCACTGCTTTGGGGCACATAGCAGAGTTCCCCAAGTACCGTAGCATTTCTTAACCCCATGGTATGGGGTTGAAATGCACTATTTGGTCTTAAGCAGCAAAACTTCTCCAAGAAGAAATAATACAAAGAGAATGTTGAATGAATTTGGGTGTTGTTTTATAGTAACTTTCAGTTTTCACAACTTTCCTGGAAAAAAAAAAATCTGCATGATGTTCAAGGATGCTGTCTTTCTAGTGATCTTTCTTTTCAGCCCTGGGTCTACCTACGACACTGCCCGTGACCCTGCTACTCCTTTCAGTTTCACTAAAACACCTGCTGTGTCCTGAAATTGGGTCATTGAATGTGCTATTCCCACTGCCTAAACGTCTTCCCCACTGTTTCCTGTCTGAGTCATGCTCACTGGGCAAGCTCGGTCCGCTGTCTACTCTGGACGCCTCGTCCATGTCTCCGGGTAGCGTCAGTCGCTCTCTCCTTAGACCCTCACACAGCTCCACGTCATACCGGCACCCGTGCGCCACGGCTCCCCGTGCACACCCAGGGGCAGGATTAGTGTTCTACTGGTGTCACATCAGGCCTGGGAGAGTAATGAGCACTCGTATTATGGTTGCATGTGCATTTTTGGCTCGTGGGATTTGGGGAATTTGTGGCAGTTAAGAAATGGCAAGTGTTGACTTAGGGGTGTGGCTTGGCTCGGTGGAAAGAATTGTCCAGAGACCTTGGGGCTTCACTTCATCCATCACTGAGCTGCTTTTGCTTTGGCAAGCCACCCGGCCCTGCCTCTGCTTCCTTGTCTTGTCTGTCAAACCTGTAAGTGCTTGATTAGAGTTTCTTTCATCCCCGTCCAGGTCTGAAAGCTGAGATTGCAGGTTCTGTAGGGCTCAGCGGCTGTGGCTGGGAGGCGAGAGAACCCAGAGAACAGGAGGGTGAGAGATACGGATGCTGAGCGTTTCTGAGCTGGTAGGGCAGAGTGGGAGATGTGAGACAATGCAGACAATCGTAGAAACTTGTGTGAGAGAAAACAGACCTGTTTGTAAGCACATGAAAAGCGCTCAACATCGTTAGCCTTCAGGGAACTGCAAATCAAAACCTCAAGGAGATACCACCCCACACCCACGAAGATGGATGTCATAAAGGAGACACACAGTAACAAGTGTCGGTGAGGATGTGGAGGAATCGGAACCCCCTGCACTGCTGATGGTAATGGAAGATGTGACAGTGGCTTTGCAAAACAGTCTGGCGGCTCCTCAAAAGATGAAACATAGGGTGTCCATATGACCCAGCATCTGGACTCCTAGGTCTCTACCCAAGAGAGGTGAAACATACATCCACATGGAAGCTGGTGGGTGGATATTTATAGCAATATTATTCATAGTAGCCCCACTGGTGGAAACAACCCAGTGCCCATCAGTAGATAACTGCGTTCATGAAATGTGGTCCGTCCATACAACATGGTATTATTCAGCCATGAAAAGAAAGGAAGCCCTGATCCATGGGACAGCATGGATGGACTTGAAACCTTTGTGCTGGGTGAAGGAAGCCTGTCATGGAAGGCTGCGCATTGTGTGATCCCATTTATAAGAAATGTCCAGAATAGGCTCATCGACAGAGATAATAAGATTGGTAGTTGCCAGGGGTTGGCAGTTGGGGGGTACAGGGATAGAATGCTAATCGGCATGGGGTTATTTTGGGGGGGGAGTTGATAAAAATATTCTGGAATTGTATAGTAATGGTGGTTGTACGAGTTGGAAGTTATGCTAAAAGCGACTGAATTGTGTACACACACACACACACACACACCCGCCAACACTTCACACAACTTACCAAATACTTAACTGCATTTGTTGGTTTCCGTTTCCCTTTCCTGCAGCCTTCCTCCAGGCCTGCTGCACTGTCGTTATTTGGAGACATCCCCTCTGCCACCACCCTGGGATAGTGCTCTGTGTCTCTTCTGTGGGGTCCCCTCTTTCACAGATCCCAAGGCCCCCTCCTTTTTGGCTGACTTCCCAGTTTCGCAGGAGTTGGCAAGTTAAGAAATCTTTATTGAGCACTTTGATGTAACTTTTCTTGGGGTGCCTTGCTGGCTCAGTCAGTGGAGTGTGCAACTCTTGATCTTGGGGTTGTAAGTTCAAGCCCCCCATTGGGTGTAGAGTAATAAAATCTTAAAAAAAATAGATCTCTTAACTTGCCAACTCCTTATTCTTTTTTCATTCATTTGTTTATGTCAGGGCAAATGTGTGGATTTTTATTTTGTTCAAGGGCTTATAATGCATTAGATGTTTTTATTTTGGTGCACATAGTTTCCCAGATTGGCCCAGGGCCCTTCCCTTCAAGATAATTCCTGTGTCTTTTGACAGACCCGCACCATGTCTTGAACCATTACTTGTTTTCTGGTACAAGAATCAATCTTTTTTATTTTTTTTTTTTACCCCTGAGAGGAGAGAGAGAGTGGAAGGGGGAGGGGCAGAGGGAAAGAGAGAATCCCGAGCAGGCTTCATGCCCAGCGTGGAGCCCGATGCAGAGGTTGAGCTCACAACCCTGATATCATGACCTGAGCTGAAATCAAATCACACTGATATGACGCTTAACTGACTGAGCCACCCAGGTGCCCCAGGAATCAACTTAAAAAAAATGTTGTTTTATGTGGCACCCCATATGCTCTGCTGGTTTATTTTCCACTTTTCCATCATTAATTTCAAACGAAATTTTTTATTGGTAAAGGGGCAGCTTATCCACAGCTGAAATGTATTGACTAAACCTGGTGAGACCCATCAAGTCTGATTTCATTTTACTAAACCCTGCTTCCCCACAGCCGTCACTGTAGTAACACCCCAAACTGTTTCTCCACTGTCTTCTGGGGAGAGCGATGGGTGGATGAGAAATCCATTAGGGGAAGAGTCGTTTTTTGTTTTTTTTTAATCATTGGCTGTTTTTCTTGGAAAGGGAGGGTTGTTAGGAATTCTTATTTTATTCTTCATGCTCTCCTGTATTTTCCAAATTTTGTACCACAGACATGAGTTACTGGTGGAGTAAGAAAAAGTATAATTAATTTTTTGAGATAATTATGGATTATGCAAAAACAGAATTTCTGTAAAGTATTCACCTACGTAGCTTCCTCTTATATTAAGATCTGACAAAACCACAGACAGTAAATTAAAAGCAAGAAATTCCCCTTGGTACAGTTATTGTATTGGGGGTTCCCAGGGCTACCCCCCCCCCCACCAGTTTACTAGGAGAACCCATAGGACATGCAGTCCTACTCATGGCTATCCTTTATTACAGTGGGAGGATACAAAGCAAAATCAGCAAAGGAGAAAGGTGTATGGGTGAAGCCTGGAGGAAACTGGGGGCAAGCTTCAAGTGTCTTCTCTCATGGGTTCTCATAGGACACACTTAATTTCTCCAGCAGTGAGCAGTGCACAACAGATACAAGATGCTGTCTGCGGAGAAGCTCATTAGAGACAGTGCTCACGGTGTTTATTGGGGGCGGGTCGTGTAGGTACCCTCCGCCTGGTTCAATCAAAATTTTAGACTCCTAGAAGGAAAGAAAATGTTCAGCATAAACTATATTGTTTGAACAGACAGCATCGGCACAGTATGCCACCCTATACATTAGGAAATGGTGAGAATATTCCCAAAATTCAAGTTCCCAGAAGCCAAAGACCACCTTGCAAGCATACCTTTCTAAGGGTAGTGTAAGGTCCTGTGTTAACTCCTTTCTGGACAGCTATTAACCAGTGCTGCAGAACTCACTGGTTTTCACTGGTCTTTCCACTGATACCTTTTCTCTGTATGAGATCCAATCCAGGATGTCACCTTGCATTTTTTTGTCATGTCTCTTTGGTCTCTTCCAATGTGTGACAATTCCTCTGTGGTTCCTTGTCTTTCATGACTTTGACACTTTCATGACTTTGACACATTCTGTAGAATGTAGAATGTAGACCTTTGGGTCTGACTGACGTTTTCTCATGATCAGATTGAGCATGTGCTTTGGGGGTTGAATATCATGGATGATGGACTCTTCTTGGCACATCGTCTTGGTGCCTGATGTCTGCCTGTTATGTCATGCTGATCTTGACCACTAGGCTAGGGTGGAGTCTGCCAGGATTCTTTGCTGTAGGCTTACTGTTTTTCCCTTTGTGATTACTGAATATTTCGAGGGAGCTATTTTGAGACTACAGTTTACCTTTAACATAGACAATCTCCCATATACAGGAAGCAGACAGAATATTCTAGTGAACTCCCGTGTGTTTATCATTCGCCATCAGCAGTTACCAACTTGTGGGTGATCTCATTTCATCTGTATTCTTACCCTCTTTCCAACCTCCATCCTTTAGTTTTGTGAAGCAGGTCCCAAATGAGATGAGCTTTTTGGAAGTCAAGAAAGGGTTGGGGAATTACCCCACTCTGGGCATCCTGCATTTTCACCTCCTCATGCCTGTTTCCGGCTCTTGAATTGCACAGTTGCGCCTGCCCCGGAATTAGCAGAGAGAGTCAATGACTCGTTCATTCCTCGGGGCTGCGGAGTTGGGCTGCCCAGAACACTACATCAGAAACTAATGATGTACTGTATGGTGACTAACATAACATAATTAATTAATTAAGTAAGAAAGAAAGAAAGAAAGAGAAAAAGAAAATGAGATACAGAAAAATGAAATAAAAAAGTGGTATACAAATTCAGAAGTCTATGTCGGAAGTGATGTAACAGGTAGGTACTCTTTAAAATCTGGTAAACATCTCTTGGTGAAAAAGTATTTCCCTCTCTGGAAGCAGCTGCTGAGCAGCGTGACGACCCACACGGAATACCCACTCACTGGTAGATTGTCTGGGCAGAGCGCAGAGGGTTTGGGGGTCGTGGGGATAAAGGAGACACTGTTGAGGTTATTGGGTTCAGAATTTCCTTGCATTTGCCTCTAGTTGGGCTGTGGAGACACAGCCACATTATAAGGTAGGTTATATGTGCTCCTTAACGACCAGGGACCGAATTTCATTCTTCTTTGTCATATCCTGTCTCCGAGCCCTTAGCACAGAACCTGGTCAACATTCCATAAATGTCTGTTGAAATAAAATGAAGTAATTTTTCTGTCAACATATCCACCATTGGGAGAGGTGAAAAATTGAGAAAATGAATAGAATGTGTTTAACTTATTTTCACACTCATTTTATTGAAGCTCTCTGTAAAAATAAACCCATGTGGATGGTAATTGAGTGAGTGATAATTTCTAAGTAGCAAAGTGTTAAAGTAGATAAGTGCCTCCTACTGTGGAGAAATTGCCTGGCCAAAATCTGAACCGCTGAGGTGTTTATTTTAACACTGGGAAACATTTATTACTCTAAACTTGTTTCCATTCATACACAGCATCTATCATACCAGACGTGCCATGTCTAAACGAGACATGGTTTAAAAAATGCGGTAATCCCTGTATCAGGTGAATGTTTAAGAGCAATACATTTACTTTTTATTTGTTGTCTGTTTCTTCAGCCACTTTTCCTTTTAAAATAAAGCTAAAGTTGTAATTTGGCTTTTTTTTTTTTTAACTTACACGAAAATTAACATGAGCATCATGGCATATTTTTCTCAATTAAAAATAGCTTCAATTAAAATTTGAACGTCTTCTAAGAGAACTTGGGGCTGGGGTCTCATTAACAATGAAGCATCAGCGGTTTTCCCTGCACGATGGTCCAGCGAGTCCTCCCCATTTCATTCATTCAAACCTTGTCTTAGGTGGCCAGTTTGGGGAAGGAGCATGGCTTCCTGGAGAGGCGTGGCTTCCTGGAGGGGCGTGGCTTCCTGGAGGGGCGTGGCTTCCTGGAGGGGCGTGGCTTTGGATTCTGAGGAACCAGCTTTGAGTCTGATTCTACCATGGACTACCGGGGTGACCTTGGGGAAATCATATGGCTTTTCTCTGTTTAGTTTTCTCACCTGAAAAATCAGAAATAGTAATGCCTACTGAGACAGAGTAAGATGAAGTCAAACACTAAATTTGATACCAGGGACAGAGCAGGTGCTCAATGAAAATTAACCCCACCCCAGCATGTACTCTGTACAGCGTACACGTGTGCATTCTTGTCCTCATTCGAACCTGAATCCTGCCATATACTGGGCTCTGGAGAAACACCAGTTCTTTTTTTTTTTTTTTTTTAAAGATTTTATTTATTTATTTGACAGAGATAGAGACAGCCAGCGAGAGAGGGAACACAAGCAGGGGGAGTGGGAGAGGAAGAAGCAGGCTCATAGTGGAGGAGCCTGATGTGGGGCTGGATCCCATAACGCCGGGATCACGCCCTGAGCCGAAGGCAGACGCTTAACTGCTGTGCCACCCAGGCGCCCCTGGAGAAACACCAGTTCTATATAAATGTGACTTGTAAGGAACAATTCTAGGATGATGTGAGGGTCAATGTTGTCCTCAAGGCAGCCATCTGCCTCCGTGGTGTGACTGAGGACTGCTAGACCGTCTTCCCCATTTCCCTCACACTGTGCTAGAACACCAGCAGTTAAGCAGCGTTGCTGCTGGAAGCTTCCACATGAACACGTCCGGGAAGGGCGGTTCATGAAGCCCAGCTTTGATACAACTTAATATTCCTTGTTCCACATCCTTACAATTTCAGTTGAAACTATATTCAAATGGCTGAGGGATCATGTTGGGTTTGTAGTTGGATGCTCTTTAAACACAGGACAACCTGTATCAAAGGCAGTTAATAAAATGCAAAGGGTGTTAGGCTGTTCCACAGGGAGGTCACTGCACTGTGCAGTCATGCCCTACCAGCTGTAGTTTTGAGACAAACTGTTGAGATTAAAAGAGTAAAAACAAACCCTCAGTCCTTCTGCTTATGTGAAGTTGCAGTCCACTTAAAAAGAACCAGATGGCAGCTGTCACCCTGGTTTCCCTCCTTTTGTGGGCCATGCGCGCGTCTGTAGGGCATGCGGCTGGGAGTTGTGGGTGCAAATCCAGACCCAGAAACTGTGAAAAGCCAGACAGTTTCATGGGCATTTTCCTGAGATGTTGGAAAACCAAGTCACGTAAGGAAGGATCGAGAGGCGGTGAAGTTCGAGCCCAAGAAGGGGAGAGTTAAGATCACAAACCCCGTGGGAAACCGGCCCCAGCGGATCAGAGCCTGGAGAGGGTCAGAGAGGAGAGTTAATGAGCCGATTCCCTTGGGAAGTGGGTATTAGACCATTGCTGTGTGGTGCATATGCTGTCCGTCGCTGGAAGGCTCTGCCCACACGTGTGTGTGGCTGCTCTGTCTCCTTGCGGGTCTCCGTTCGGATGTCCCCACGACACCCTCATGGCAGCAGGTGCTGGCCCGCCCCAAGGACCCCTGTCCATGCTTCTCCCTAACCTCCTGCCCTTGTTTACCCTCTGTCTCCCTCCCTCCAAAACTTAGAGCTCTCAAGGTCAGGGATTTGTGCACTGCTGTATCCTTTAAGCCTGGACAAGGCGGGGGCCTGGCAAATGTTTGTTGAATGAGCGGATGCATTCAGAAAACACACTCAGGGCTGTTTGGATGGTTGCCCCTCAATCCTTTGTTTTTTATAAGAGAATGATCTTTCCAAACTCAATTTTACCAACCTGTGGCTCCTTTTAGAAAAGGTGGTGATGGAGAGAGTCCTAGCTTTATAGTTCAAGTCATGCTTAGCCAGTAGCTACTTTCGGAATTTTCTGTATTTTGGAGATATACCCAAATAGATTCCAGTGAGGTTAAAAAATTGACTATGAAAACAGGAGAAAGGATAAGACACTAAATAGGATACTTAGTCATGCTCATGATGAGATAAGGTTTATTAAGCATAGGGGCAACCAGTGGGATTTTTATAGAAATTTTTAATGACTTTCAATAGTTAGTGGGAATATTTAAAATATAATAATAAATTAAACACTAAACAGGGCCCCCGGCTCAGTAATGGCAAGCTAAGAGCTGGGCTTTTGTGGGGCAAAGAGGGCCACTCCACTTCGACAAGGGGAGCTTGTACAAAGCAAACAGAAACTGGGCGCCTGAGATGCCAACATGGACAGAGCTCTGAGCATCCAGGGAGCCCAGGGGAGGACCCTGGAGGTTTGCGGTGGGCGAACAAAGTAGGGGTTGATGCCAGGGCCTTGGCACGATGGCTCACTGTTTTACCAAGGGCTCGCCCCAACTGGCAGGTGTCAGAGCCGGGCCAGACTCTCTCACATATGTGCACGGACAAAACGCCAGCATGAATCCTTAGGGGCTTCTTCGCAACAGGACGAGTGATGAGAGGGCAGAGCAAGGAGCTGGAGGTTCTGTGTGTTTCTCTTACCCCACTCCTGCCTCCTGCCTTCCCATCCCCAGCTTTGGGATAGGGTTGGACAGGAAAAAAGGGAAGGAGAAAGGATCTAAAGGTTTGTTCATTGTCTTGTTGCTGAAGCAGCTCATGCAGGACCAGCACACCTTGGATGCCTGGCTAGGAAGTGGCCGTGCTGAGCAAGAGATAAACCTCCGCAAGACGAGCTTTAAAATGAATTTCCGTAGCAGCGAAGACGTAAAAACATCAGTGGACCTATTTCAGTACAAAGCATTCCTTACTTTGCATGGCGCTGGGTTCGCTGAAAGCTGGTCAGAGCCGTGACCTTGCTTTGCAGGGTTCGTGGGGACACGGTTCCCACCTGCGTGAGGTCCAGCTAACACGCAGCACGCAACGGGGGAACTGCCCGTGTTAACAAATAAATACATTTCAGGTAATCAAAGTATGACATCACCAGGGAAAGGTACGTGGTGTGTGTGTGTGTGTGTGTGCATGTGTGTCTGTGTGGTTTCACATGCTAGTAAATCTTAGTTCCTTGGAGCTAGTTTTCTGATTTCAAAATACATTAGCCATTTCATGCTCTGGCTCATACCCACCTCATAACTAGAGGTGAGGGAACATGATCCCTAGATGTGGTTTTCTCTTAACTAGGTGATTATTGGTGGTGGGTGCTATTTGGGCGTTCATGTATTTTTTTTCCTTCTATTTTTCCTTTTGTTGCTGTGGGGGCTGTATTACGTCGCCTGATGATATACTTCCTACAACAGGTTATGTTTTAATGCTTTTTCAGAGTGTTAATTGGCGCTGGAGGGTTTCAGAGGACTGCTATTGGTATGGTGTGTGTTATTTACGTCTTTCTCTACCATAGAAGCCATCGTATTTACTTCTAATCTGAGACAGATTCTATTTTAGAAAGTCTCACCTATGATTATTGCCATTTGCATGTCCTTTAAAACGGAAGCCGTCCGCAGTCTAAATACCAGAAATGCCGTGTAAGTTCAAGCATGGTTTTAACACGGCAGGAGTCCCACCACGGTGTTCTGGCCTGCCTTTTCTCCAGAAGCTTTTTGCCATGTGAGTAACTCTAAATAACGTCGTGGTTGCCAACCAAATTAGACCCATACCAAAGTTTTTTTTTTCCAACCAGCTTTTCGAGATAATAGGATGTGAATTGTACAATACAATTCAATGGTTTTTAGTATATTTGCACATGTGGAACCATCACCACAGTCAATTTGAGAACATTTTCATCACCCCAAAGAGAAACCCCATCCGCATTAGCAATCCTCCTCCCAGCCCTAGGCAAACCCTACAGATTTGCCTAATCTGGATGTTTCGTATAAATGGAATCATATAACACTTGGCCCTTTGTGTCTGGCTTCTTTCCCTTAGCCTAAGTGAAAGGGTCATCCTTGTCCATACCTCTTTTTATAATAAATATTTTGTATTGCTGTCATTTAACCTCTTAAAGTTAAATTTCTTAGACTATATAACCAATCTACACACATAACTTTAAAAATTAATATAATATCCTAGGAGTACCTGGCTGGCTTCATCGGTAGTGCACGTGACTCTTGATCTCGGGATCCTGAGGTCAAGCCCACGTTGGGTGTAGAGATTACTTAAAAAAAAGAAAGAAAAAATTAATATAACCTAAACAGACAAAAAGTAAAGTAAAATAATGTGCATTTTAATACGTGCTCATAGACGAGTGTTGGAGAAGACAGTGAGGTCGTTCAATGCACCTGTACGTATGTCAGGCGTGTGATGGCTGGGCGGCAGACTGGCTCGTGAGGGCGGTGGCCCTTGGCATTTCAGACACCGAAATGGTGTTGCCTTAGTGATGTGCTTTTATATAATGAGAAACATCTCTGTACTTTGGGCTTTACCCATCTTTCATTGATGGTAACATCCTTGGGAAATTAAGAGTATGATAAAACTGTGCAGAAAGTTCTTTTTGTTTATAGGTAAACATAGAGTCGGGTTCTCATGGCAGTTTGTTATGAACAAGCTTTTCTTCTATGTGAGTAACCAGCAGGACATTAAATTTGTGTTTCAGCAGGTGGGAGAGTCCGATTGTGCACTGCAGGACAGAGGGAGTCTCCTGACCCTCTGAGCACTAAATGCTAGTCACTGTAACAGCCCCCTAAAATAGCATTCTGAAATGTCCCCTAGGGGGCAGTCCTGCACCCATAGAGGACCTCTGCTCTGGGGTCTACTTTGTGACATGGGCTTCATCAGTGAATATCTCTCATTAAGCTTTCTCCTCCCTGAACTGTTCAAATTATTGGCCATCCTCTTATAAACAGGAGGAAGGCTGGTACCTTCTTCAGGCATGATGAAAAGGGGATATCCGTGCTCTGATTGTCCCTGCCCCCCACCGCCCCAAGTTCCCACTGAAGTTCCACTTCTGTTCTGAAATGCTGTGTTGTCAGAGCAATACTGGGAAGTCACTCCTGCAGAGCTCCGAGGAGCCCTACAGTCGTCATCTCCTTTTGATGCTTAAACCACTGTTGATGGGGACAGCCTCCTAAGCGTCCCTTGCTGTGCCCGTGACTGCCTGCCTTGGGTGGGAGGGAGCCGGAGAGCATTTTTCTCTGTGGTGGAATGAACAGGACACTGTTACACAGTGGTTGTCAAACGTTCTCCCTTGTGTCCCTAAAATAATTTTGAAAATCTATAAATCCCCTTACACTTGGTTTTACTTGACATCTAACAGTTTTCATCCAAAGTTTAAATAATTGCAAAGGATGTAACTTTCAACACATGATGAATATTGACGTTCAAGAGTGTAGCATCTCTAAGGCTTATCCCACGAATCTAACCGCCGAACCTATTTAGGCCTGTCGTCATCCATGAAAAACTATATGAAGCTGTTGAAAGTTTATGTTGTCGTTTTATCTCCTTGAACTCCTATTGCCATTTCATTCCCCATAGAATTTTATAGTGACGTAATACACTTAGATGCTTCAGAGTCCTTTACTGATCAGCCTCATATATTTCTCTGCAACAACAAGGTGCAATTTGTCTGTGAACATGAGGTTTTAAAGATAAAACATTCTTCTGGATTGAATTCTCCTTATAATGAGTAATCCAACATGTAAAGAACGAATACACTGTAAATTTTGACAGGTGCTTATGAAACGTAACTAAGTTTTTACTGGAAATAAGAGTTCTGAATGAAATGGATCGGGTCATTGGTTTCCATTCCGTTTTCTGTGGATGGACGTGACTTTTTGACAGAATGAGACTGTTCTGCATTAATTTTCTTCTTTTTTATATACACAGCCAATGAGAAACTTCCTTCACAAAAAAACGTAATTGGGAACGGAAGGGCTTTTTTCTTCGTGTATATCATTGTCACTCAGCTTTTTGAAAGGTTTTCAAGTTATATGCTACAGATTACATTTTCTCTCTTCTCAGTAATTTTTACCCATCTGTCAGTTAATAACTCAAGATCCGCCATCAGTTTTGTTAAATACTATCTACTATCACTTAACCAAATTGGTATAATTATACTAAGTATTGCTTCACTTAGAGATACCTCGCTTCATCTACCTAATAATAGTTGAGAAAGTTGAAATAATTTTAATACATCCTTATCAACACAATATGTATTTTTAAACAAAATGCTTTTCTTTTATCCCATGTTTTAAATGTACTTTCATAAACACCTGGGAACTACAGATTTAGTTCTTCCAATTTTGGGAAAGTACCTGCCATGTAACCTAATTGGCAAGGCCAATCCTCATGGACAAACCACTTGACCAAACAAGACTTTCTTTAAAAAGTCCACCTTCCTTTTTCAATTCAGGTAAACATGTTAGCATTTATGCCCCAGTGACCACATCTCACTTCATTCCAATTTGAGGATGAAATGAGGCATGCAGTTCGCCCCCTGGATGAAATAAGGTGCTCTCTCTTAAATAGCTCTCTTCGGCATTTCTCTGGGAATAAAGGATTGTAGAATAGCAGCCAGGTCGTGGAAGAGGCAAGGATAAGTGAAAGTTGTCTTCACTCCCTCTGCCCGACCTTGGAACATCAATCCAGAACAATGCAGCGTGGGTGAAAATACTTCATTTCTAAATGCCGCACTTTGTGCTTATCGAAATGGGTCTATGATGAGAAATGATCTCTGGTTTGTGGTGTTTGATTACAGGATCGTTTTACAGTTATCAGTATTTTGCATTACCCCTTTGTTACCCCCTAGGAGGTTTTTATATCCCAGGCTGTGCCCGTCAGTTAGGCCTGGGGAGGAGGAGACATACATATTCCTTTCCTTGTCATGTGGGAGCGAGGCCGTGGTTTAAGAGGAGGTTTAAAGGTAGAGCTTTTGTGTGCCTGGACTCCAAGCCCATTCTGAAATAGACTTGTGTTAGGAGAGAACACTTACGGCAAGTTGGGACTCTGGGGGGTATTTTCCCTTAAAGCTGATGTGCCCACATGCCCTTTTAGAAAGATATTTTGCCCGGTTTGAAGATGGCTGTACTTTAGGACATTTTCAATCCTCATTGATCTTGAGAATCTGGTAGCTATGGTGTGCACTGAGTCCTAGAAAGCCAAAGAATGTGTAAAAAGTTGCACTTGCATTTGGAAGTTAGAGAATTTGTGTTCCCCCACCCCTCTTCCCATCTTTCCCTCCCCTTCTTCTGCTCTGTTCTTAACTGAGAATTACTTAAGGCAACTTGTAAGGATGCTAAAGTCTATCAGATCCTGAGTTAAGATTGGGAGGGAAAAGGGAGAAGTAATGGTAGAGACATAGGGTGGTTGGGGAAACACACCTACGGCAATGGCAGGAGTGCATAAAAATGAGACACAAAGACGTAACTATCTGTACCCAGGGGTTGTTGTCAAGCAGGTCGATCCCTTTGCAGAAGGCACCTGTTGGGCACCAGGATGCGGGTGGGGTCTCAAGGCCACGAGGTATAGCTTAAGAAACAGGTTGTAGAGGGAAGCTTACCAGCCAAGGATCAGATCCCTGATCCTTCTGGTCCCTAGGGGAGAGGTGTACTGGCACTGTGCTGGAATAAAGTAACTATATGTTCTGGGGAAGGACTCTGTTCCTTTCTTGCTCTTGTTTCATACGGGACCATTAAGAGCCCCCTTGTCAGTGGGACAGCAGATGGCCTAGGACCAGGCAGCAGGACCCTGGGTGTCAGCTGTTCACAGGACTTTATCTGGGAAATCCAGCTACCTTGCACATGGAAACTTGGGGGCCCACAGGAAGCTGGGGTGGCCTTTTCTGTCCTCTGGTCTCACAGGAAGCTGAGAGAAGGGATGAACCCCCAGTCCCATGTGGCTTATTGTCAAGGTAACCCAGAGGGAATTCCTGGGTAATTTCCCATTAATCCTAGTTATCTTATCAGAGTTAACACATTTTTTCTTTGAATTTGCTAATAGCTAATACAAAGGACAAAATCTGCTCTGTTAAACATGTCACAGATTAAAATGAAGAGATACTTAGGTGAAAATAGAATTCTTGGAGGTGAGACCAGACAGGGATTCCTTCCGGATCCTCATAAAAGCATGCTGATGAGAAGGAACAGCGCCTCAGAAGCATCTTTACAGCAGGAATAATGAGGAGGTTCATGTGCCGGCACCGGAGCATATAATGTTAGCTGAAAAAAACTCTTTGGGGGCACCTGGGTGGCTCAGTCGGTGAGTGTCTGCCTTCGGCTCAGGTCATGACTCCAGAGTCCTGGGATCAAGTCCTCAGCAGGGAGTCTGCTTCTCCCTCTCCCTCTTCCTGCCTCTCCCCCTGCTTGTGCTCTTTCTCTCTCAAAAATAAATAAATGAATAAAATCTTAAAACAAAAACCTCTTTGGAATTTGCCTAGGAATCAGTACAGTCATGTGGTAAATTGCGTTCTACTCTTTGCAATTTTAAGTTTTCAAATATATGTTTCTGAAAGGTAGAAAGCTCTTAACCTAACTGTTGAAAATCTTGCTTTACTCCATAGCCTTGTTTTTGGAGGAGGGTCGGGGGGAGGTGTACAAAAAAACTTCTGCTGGGAGAAAACACAACCAGTTTTGGACTAAATGATTCCTTGTGGCCCTATCACTCTGTCACCCAGAGGACTGCTCCCCTGCCCCAGCTTGGCATGTCCCCACATCTCTACTCTGGGAGAAGTGGATCAGTCTCTGTGCTGATCCAGGGCTGGCCTCCAGGAGCGGGCTCCCTGGGACATCCCAGCAAGCCTGGGGAGGGACAGGAGCCCCAGAGTGCAGGGTGGAGAGGGCGGTCTCCTGAGTTTTCCCCAATTCCGCACCTGGGCGGGGGGGGAAGTCCTGCAGTCTTGACCACCCACGTGTTCTGCAGTCTTCTAAATTCTAGAAAGCAAACCCTGTGCAGGGCTGCTGAGGCCAGAATGGTGAGCTGCCGTGGGGTCAGTGCCACGTCCACCTTCTGCCCACTCTGCATTCCACGTCATTCACTGAAGGCAGAGAGAATGCATACGTACAGAAAGGTCAACAGCAACATCTAGATGTAAATCCATGTCTCATACACTTTTTAATATACTTACGGAAAGGAAAGAAGTAAAGCCTCTAACAGTGATAGCTGTAGGAAGGCTGCTGCAGCCACACACATATCTTATGAAAAAGAATGGAAAGTGACTAACTTCCCCATTTTCCTCTGCCTCTGCTCGCTCCCCTCACCTCTCCCACCAGACCCGTTTTAGGGAGGGGAGTGGAGCATGAAGAGAAGACAGCGAAAGGCACAAAATCAAGTGTAAAACCCCATGAGGTGCACGGGGAAAGAGCTGAAACAAGGTAGCTTTTTATTTATCTTATTATTTTTTATTTTGCAAAGTTTGTTCGTTTGTTTAAGTAATTTCTACACCCAACGTGGGGCTCGAACCAACAACCCTGAGATCCAGAGTCACGTGCTCCACTGACTGAGCCAGGCAGGCGCCCCCAGGTAGCTTTTTAATAGAGTATGCATCCTTCAGGGCTGAGGACATTTTGTATCGAGAGTTTTCATTTGCGTCAGAAGTGACTTCAGAGTTTGTACAAGTCAGGGTTGGTGATTGCAGGCAACAGAAATGGACTTGTGTCACTTGACCAGAAAAGGAATGGGTTGGAGGCTGGACCTTGGGTAGCTCGCAAAAGCACGGGGGAGTTTGGAGGGGGAGTTTGGAGGACGAGGCTGGGAGGGCAAGTTCCAAAGCGAAGGCGGGCGGAGCCACAATCCAGCCGCTGTGGCGTGGCGGGGAGATGCTGGGCACTCCTGCCCGTGCCCTCTCAGGGCCTAGGCTGCCCTGGCTCTCTAGCCAAAGAGAGTCTGGGCCAGCAGGTCTCCGGCCTCTGTGGCCTTCTGCCTCCCAGACGCCCCCAGGGGCTCCTCCACCCACAGGAAGTAGGTGCAGGGGTTTGGCTGAAAGCTGCCAAAGTCATTCTTTCCTGTTAGACCCTGATGAGATTATGATTATGTTTAACAACTGGATCAAATAATGACATTTCCTAGATCTTTTACCTTCTGAAATAAGTGACATGTATATGTATATGCACATATGTTTGTGTATAGTCTCTTTATAAACAATAACAAGTGAGCCCCTTGGCACACAATTATTGATTAACTGATTGCAGACAAAGAGGCCTTTTCCAGGTATGTTACTGAGAACCTGGGGTTCTCTAAGTGGGTTTTATCCTCCCCAAACTGGGCATGTAACAAACTACTTTCGTTCAACATTTTCTGGGTCATTGTTAAAATAACATATAGCTTAAATGGAATTTATTCACAGTGCCGTTATATCAATATATTCTTTATTATTTTAGGATTAGCTTTCCGTGTATAACAAGAATGTTGTTATTGTCTTCAGAGGGGATTTTATTATTTCCATTCTAGAATGGGCCTTTCATTCCTTCACCACCTCCGGTTTCTCCTTCATTAACTAAGAAGCAAATTAGACTTGCATTTAGTCGATGTCTGCCAAATGTTATTTTTAGAAGCCTTCTCACCTCTTTCTCGCTCCTGCGGGATTTCTTCTTTCTTTCCTTAACTCCGCTTTGCCCTCTCAATCATTGCAATCAAAATCCGTGCCCTCCCGATATTAGTTCAATATGTAAAACAGATTGTTTATTTGCTCTTGGGATAGGAAAGCTCTTTTCAAGCTTAAAAACCCCAGGAAAAATGATAAAAAGAAAGGCTGGTAGGTTTCTCTATAGTAATAGATTTCTGTGTGTCAAATAACACTATGAAGTGGGTTACCGATGGAGAAAAACGTATTTGGAACACAAATAGTAATCAAAGGGTTAACGTTTTCAGTACACAAAAAGATTCCACAATTGGTAAAGGAAGTAAGCAGTCCGTTCCCAGTGGAAGCAATCAGGTGGCCAGTAAAAGTGTGGAAAAACATCTGAATATCATTATTAAGAAAAATGAAAAATACATAATTTTTGCACGCTAAACTGTGAAGATTAAGAAGTATTTGGGCAAAGGTGTGGGAAAACAGGTATTTCACGCTGTTGGTGCAGTTAATACGGCCTTTCTGGTGTGTCTTGTGTAACACACGTCTTAGAATGTGCATATTATTTTGACCCGACGATTCAGTTTGTCGAATTTGACCCAAGAAGATGAAATATGTGGGCGCACTCGTTACTCCACTTTTTAGTCAACAGAGACACAGAGGCCGTCTCAGTGCCTTAGGAACAGGAGGTTAGATTTATATGCGTGTAACTGTTGTATAATGGGTAAAAACCATAAAAAACAGATCAAAAACCAATACGTACGGTATGACCCAGTTACTTAATAAAAGGGTCTGTGCATGCATTGAAAGATGAGAAAAGTGGACTAGAGTATATTAAAGGCAGTTTTCTTTAGGTGATGGAATTATGGGAGACATCCCCACCTTCTTTGTGATTTTTCTGAATTTTCTAAAATTTCTTCTGTGAGTATATATTTCTTCCGGTGCTGTAACACAGGAAGAAAAAAACAATAAATCCTTCTGAAGGAAAATGGGGAGCCAGGGTTTTTGCAACGTAGAGTACTAGGAAGATGCTGGTCTTGTCTTTCTAGCTCAGGGATGTCCCAGCTCTTTGGAGTTTCAACCCAAATATTGTTTTGGGTTTTGCAGTTTACCAGATGCAATATTCTAAATAAAAATGATTTTTGAGAATTTATATTGAGGTACCTTGGATATCAGTTACTTAGCTTATTTGCAGTTCTAACAAATTGAGACCAATTATTTGGAGAGTAAATAAGATGCTGATATTTATACCTACTGTTAAACGCTGCCCAGAACTTGCTGTGCTGATGCTGTTGACACTATGACATTTTTTTTTTAATGATTCGTAGATGTGAGTCTGTCTGTACCGGAGCTCAGAGGATCGTGAATTTCACATGCGGCTATGACTACCATCTCCTTCTTACCTGTCACTTTTTATACTGGGTCCTGTGCTAAACACTTGATTTTTTTTTTTAAGGCAATCTTTATTTTGATGTTAAAAAGATTCCTAGCATCTGGTGTCACTGGTACACTCTGAATCCCAGGTAGTTTAGCCCACCCTGCAGCTTCCCGCTTGAAGCTTCTCACTTACAAGGCTGTGGTAATTTGTTGCAAAAGTGAAAAGTACAATCATTTTATATTGCGGTAATGGTGGTGTTCCAACTATCACTATTTTAAAAGGCGGGGGGTGGGGATTTTAAAATTAGTTTAAGCTGGATAGCCAAACCAGTGAGCCGAAGGAATGAGATTTTTGTGTTTTCAAAAAGGCTACAAAAGTCGCAAGAGCTGTTCTTGAAATGGCCTTGTGAAAATGCGCCGGCCTGCTGGCCGCGGGGTGAGCGGACGGCTCTAAGTCCGGCATTGTTGGACCAATTGAGCAAAGACGGGGTTTATTGACAGGAATGTTGCTGCAGAAGCACATGGAGTTGAGCTGTTTGCTTGCAGATTTAGCAGTTGTTTAGACAAGCGGGACTCTTTATTCTTGCTCAGACCTGAGTGAGCCGAGCCTCAAGGTTGAAAAGGAGAAAGGGAACATAAGAAGAGAAAGTTCTTTCTCAACTTCGATTTCTCTGTGTTATACTGACTTTCCTTCAGCATTTTTTTGTTGTTGTTCTTAATGCCATTTCTACTCATCCTACTGCCTGAAGGATTCTTTTTTTAGAACTCATTTCATGTTTTCATTATCTAGTCTGTTTTTTGTTACATCAAAAACAAAGCAAACAGTAATAACATTGACAACAGAAAAAATGGAATAGACCCTCCCCCTCAAACAAACGAATAGAAACTCAGGAGAACCATCCTGGTCTCTTACAGATGACTTGGTGGAGGTCCTGAAGGTCTTAGGAGGAGGGCAGAAACCCAGCACTGATTGAATGCTTACTGTGTACAACCTTGGGAGATGAACATTTATTGAGTGCCTACTGTGTATCAACTTGTAATGCTCTGGAAGTTGACAGTACTCCCATTTTATGAGGAAGCAAACTTGGAGGTCACTTAGCTAGAATGTGCAGAATTTGAATTCAGGTTTGTCTAACCTTGCCTTCCCCCCCCCCCTTCTCTATAAAGAGAATAATTCAGTGGTCTGGGTCACCAAAAAAAAAAGGGGGGGGGCAAAATGTGCCTGGTGGCCATCACTCTGAGCTCATGGAAGAAGGTGGGTCAGGCTTATTTTTTATGCCTACTTAGCTGTTCTAAAAATCGAACTATTAAACTTTCAGCTTTAGGAAAAATTACCTAGTAGAGTTTGGGAGGGACACCCCTCCTTTTTGCTGACCTGCGTCTCCCTCTGAGTCTTGCTCCACTCCTGGGACCAGCTGTTGAGCAGCACAGGAGTCTTGGTCTTTGGAGCACTGGCCTAGAATTTCCTCGAAGTGCGTTCCCAGTATTACCTCTGATGTGCATGAGCTTTTCATACCATAGGGCAGTTTTAGTTTTTGCATACTTAGATTAGGGGGAGTAAACTTTGCCACTGTTTCACTGCTCGTAAACTTGGTGGTTTTCTAACTCGGGCTGGTGAGGATGCGTAGGGGAGAAATAGCCACCGCTCCCCCTTGCAAGGTCATTACGGCTAAGCGTGCTAAGTTGCATGTCACAGTGCTGACTTTTCTGGGAAGTGACGCCTGCCCTTGTTCATTCTGCTTATTCCTCACCTCCCTGGGAGCTTGTAACAGCAGACCCCCTCGGCCGGGAGCTGAGCAGCAGCTGTGAGGGTGGAAGGGGAAGGGAAGGTAAACAGAGTCATCTTGAAGAAAAAGGTGTGCAGCTCAGGTCTAGAACAAGAAGTTTGTTGCTATTTAAAAAAAAAAAAAACCACAACACAATCAAAATGGACAAAAGTTGTTATTAAACCCATTTCCCATGCTTTAAAAAAAAAAACCTGTGGTTGAAGAAAATAGAAGCCTAAAAAAGTCAAGTCCACCTAAGCTTGAAAATAACCCTGCGGTGGTGGACTTGCACATTGGCCTTAATTGGCCCAATTGACCTTCCGTGCTGTATTTACAATTGCCTTAAAATTGTAAGCAGATGTTTGAAACCCCTTCTTTAATAGGCCTGCAACATCTGTTTCGCCAACGCTGCTGCCCACCAAAGCAGTCATAATTAGGGAGCACCTAATGCATACATCTTTCCTTATGGACCCAATCGATCGGATTTCTCCCTGAGGTATTAAAGTCGACCCTTATTCTTGCTTTTATTTGAATACGTTTTGCATTATATTTTCTTACACAGAAGAACAGTATGCCAGCCCGGTACAAAAACCCCAAGATAGTTGTTCTTTGTAGTGAATTTTTTAAAATTGTGTTTGTATAGTCATTAACAATGGGTGAAAGATGTTTGCGTGTACAACTGTAAACCCTCGAAAATGTGTGAAAACTTTTGTTCTTTCCTTTTGTGTTCTAAATGAGGCATTTCCTGAAAAACCAGCAAGGTAAAAATGTGAAAATCTTAAAAGCTGGGAGGGAGCATTACTTATTTAATTTTTTTAATTAACAGACTTTATTTCTTAGAGTGATTGTAGGTTTATAGAACAATTAAACAGAAAGTACAGCGTTCCCATATATTCCCTCCCTTCTCTCTCCCTGCCTCTAGTTTCCTGTTATTAACATCTTCCCTTAGTGTGTACGTTTGTTACAACTGATGAACCTATATTGAGACACTATTCATTATAATAATTATAATTATCAATTATAAGACATATTAATAATAATATGTAATTAATTTACATGACCTGTCCCTTTTTGCCTTGTATGTGCTTTGGATTTGGACAAACGTCCACCATTACGGCATCACACAGAGTAGTTCCTTTGCCCTAAGGAACCCCCTTTGCTCTGCCTGTGGGAGGGAGCATTATTGACTGAAGTATTCTTGAGGATGTGTTCACTTTAAAAAGAAATTCTTTTTTTTTTTTTAAAGATTTTATTGATTTAACAGAGATAGAGACAGCCAGCGAGAGAGGGAACACAAGCAGGGGGAGTGGGAGAGGAAGAAGCAGGCTCATAGTGGAGGAGCCTGATGTGGGGCTCGATCCCATAACGCCGGGATCACGCCCTGAGCCGAAGGCAGACGCTTAACCGCTGTGCCACCCAGGCGCCCCTAAAAAGAAATTCTTATGCATAGTGGTCAGAAGACATAGTCACTTTGATGTTTTAGAACTGACTGTACAAAATTTCAGTGAACTTTATTTTTTCGATTTGATTTCCATTTTAAGATAACTTTGCATATATTTATAAATTTTACTAAAGTTGATATGGTATGATGTATGCCTAATAATTAGAAAATTCTATAAATTGCTAGCATTCATTTCAGTTTTTACAAATAAATTAATCTTTTAAGAAGTCATGTCTTTAAAGTTTTATTTTTAATGTGGGTGCTTATTTTAAATGACTTGCCTGAAGTGGGGGGGCGCCTGGGTGGCTCAGTCGTTAAGCGTCTGACTTCGGCTCAGGGCGTAATCCTGGTGTTCTGGGATCGAGCCCCACATCAGGCTCTTCTGCTGGGAGCCTGCTTCTTCCTCTCTCACTCCCCCTGCTTGTGTTCCCTCTCTCGCTGGCTGTCTCTCTCTCTGTCGAATGAATAAATTCTTTAAATGAATGAATGAATGAATGAATGAATGAAAGAAAGGAAAGAAAGAAAGAAAGAAAGAAAGAAAGAAAGAAAGAAAGAAAGAAACAAAGAAAGACTTGCCTGAGGTAAGATGTAGTTAATGGAAAGTGTCAGTGTCAGGAGGTTCACTTTAGCTCTGTATCCTGAGGTGTGTTTTTTATGTGAAGATTGCATCCATACAGATGATAGCCAAAGTCTAGAAGTGAAGAAATGTGGCAGGGAAAAATGCCCAGTTTCAAGCATGCGAAAAGCAACAGAGAGATGTCAGGCTTCCCAGCAAGTGGTTCAGCTGGTTGATGTAGGCCAGTGGCATTCAGGGCCGGGACTAGAGTGTTATGGGCTGCCCTCGGCGTGTGGCCTTGAGTGGGGTACAGACTTTTTGTTTTAATCAGCAATAGAGGTAGATTAAAAAAAATTATGGAAGTATACATAATGGAAGCATACAGAAGAATACACATATCCTAATGGGGCGGCATTTGAATTTTTACATTCTACAGTCATGCATGTAACCAGGTGAAGAAACAGAAAGGTCTGGCATCCCAGAGGTACCTGTCACGGTCCCTTCTGGTCACTGTCCCCCTCTGAGAGGCACTACAGCGTTTGCTCCTCAGCCTGCAAAACAGTTTCCCTGCCAGCCGCGTCTGTGATTCAGGGTCAAGAGACTTTCAAGGTCACCACTAGCATTCTTGTTTGATGACCCTGTGTTATTTCTAGGATGCCTGGCCTAACCTGGTGGCTGTGGAGCAGAGCCAGGCCAACCACGGGACACAACCAGCATGTGTAATTGTCTGCTGTGAGCCGGGCATCGTGCCTAGTACTTTCACGTGCATTAATTCACAAGAGTTGTAAATTGTATCATGCCCATTTTACAGATCAGAAGACTTGCAACTAAGATGATCTAGTTTGTCTAAGGTCATATGTGACTGAGGACAGACCCAAATCCCAGCCTAAGCTGTTGACTCTTATGCTCTTAGCTACGATACGGGGCAGCCCTTTGCCATATTCAAGGGCTAACTAAATCCTCCTGCCTTCAAGCAAGTTGCAATATGTGACTTCTAAATAATACTCTTTATTCAGGCCTCAAATGAACATAGCATTTTACTGTTACTGTAGTAATAGTAAACATTGTGCTGATGGTCCAGGACTATCATTTTCAAATTTTGTGAACTCTAGATCTTCACACACATTGTAAGTTGTTCCTAATATTCAGACAATGGTTTATTTTTGTGGTGTTGTTTATTTTGTTTGCAGATGGGACAGTTACTTAAGTATAAGCCAAGTGAGTTTAAATGTTTTTGGCAAATTAAGACACACCTTTAATTTATAGCAGTTGGATGGAAAAACAAATAAATATCCCCTGAGCATTTTGTGTGCATGTGTTTGAGTGTCTAAGGCTTTCTCATTTTTTAATTGAGATATAATTCACATACTGTAAAATTCACCCTCCCCAAACAGTTGTATTTTCATATCACTTCCCCATCCCTCTGAGAAAAATGAAAATCTTAATGGATTTTTTTTAAAGATTACAGACTTGATTTAAAAGCAATACTGTTATTTATAATATGTATTTCCTTCTCATCCTTTAGGAAGATTATTTTATAATCTCCTTCTATCTTTACCGTGATGATGGCTTTAATTTTAAAATATGGGAGCGGTGCCTGGATGGCTCAGTTGGTTAAGTCTCTGCCTTTGGTTCAGGTCATGATCTCTGGGTCCTGGGATTGAGCCCTGAGTCTCGGGCTCCCTGCTCAGTAGGGAGTCTGCTTTTCCCTCTCCTTCTGCCCCCCCACCCCACTCCTGCTCTTGCTCTCTCTCTCAAATAAACAAAATCTTTAAAAAAGAATATGGGAGAAATTTATCATCTTTCATATCATAATTCTACCATAAGCAATCTAAAAATACTTCAAAAGAAATCATTAATTTATCCATTTTAATCAATAATATTAAGATTCAGGGGAATCTTTTTTTTAGATATTTGAATGTGTTCCTATGGAGAGTATTTTTTGAGTTCCCATCAATAGCTATGAAGCAAAATTGCTTCAACAGTAAAGGTAGATAGACTTAAAAACGACTCCCTTTTTTAGAGGTAGGTGATTTTTATATTTGGGACTAGTAATTTTTGTCTTAAACCAAATTTAAGTGTTAGGCAATGTGCCCATCTCATTTTGTGATTATGTGAAAATTAGCAATGAAATTCTTACCAGGATAAGTAAATCTCTAGTATGTTATATGTTTCTTAAATCAAGCCACATATACTTTTTCTGTTTATGAGCTATTTCAGATCCATCCTTAACCTTTATTGTGAGTAATGGGGGTCTTACTAAATATTAGAGGTTGTTTATATTTTGAGGTTTTTTTCTTCCCTTGGAAAGTACTTGCGCTAGCAAACTACAAGGAGACCATTTATAAGCTAAATAACACTTGTTATTTGGTAGTTTTGGCACCCAGTGAAATAAATGTTAGCTTTAGAATTTATCATCAAGGTAACAGGCAGTATTGTTCTATCTTGAGTTTTACTTGTGTTAATGCAGTTGGGCTGGAAAACATCCACATAACATCATTTCAGAACCACACTTGGGTTTCAGGAGTCTTCCTGTATCTTAAAACACTATGGCATTTTCAAAAATATGCATGTAAAGTGTGAATAGTGAGTTGAACCCTCTTCCTATGAACTTTTGGCTATTTGGATTTCTTCTGTGATGTGCCTGTTAATTTCCTTTGCCCATATTTTTAGCATTGGCTTTGAAGTTTGATCTTGGGTGCATCTCCTCCTCTCAGGGGCTCAGGAATCTCTACTGCCGTCTGTGCTCCCACTGTCCTCGCCTCCCTGGACTGCTGTCCGTCTCTTATACCTCCTTCCAAGAATGGCACTCCATAATTGAGCTTGAAGGGTGCCTGTGTTTGTATATGAAGTAGTGTCCCCCCTCCTTACCCATGGCGGTGCGTTCGAAGACCCCCAGTGTATGTATGCCTGAAGCTGTGGATAGTACCAGACCCTATCCACTTGGCCCTTAAACACTGCAGACACTGTGGCATTGATTCCTGCATGACTTTTGACTCTTTCAAGACTTAACTACTAATAGCCTAATGTTGACTGACACTTTACCAACAGCATAGACAATTAACACATATTTCATATGGTATATTACAGACTGTAACCTCAGAATAAAGTAAGCAAAAGAAAATGTTATTAAGAAAATTATAAGGAAGAAAAAAATACATTTATAGTGCTGCACTGTAAAAAATCCACATATAAGTGGACCCACGTGGTTCAAACCCATGTTGTTCAAGGGTCAACTGTATCTACTGTGTTTCTTCCTATTCATACGTACCTGTGATAGAGTTTAACTTATAAACTAGATATAGGAAGAGATTGGCAACAATAACTAATGATATAATAGAACAGTGATACCAATATACTGTAATGAAAGTTACATGAATGTGGTCTCTCTCTCCAAATATCTTACTGCACCACACTCACCCTTCTTGTGATGCTGGGAGATGATGAAATCCGTCTTTGAGGAGATGAAGGGAGGTGAGTGATGTTGGCATGTGACCTAGTGTTAGGCTACTGTTGACCTTCTGACAATATGTGAGAAGGGGAATCTGCTTCTGGACTCTGGTGGATCGTGGGTAACTGAAATTACAGAAAGCAAAACTGTGGATACGGTGGGAACTAGAAAAGCAAATTCTCACAAAATAATGAGTCATTAAAAATGTGTGTGGAGGGATTTTAGTGTTGGGCACCTTTCCAGCCGACCTCCTAACATGGGAATCTGAGGAAGATGGTCAACGATTTCAGACTTATTTCTGAAAGATAGCTATCCACGTGTGACTGAAACTCGCTCTTCCACCTTTTAATCCAGTATTTACTAAAGCAGAGCAGAAAAATGTGTCATTGTTTTATGAAGTGACATGCTAATGCTGTCCGTTGACCTCTTGTGTCTTTTCAACCGTGGGTATTTGCACAGCGGTTGACTCTGTGAAGCAGTGTTCATTTCAATCCCATTTAATTTTAGAGACTAAATGCTTAGGTTGCCATAAAGACGAGAAGCTGGTTCCTGTTACTGTTGAAGTGATGTTTCTTGGCTGCTCAGAAATGAGAATAGTTTATCTGTGTATGTGGAATGTATTAGTTTCTTAGGGCTGCTGAAACAAATTACCATAACTGGGTGGCTTAAAACAACAGAAAATTACTCTCTCACAGTTCTGGAGGGCAGGAGTTTGAAATCAAGATGTTGGCAGGGCCACACTCCCTCTGAAAGCTTCCGGGGAGTATCCGTTATTTGCATCTTCTAGCTTCTTCTGGTGGTTCCTGGAATTCTCTGGCTTATAGACGCATCACTCCACCTCTGCCTTGATCTTCATGTGGGCTTCTCCTCTGCGTGTCTGTGTCTTTTCCTCTTCTGTCTCTTACAAGGACATCTATTATTGGATTGAGAGCCCACCTCAGGATTCAGGATGACCTCACCTCAAGATCTCTAATTACCTCTGCAAAGACCTTCTTTCCAAATGAGGAAACACTCACAGGGTCTGGCTATCAGGCCATGAGCATATGTTTGGGGGGACAGGAGGTACCACCATTCAACCCACTACAGAAGGAAAGAAAACTCGCATCACTAAGAAGCTGATGGCAGGAAGGGCAACGAGATCTCGCTGGCCAATCTCCTGGGAGGGTGGAGGCTTGCACCCTGGTGTTGGGTGCAGGGAGAGCCCAGGCATGCCGTCCTTTGCTGTTTTGAAATCCAACTGCCACCCAGGTTACACTAGTCAACTAAAAGTAGGATGAAATGACCTAAAAATAGTTCCTAAGTATTCTCTGGCTTGAAAAATTGGCCCAGATTCCCATGTTACTTAAGAAGTGGGGAAAGAAAACTTGGGAAACTATCAACTGCATAAATGGTCATTACCTAAGGATTATTCAGATTTTGGCTTTGTTTCAGGAAACATATTCATTTTGTTTTCAACTTATATTTTGTTCCGTTCCTTACCTTCCCACCCCCCAACCTCCCAACCCCCCGTGTAAGAACTTGGTTATTAGCTCTACAGCGTATCAGGATTTCAGCAGGGGCTGGGCTGTACTGAGCCCACCAAGACAAAAGTGGCTTTCATTATTGAGCTTGATACAAAGTTCGTGATTGCAGCTGACTTGCACATTTCTCTAAAATTATACTTTTATGAAAAACCAACACTTCCAATGTGTAAAAATTACCACTCATTTCTTCGTGTTTGACCACCGTGGATCTTACTAATGTTTGTTCTTCTATGGACTAACCTTACTGGGAAGAGAATTTTTTTTTTTTTTCAAATTATCATTCCATTCCTCCTGATACTTTTGTGAGCTTGATATTAAGACGTTACAGTAATAGCACCAACTAGATAAATTAAACATTAATTCCCTCTTGATTGATAAAATGTTTTCTCTGGGAGTCAGCCACTTTCAATTCTGTTTGGGCTTTTCCTTGGCCTGGACATAGCTAAGATGTTGTCTTTTGTGCTGTGTTTTTAAATGTATAAAACTTGTTACAGTGTGTATTTGGGGAGATTTTTGAGTTGCCTATTAGTAGAGATTTCTATTTTTAAAAGGGTCTTCAGATTATAAAAACCCATTTAATATAGTACACAGTTTTTGTCATGCTTTAGGTCTTCACAAAACTTTTAGTATGTGTGCTGCTGAAGCGAGCGCTTCACAAAACCTTTATAAATACCTTTCTGAACAATAAGGTCAGATCCCAGTACTAAGAACATCAAGTGCCATCCAGTTTGCGTACGTCGATTGTTGGTCAGCAGACATCTTTGGTACAGTTCCTACAGGAGAAAGAAATGTCGATCATTCCTTGACACTTACTGCTTTCTTTTTTTTTTTAACATCAAAATTTTCACTCTACTGGTAAGCAAAATAGTGGTCCTGTCATAGCCTCAGAGTGAGCATGGTTCTTGTTCCTGACTTAATAGTAGAAAAACAGATTAACTCACCTGGATAGAAGGGCTGACCATGGAGTGCTGTCAGTCCTTCTTGAGTACGGAGCTGTATAAGCAGGGCTATGTTCCAGAACAATGTTGTGATAGTGGCTTGGAATAGTGGTTGATTGACACAGGGGAGGTTTTTGGAGGTTATCACACTAATCAGAGCAAACCATAATAAGGCTGAAATTCAGACAGTGGCATTGGGCGAAGGAATTGGGAACAGGCCATGGGCATATTTGCATGCCATTATTGAGTAAGATGAGTTAGACATGGATGGGTAGGGCTAGCTAGAGGATGACTATAAGCCAGGTGACTCCTGGTGGGATTAAAAAAATGGCAATCAGCTCTTTGCAACTGTGACTGAAGCACGAAGAAGCCCACAGAAGCCACAGGACGAGGGCACCACTCTGATATGCCTGAACAGATACTTTTGTGTCTAAAAATGTCCTGGTGCTCATTATTGCTGGCAAAACAGGACATCTTTATAGTGGCTAATTAGACCGCTCAAGTGGCATGCCTGACTGGGGACAGCTGATCCAGGGCGTGCAGGAGCTCTGTACTCCTCTGACACCTGATCTCAGCCCTGGATTGGGAGACACGCCCAGGTCCATAAACAAGGGGAGCAGGGAGCCCTGGCATGGCCTTCCTGAAGGATTGAGGCCCCACCGAGAGGAGTGCCTTCCCCAGGGCTTGCACTGAGCAGGGATAGCGCCTTGCAGTCCAGGGTAGCTGTCTGAACTATATTTGGATTTACGGGCTAGGGAGGGGCAGTTATAAAATTACTGCTTCCAACTGTAATCTAGAGAAATTGTGATTTCATATTACAGCTTTGACATATGCTCTGCATTTAATCTTACTGCTAATAAAATACACTTTAGTTGTCAGTTGGTTTTAATCAGAATTTTGACCCCAAAGGTGATAGTTATGATTGCTGCTTTTGCCGCCCGATTTCTGTGGGATTCATATTAAAGAGTATTCAGTACTGGAAAGTTTCTTGGCTCCATAAAACTCTTGACATAATGTGAAATTAAAGTCTTTGTCACAATATTTAGAAAAGACAAAACTGTAATTTGCTTTACTGATAATCTGAGTCAGGCGCCTTGGAATCCCTTGGTTTTCAGTCTTGGAAGCAGTTGCCTGCTCTGCTGGAAAACGGCTTCTCCCCAGCGCTTGGGTTCCGAATGGGGTTCCTTAAGGCCAGGGCATGAGAATGGAGACAGGAGGCTGAAGACCTTCCTCAGGGCATTTAGAGGATGGCCGCTCCTTGAGAAGTCTTCCAGCCTGCAAGGCAGCGCTCCACCAGTTCCTGGCCCCATGCAACTCCCGGTTGATAATTCCCCATTTCTTAAGAACTTGCTCTTGTTTCTCGACCTTACAATTTATTTTTGAACGTAGACTATGAAACCTTAGAAATATGGACTGGACGAGTCTCCTTATACAGCCTTAAGATGCCGGGCCGCCTACAGCGCACAGACGTGCTCGCAGAGCCTACTTCCGCTTGGTCCTGCTCATGGCACTCTCGCGATAAGTCACTGACGCTCGGTCTTTCTCGTGATAGGTCACACTTGCACTTGGTTGCTCCTGCAGTCAGTTACGCCTGTTCCCTGTCTGTGTGAAGTTGGGTGGTCTCTGCCCTTGGGCCTGTCAGTCACACTCATACTTGGGCACACCCCTGCTGAGTTACTTTCTCTTTTTTTCTCTTTCATACTTCTCCTCACAACTACAGAGGAAAATGCACTTTCGCATTTGGAATGCGATAACCTCAGTGTGAAGGAACGAGGGGGCTCCCGGTGTTCAGGAACAGCCGCGGGAGCCCGGTGATAAATCCTGAATCCTAGCAAATCGCTTCAGTTGGGAAAAACATGTGAAGGAGAATCTTTGCTTCTCGAAACTTAGGTCCGTAGTTTGTGAGCTGATTAATTTTGATGGCTGGAAATACTTTCAAGGGTCAGTTATTTCAGTCATAATTCTGGTGTGGGAGTTGTTGGATCCGCTACCACTTTCTTACTTTGGAACTTTTTCCTTTGTTTTATCTGATTTATCCCTTTCTGGCTTGCCTGCTGCTGTTCTCTTCTCCTCCTCCGCCCTCCTCTTCCCCCTCTTTCTCGTCTTCCTCCCCCTCTTCTCCTTACTATTCATAGCATATTACTATGTTCATGAATATGAATATCATATTTCATAATATTGAGATTTCCATATAGAATCAGGTCCGAATCAAATATTTGTATGTTTGTTTCAAAAGGTTTGTTAAACGCTTTCCCACTTGTTTTGGGTTCTGTGCTATCTCTGTGTCTTATGTCAACCTCCTAGGAGGAAAAGTTCACTTCTTTGGCCTTTCCAGAAACTGGGACAGGAAGAGCTAACTCGTCTCCTTCCCTCAGTCATCCAAATAGCGAAACCAAAAGTCAAGCACTGGAGAAAGGGGCTGTGAATCCAGGACTCGTTCGCAGTTCTTAAAAGGTTTATGCTGTAGTGAGGGCTACTTTTTGAGGGAACGTGTTTTTTTGTTCTTTTTTTTTTCCCCTTGCCTACCTTTGAGGACACATTTTGTTGACTCAAGGTAGCATAGTACTCATTTTTTAAATGAGAGATGGCAATTTAAAGGTAATGTTTAAAGCAAATAACGAGCAAGGAGTTAGGGTTTGACTGTCAGTATCAGGTCTGAGGATCTGCCACTTACTGGCTGCACGACTTGCTTACTAGTTAAGTTACTTAATCTCTCTGTGCCTCAGTTTTCCTTATCTGTAAAGCAAGGATGATGTGTTGTGAGTATTAAATGAGCAATGGCTGTAAAGTGCTCAGAACCATGCCTGGCGTATGATAGTCTATACTTCTGCCAAAGGAATCCTTGTCTAGGCTGCAAGTGAAGTCGGGAGCTCTAGCGTCCATTAACTTCATTGTTTCATTTCTAACCAACTCTCCTCAGGTATTAACTGAGTCTTATGTTAAGGAGAAAAGCTTCCCACTTGTGTGATCGACATTAGCTCCTTCATCAAGATTTTCTAGTGTGATACTCTGCTTGGCTGGGGTTCCAGTCAAGTAAACAGTAGGGTGAATCCTTGCGTTTTCTTTCCATCCTCTTCCTCCTCTTGAGGCATTTCTTTGACCTTTTCACCCTTTATTAGGTTATAGGTCTGATCACATAAAAGCCAGAAGACCACTCACCAAGCAGTAGACAGGGCGTTGGTGAGAGGTATTGATGCATTTACGGTAGCAGTAAGCTGCCTGGCTGGGACTTTCTTGCTTGGCTTCAAAGCACCAGGCCTTCGGTATCAACTTGAGCTAAATGTCAGTTTATGTGCAAGAACACATCTCTTGGGGAATTGAGAGAAGTTTTTTTTTTCCTTCCACCATGGTGGTAGAAGGGCTGAAAATCTGAGCTATAGAGCTTAGCTGTGTTCTATATCTCAGGCTGCTTGTCTTTTTTTTTTTTTAAATAAAGAGTTATTTACTTATTTGAGAGAGAGCGTGTGAGAGAGAACACACACGTGTGAGTGGGGCAGAGGGAGAGGGAGAAAGAAAGAATCCTTAAGCAGACTCCCTGCTGAGCACAGAGCCTGACTCCGGGCTCGACCCCAGGTCCCTGAGATCATGACCTGAGATGAAATCAAGAGCTAGCTCCTTAACCGACTGAGCCACCCAGGCGCCCCAGGCTGCTTGTCTTATATCTACTCAATTATCTTGATGCTTATAGACAAAGGTAAGTCATTGTGGAACACCACTAGTGAACTTCCTGAGAGGGATGATTCAGAACCCAGTTCTGGAACCGAGAATATAAGAAACTGTATTTTTTTTTATTTAAAATTATTTCCTTCTACCTATAAAACACCCAACTCCAAAAAACTCAATACCTAACTGCTAATATATATATATATAATAATTTTCAGTTTCTAGAGAAAATAGTTCTTTTGATGGAAGAACTTTATTTCTGTATTCTGAAACTGCTTTCCTTCCCTTGGGCTACCCTCAAAGATCTGTTTCTCCTATTTTTCTTAAGACTTTTCAATATCACTTGAAAAAATGGCTTTGTATAACATGTCGTGTGTTCATTTAGCTACTTGAGAATATTAATTGTAGTTAACATAACTGGGCTTACTATTTGATTTAATATCGGGAAACAGTATTTAAGAAAAACTATTGGTACTTCTGCATACGTGTTTACTTTCTCTCCTTCTTGAGCCCCTGTTAAAATGACTGTATGTGAGTAGAAAACATCTACCACATCAAAGAATGTAAAGGGTGGTTATCAGCAGATGAGATTTAAATCAATTTCTGGAAGATGGAAAGCAGATGGAAGGCTGGTGCTGATGAAGCCTAAGGGACACATGGAGACTTTGCAACTGTGGAGGGGTTGATCTCCCCGGCAGAGCCCTCGTGAGCTCTGAACTTGGAGAGTGTCTACTTCAGACGGCCGAAAACAGGGCCTGGCTGTATTAGTCGTCAGTATCCTCTCTCCTCTGCCCCCACTGTAGAATGGCAGGTAGTTTTACCCCAAGCAAAATATTCATCTGATTCTTATCTTTAAAGAAATGAAATACCTTCTGATGATAACTAGGGCAGTTAGTATGACATCGGTATCACAGAGTAAAACCCTCCTCATCCTGGACTTTAGGGGTCCCCAGTGTCCACTTTTGCTAAAGTGAAACTTGTCTGTTGACAAACCCGATATATCACACAGAGCTCCCTGCTATTTATTTATACACACACACACACACACACACACACACACACACACACAGGTAGATAGATCTATTTTGAAAGGAAACATGAGATTTCTGAATCAGAGAGCAGACTTTATAATACAGAGCTTCTCAGTGCTCCAGTCTTCATAGGATGACACAATAAAAAGCTGGTGTTACCCTGTGTATTTGTTTCTAGGGCTGTTGTAAGAAAGAACCACAGACTAGGTGGCTTAATAACAAATTTATTTTCTTATAGTTCTGGAAGCTAGAAGTCTGAGATCAAGGTGTCAGTTGGATTGATTCCTTCTGAAGGCTGTGAGGGAAGGCCCCTCTCCTTGGCTTTAGATGGCCGTCTTCTCCCTGTGTCTTCAGATTGTTTTCCCTCTGTACATGTCTGTGTCCCAAATTTCTTATGGATTGGTGGTGGACATCAATCATATTTGATTAAGGCCCACCCTTAAGGACCTCATTTTAACTGAATCAACTCTGTAAAAACCCCATCTCCAACCAAAGTCACATTCTGAGACACTGGTGGTTATGACTTCAACATATGAATTTTGGTGTGGGGAACACAATTCAGTCCATGGTACCCTGCATGTGCATCTGGATTGTACCACAGGAAAGGAATTGCAGAATTATGAGACTTGGAACCTCAGTGGGGTGGCTGGCATGATTGCCTCTCCTTCCCTATGGGGAGAGAGAGAGACAGAGAGAGACTGACTTTAGAATATAAGCAAGTCTTTTCTCAGAAGAGGAGGGAAGGGGAGAAGAGGGGAAGAACATGGAAAATCCCTAGGTTTTTACTACCCTGAAATGTAAACAAATGGCCCCAGGGGAGATTTATCTAAATCTCTGTGGAGCAATACACTGTCTATAGCTTCCAAGGAATGTTTTCTATTCGTTCATGTTGGCCAGTACTCATTGATATGAATGCCTGGAATGTGCAGAAATGTGAAAATATCTTTGGAGAATTGTCTTCTAACATCTATCAGTCTTTTTATTACCGCAGGTTTGAATATGAATGGAAAACCAAGTATTACCAAATGTGTTATTAAAATTTACAATAAAAGAGACTACAATAAAATTTACAATAAAACTGACTACTGATGAAAAAGAGCTAATTTAATGAAATGAATAGAGTTTACAAACCTCTTGTTAAGGTATGAATGTGTAGTCAAGAATATTTCATCCTTAAAACAAGAATAAGATTCTCTTAAAGAGTTATAATATTAGAAATGTAATTTACAGGCAGAATAAAGATACAGTCCAGAAAATGTTCTAGGTAAGGACTAAAACTAAGTGCCTGTGGCCATTTAAATTTAATAAACGTTAAATTTCTAATTCAGTTCCTTAGTTCCTTAGTCTCATTTCAATGACTCAATAACCATATGTAGTTAGCAGCTATAATATTGGGCAGTGGAGACTTAACAGAAAATTTCTATTGCAGAAAGTTCTATTGGATAGCCTGGCAACCGATAAGAAAGAGGGAGACTAGAAAAAAAAGGTGCGGGGTACTTTTCAGATAAATAATACATGAAGACATGACTCTTCATGTTGAAAGGTCCTACATAAAACCAAGCAGAGTGGGTTTTAAAAATACATATCTGGACATATCAGTGTGAAATTTCAGGGAACCAAGGATAAAGGGAATATTCTCAAAACTTCCAGAGAAGGATAAAATATCTATAAGGGAATGAGAATTGGTAGTGCTAATGTTCCAAAGTAAAATAATTTTGAGTCTGGAATTTTATTTTATTAGTTTCAGGTGTACAACTTAGTGATTGGACAAGTTTATACATTATACTATGTCCACCACAGTGTAGCTACCATCTGTCCCCATACAGCACTATTATAGTATCATAGATTATATTCCTTATGCTGTGCCTTTTAGTCCCGTGACTTATTCATCCCATAACTGGAAGCCTGTATCTCCCACTCCCCTTCACCCATTTTACCCAACTCTGTCTCTCCTCCCCACTGGCAACCATCAGTTTGTTCTCTGTATTTATATATCTGATTCTACTTTTTGTTTGTTTATTCATTTGTTGTTGTTTTTTTCTTTTAGGTTCCATATATGAGTGAAATCATATGGTATTTGTCTTTCTCAGTGTGACTTATTTCACTTAACATGATACCCTCTGGGTCTTGAGTTTAGAATTTTGTTTCCATCCAAATACTCAATTGAATTTGAATGCAGGTAAAAAGATTTGGGATGCTCAAAGACTCTAAAAGTTATCTTAATGTATATCCTTTCTTAGGCAGATACTTGAGATTATGCTGTAGCAAAACATAAAAGGAAACCAAGAAAGATGAAAGCATCTTTGGTATAGTGGTACAAGGGTCTAAGCATGAAAGCATTGAAAGGCAGTCCTAGGAAGGCAGTCATACAGGAGGCCTAAATTAGCCCATTCAGAATGGAACAGGACAGAGTACTCCAGGAGGAAAATCTCTGGAACAAAAAGGAAATTGGTGGTGCACGTATGTACATACTGTGATTGGGAATTTAGTAAAACCTGGATATGGATACTGGTGTCCTAGAGCTGCTCTGTCGAATTACCACACACTGATTAGCTTAAAACAACAGAAATTTATTCTCTTACAGTTCTGGAGACCAGAAGTCTGAAGTCAAGGTTTTGTCAAGGGCTGTGCTCTCTGGAGGCTCTCTAGGGAGAATCCTGTCTTTCTCTCTTTCAGCTACTGGTGGTTACTGGCTTCCGTGGCTTGTGACTACGTCACTCCAGTCTCAGCCTTCATCTTCCTCTGTGTGTCTGTGTCTTTCCCTCTTCTATCTCTTATAAAGACACTTGTCATTGGCTTTAGGGCCCCCATCAGTAATCCAGCAGGACCTCATCAACAAAGAAACTTTTTTAGAATTAAGGTAACATTCACAGATTCCAGGGATTAGGACACATGGACATATCTTTTGGGGGGCCACCATTCCCAATCCACTACATAACAGTATCTGCTAGAATACCAAAAAAAAGGGGGGTGTTTTTTTATTTTGAAATGAGAAACATTCTCCATTAGATGGCACAGTGAGGCCCATTGGGAAGGAAATGTAATTTTAGCATACTGTTTGGCTCTGTAACAAATAATACCTATGTAGTTAATAATGTCAGTTATGTGTCATAACATAAAAAGCTGGTGTGTATCAACTTCTAAAATTAACCTATAGACAGATAACAAAAGATACAATGGTTGCTACTGAACGGAGAATATATGTCATGCAAGTTGGTAATGTAATGGGTGGCAGAGGGGGAGGGGAAGTGTAGTGGGGAGTTGAGCACTGATGTGCCCCTCTCCCCAACTGAGCAGCAAGACACCGTGGTGGGTAAAACAGTAAGTGTGGTTTGGTATGTTATCTAAAGTTTCACCGAAGTTTAGTCCAAGAACTGGCAACAAATGCGTAACAAGCGAGGGGAGAAGAGATGGATGCCAGGTGAGTTAAATGCTCATTGCGTGAAGCCAAAGGACAGTGCGTTAATTTGCCAAACCATGAAAACCAGTAAGGGTCTGTTGGAACCAGTTAAATAAAGCATGCTGCATTTTTGAGAGAATTTATTATATTAGTTTGGGAGCTCAGCTAGATCCCAAGGGGCTTTTTAATCATACATTTTCCATGATTAGCAGTATGGTCTGATAATCACCCATTTGTCTTCCATGAATGGTTCAAAATTTAAGAAGAGGTATTTTGTAATTTTTTGAAAACTCAGTTCTGCAGTAATATTTTCATTACACTTTCTTTTCCAGTAAGTGAGATCAAAGGAGTGATCCTGAAAATTATGCTTATGGTGGACTTAAGTAAAAAGGATTTATGCAATCAAATTTACAGATTGTTTTTTATTGATCACAACTTTTATGCTAGGGATCAATTGTAATCTACTTGTCATCTTTAATTGCTTATCCACTTAAAAAATTAACTCTCGTGGATGGAAGAACCCTTTCTAATGTGAATTGTTTTTGCTATTAGTGAAAATATGGTATTATGTTATCTGTTATAGTCAGGGGAAAAAAAAAGAATTGCTGAATAGGCCATTACCCCTTTGTAAAAAAGGAGTAATGAAGGAAAGAAAGGCCTCTCTTGAGCAGCTTCATTCGGCACATCCTTTAACATTTGCAGGGTGGTGGTCCTGCCTGCTCTAGCAAAGCATAACCACTCCTTCATCCCACACACTTCTGAGTATACCATCAGTGTCCCAAGTACTGAACTCTTGGGAGATACAGGATAAATATTCTGTCAAGAAATTGAGTCCTGTTAGAGATGCTTCACCCCTTTGTTGATACGCTCTATCCTGGTATTTGGTTTTATTCAGTTCCTTCTGAAGCAGACCTGAACCTGCACATACAACAAGAGGTAGTGTCCTTTCCTCAGTTCTCAGAACATGGGAAATCGGTAGAAATAACGCTCACCAACGGAGTTTCTTCTACGGAGGGAATTATTTGTGGATCTTTTCCAGTTGGGCAGTATTTTACACTTCCCAGTTGAACATGCTCACTGAAGAGCTCTGGTTGACCTTTAGTGCTTTTCTTAACTTTTTGCCCCTCGTCCTTTTTTTTACCCTCACAACAGAGTTTGAGTGTAAGCTCCTCATGGCTTCTACCAGGCACCTGCCTTTCCCAACCTGCCACCAAACGTCTGTATCCTCCCTTATCTCTTCAGTCCTCCTTAGTGCACCATCCCTTCTCACTTACCAGATCTACCATCAGCAGTCTTTTTATCCACACATTTGACTATCCTTCCGCTGCTCTTCTTTTTTTCCTTTTGCCTATAAAAATGCCCATTTTGTGTTTATACTTATTAAGCCAACACTGGGCCCTCTATTACCTCCATTACTTCTCTTTCTCTCATTTGAATATTTGTTCTGTATTCACCATGTAAACTTTGACTGGGAGGCAGTATAACAAAATGAAATCTCCATTCCATTGCTAACCATGTAAACTTGGACAAGGTTCCTTGTTTGTAAATGGTATTAATGATATTATGTATTTATTCGTGCTGCTGTGAAAAGGTTACTAACAGTACATGACATAATGTAAAACTTGATGTAACCATTCTAGAAAATGTCATGTGATGGAACTTTACTCTTTGTCCAGTTGGAGATGAAGGAGGACACACTGGGGACATGGTAGTCAGGCTTGGTTCCAGGTCTCTCGAGCAGGAAGGGACCAGATGCAGGTGATGGGGTACTTGGGAGAATCAGTAAGAAAGCTTGAGGTGCTGACTCTGGGCTAGCTCCAAGAATGTCCTAGAAAACTGCCGGGAATGGCCAGTAATCCCTATACTGATGGGTGAAAGGTTACTCCACACTTTGCTGTGAAAGAGAGGAGAAGGCAAGGGGGTCAACGCTCAGAGGCAAAGACCCTTTGCTCTTCTTTGCTCCCGCCTTAACTGGTGCTTCAGGATAATCATAAATTTTTATCACTGTTTCTCAAGTACGTGATGTGTGACAAGGGGCCTTACTGGAACTCAGAGGGTTTACAGGAAAGATACGATATGCTAATCTGTGTGTTGTATGAGTTCTGCTAAACATAGCCTCGGGGACAATGCCTCCATCTCTTAGATCGCAGGGCAGCTGTTTGGGCTAAGAAAGCTTGGGGAAGGTAACTTGGATCACAGGGTGGCTGTTTGGGCTAAGAAAGCTTGTGGAAGACAACTCCCCGTGGCATTCCTACGGCAGAGTAGTCACGAAGGCCTCGGCATTCCAAAGGCCTATGCCCTTCTCGGAAACCTTCCCTTGTCCCCTGCGGCTTCCGTGTTACATTTTAGCAAGCCAGGTATTATGGCTGATTTCATGCTCTACATGAACCCCTACTGAAGTGGCCTACCCTGAGGAAGGGGAGGGATCAGGGGAACCATCAGAACTGCCTATGTCAGAAGTGCACTGCGAGGCTGAGACCAGGGGGCAGGTCCCCACTGTCGTGGTGCCTGCTTGCAACACCCAGAAAGCTTGCGGCCTTGGGATGCTTGATCTGGCTGCTCCCAGCAGCTTGGGGACTGGGTGCACCATAGCCCAAGTGGCAAGGAGGGGGAGAGGTCTCTGCCTCTCTTCCTCCTCCTAAATCTCATGTGAGCACATCTTACTGGCAAATCTATGTCAGTTGCCTCCTTGCCTCCAAAGCCTTACCTTAGGGAGTCTGGGAATGCCATTTTTTATATTATTCAGCCATTGCAGGACGGAAAGTCAACCTAGAGGGCAGATGGAAGGATTGGGGGTGCCAGGCCTCCTTATCTACCCCCGTGGTCAGCACAGGCTTCTTTAGGGGTAAGTGGGATTTGGATCAATGGCACATATTCTGGGTTGGCTCTTCTTTGTCCCCCTGTTTCCC
>NW_024426552.1:8439926-8462581 GCF_017311325.1 Ursus maritimus
ACATGTTATTGGGCAAGCAGGTCCTTCTTCCTCTTCCAGCCTCTCCTCTTGGCCCCGAAGTTCATCTTCAGGAAAGGCTTCTCCCATTGGCCTCACTTCCATCCTCAACCCTTCTCCAGAGGTAGCTCCTCTGTAAAGTGCCACAGAGATCTTCATCAGACTCTGGACGCAATCCAGGCTCCTCTTTGTGTTTCAAGGCTCTTTACGGAGGCACCGGAGATTATCACTTCCTGTGATTCTTCCTCTGCACACTTAGCCTGGCTTTTCCTTTCATCTCAGGCCCAAGTGCCTGATGACTCTTTCCTGTGCCTGCTTGCTGTTGCCTTTGTGTCCTCGTTGAAACAGCAGCATCATGTGCCTGGGATGCCCTGCCGCCCCTGAGACCCCTCTCTCGGGGGTGCCTTCCCATATGAGCACTGGCGTGCTTTTGTCTCACAGTCAGGAAGGGTTCTGTTCTAGTAGGTATATATTCTAAGTTACAGTTAATGAATATTTTCTTGTTAAATTATAAACACCCTGCATGGGATTGATTTGCTTGTCACTTAAAAAGTTAAAATTGATGTTTGGCGTATTTGGAAAGAAACAACTCACCAGCAACACAGTAGAATGGAAATTAGGGGAATTAACAAAAACAGCACCAAATCTTAAAGATCAAGAAGTGAAAGAAAGAAAGAAAGAAAGAAAGAAAGAAAGAAAGAAAGAAAGAAAGACTGTGTGATCATCGGAGAAACTCTTCCTGTCAGGTGGCCCACCCTTCTTATGGGAAATCAATTTCTAGAACCCTAAGCACATGAGAAAAATAAAGAACAGGCTGGGAGCAGGAGGGAGCAAGATTAAAAGCTTCATTCATTGGAAAAAGTACTTAAATCAATAGTAGTAAAAGGTGATTATGTATTTTAAATATTGGCCTAAAAAACCTGAAATTCATCTACGCTTGTCAAGAAGCATTTCACATGGTGTGCAGTGTATTGCAAAAACACGATTTTTGATAGGTTTCCCATCATTGTCACTCTCACATTAAAATCATAGCAAACAGAATGAAAATAGGTTAGGATTCTCTCAATTTCCTTCATATTTTTATCTCACCTTTTATTCTAACCCCTTGTAGTGATTGAACAAACTCCCCTCTCCGTTCCAGGTAATTCAAGGTAATTCCAGTCCTCGCTTGTGTAGAGACCATGCCCCTCACTGTACCGTCCCTGCTCCCTGTTCCCTCTGCCCTCCGAGGTACGGCTTCACGCAGAATGCCAGATTTCGAGTCCTGTCTTCATTTGTTTAGAGCTATATTTCGTAAGCGGGCGTCTCTCGTCCTTGAAATAGCTCTGGTTTCCAGCCCGCCTCTTGTTCTGTCGTAGCCAAATCCCCGGAGCTGTTTTGCAGCATCGCTGACGTTCTGATGCAGTCTGCGGATGACGGTCACGGTCATCCGTCTGTGCTCCCAGAGATGTTAGTTCTTTTTTTTTTTTTTTTTTTTTTAAGATTTTTATTTATTTATTTGACAGAGAGGCAGCGAAAGAGGGAACACAAGCAGGGGGAGTGGGAGAGGGAGAAGCAGGCTTCCCGCTGAGAGGGAGCCCAGTGCGGGGCTCGATCTCAGACCGCTGGGATCATGACCTGAACCGAAGGCAGATGCTTAACGACTGAGCCACCCAGGCGCCCCAGGGATGCTAGTTCTGCTCACAGAATGATGGAATCCTGGGCCTGGGAGGGACGTGGGGATCCACAAGATCCCAAGCAACACTGAGAGAACCAAAACCACCTCCTGAATCTTTTAACTGAATCAAGAAGTCTAACTGATTTGCAAAACAAATGAAGCTCATCTTTTAAAAATCACTTTGAACAATATAAATGCATGCGTGTGCACACACACGTCAGAACCAAACCAATCTCAAGAATTGTTGGCACACAAGCTGTGATTATTTTTTTTTAAAGCAACTAAAGTAATTTGAAATCTAGGCAGAATAATTGCCAGAGTTTCATAAAGGCCGATCATTTTTTTTTTTTTTTGCCTTAAAACCACGGAAATGTATTGTCTCATGGTTCTTGAGGTTCAAAATTCAGAATCAAGGTATTGGCAGGGCTGTGTACCCTCTCAAGGCTCGAAGGGGGGATCCTTGTGCCTTCCAGCTTCTGGTGGCAGCCAGCGGTCCTTGGCATCCCTCGGCTTGTGGCTGTGTCACTCCAGTCACAGGACCCTCTTCTTTCTGTTCTTCACATCTTCCCTGTGTGTGTGTTTGTCTCTGTGTCCAGATTCCCCCCCCTTTTTTAAAAGATTTTATTTATTTATTTGACAGAGAGAAAGACAGCCAGTGAGAGAGGGAACACAAGCAGGGGGAGTGGGAGAGGAAGAAGCAGGCTTCCAGCAGAGGAGCCTGATGTGGGGCTTGATCCCATAACGCCGGGATCACGCCCTGAGCCGAAGGCAGACACTTAACGACTGAGCCGCCCAGGCGCCCCCAGATTTCCCCTTTTTATGAAGATATCAGTCGAATTGGATTTGGGTCTACCCTAGTGACCTCATTTTAACTTCATTTTAACTTATCTCTATGAAAACCCTACTTCCAAAAATAGGGTCAGATTTCTGAGCTCCCGGGGGCTAGGACTCTAATATTTTTTTTAGAAGGGGGCACAATTCCACCCATAACCACCCCGTACAAGCGGTCAGCACAAGCCCAAAGTCTGTGGTAGGTGGCTCCCAACTCCCTCTTACCAGGGTGTTCCATGGTTCCTCTGTGAACTCCCTTCTGCAGCAAGTTGAACACTCTCCGCTCTGACCTCAGGTGGGCTCCTGGTGGCCTTTGACAGCCAGGCTTCGAAAGTTCTAATGTCGTTTCAGATTGCCCTACATAACCACCATGGTATGTGCACTATGCTTCGGTAAACTCTGCTCTCCCCAGGCCAGTCTGAGCTCACTGTTAACCAGATACCCCCGCCGCCACTGTGGGTTATGTAATATGATGGTTAGGAGCTTTAACAAGACCACATAACCAGCATTCAGATGGTCGCATTTCTGTGTCCTAGCTCTCGGTTATTGATTTCAATCTGGCCCCAGGAATAGGAGGAAAACGCTGCCCTTTACTGTTGTAGTTTCTGTTGCTGCCACGGTAGGAGGAGTGCACGTGTGTCTGTATTCTGTTTGCTGGGCTTGTACCTCTCACCCAGCCTCTGTCTTCGGTTCTGGCTCTCGTGAAGTCCCTGAAGGAGAAAGTCTCCATTTAGCGTGGCCTGGAGAAAACCTAGAAGAAGCGGAAATTCTGCACGAGATAGAAGAGGTGACATCCTATTTGGTCTTGACCATCCCAGATGGCATCCAGTCGCGTGGCAGGGAAGCCCGGTGAGGAGGCAAGCAGTCCATGGCTTGTTTGCTGAGATGTCTCTTTGATGGCTTGTTAATGGGCGTTCATCAACAACTTCTACTATAAGATTTCTCTCTCCATCTGTGCTTCCAGGGAGCCTGCGAGGGTAGTGGCCTGTTAATGAGTTTCTTTCTTTCTTTCTTTTTTTTTTTTTTTTAAGATTTTATTTATTTATTTGACAGAGAGAGAGAGACAGCCAGCGAGAGAGGGAACACAAGCAGGGGGAGTGGGAGAGGAAGAAGCAGGCTCCTAGTGGAGGAGCCTGATGTGGGGCTCGATCTCAGAACGCCAGGATCACGCCCTGAGCCGAAGGCAGATGCTTAACCGCTGTGCCACCCAGGTGCCCCTGTTAATGAGTTTCTTTTTTTTTTTTAAAGATTTTATTTATTTATTTGACAGAGATAGAGACAGCCAGCGAGAGAGGGAACACAAGCAGGGGGAGTGGGAGAGGAAGAAGCAGGCTCATAACAGAGGAGCCTGATGTGGGGCTCGATCCCATAACGCCAGGATCACGCCCTGAGCCGAAGGCAGACACTTAACCGCTGTGCCACCCAGGCGCCCCTGTTAATGAGTTTCTGACACCCTGATTTTTTTCCATAGGGAATTGACAATATCTTAGTACTAAGTACAATACTTAGTACTTAGTACCCCCATTTTCTGTTGAGAATTGACAATATCTTAGTACCAAGTACTAAGTACAATACTTAGTACCCCCAATTTCTGTTCAGAATTGACAATATCTTAGTATTAAGTACTAAGTACAATACTTAGTATTTAGTACCCCCATTTTTTCTGTTGAGAATTGACAATAATTATATTCACTGTCCTCCATCCTCCTTATTGGTATTCCAGCAAGCATGGCATCAGCGTTCTCTGTCATTTGTCTTGATGTCACGGTGTTAGGTACACGGAAAACCTCTGAGGACAACAAATTGAGCTTTGTCCTCCGTGGGTGGGAGGGGGAAATAGCTAAATAGGCCTGGTCTACATAGTTCAAATGCAGAGAAAAATATTTATCTAGATAATGCAAACACAAAAACCCAGTTGAGTTTCATTTACACAGGCGACGCTCATGGTGTGTCCTGTGGTAGGAGACCTAGGAAGTAAATGACAGAGCACGCGCCTTGCCCAGCAGCATGTGGGTGCATCCTGGGACACACACTATCCCCCTGCCCCATGACGAAATACAGAAAGACAGAGGCAGATGATAAGCACACGTACGTCCTGGGCATCTGAAGCTGCTCCGTGGACTGTTTACGAGTCTTGTTATAGGCCAAGTTCACATACACGCGCGCAATCACACACACATTTGCAAGTCCGGAGTACCTCAAAGGATTGGATGAGTCTTCTTGAATCCTGAAGAAAGTTAACAAATTCGTATTTGTAGTTTACAGGGAAATTATCACATAGAGTGAAGAAGTATCCGTAATGATTGACCTAATTCCTTATGATGAAACAGATGGGAGAGGGGTGTCCCAGGCATAGGTAAGTCCAGAGGGGAGAGAAGATGGTGTGTCAGCAAAATGTGAGTAATTCTGTATGAACACATGGGTATTATCTCCCAGACCATCCATTGATTCAGCAAATATTTACCCAGTTTCCACTCTGCCTGGCATTGTGCGTTATTATCCAAATACATTGGAGATGTAGTTTTGGTTGGCTTGGATTTAATTTGATCACTGTTTTACCAGTTCTAAAAGACATTTTAACACTCTGAAATTGAGATGTAAGCTACAGTCAGTGGGAACTTAGATTAAAAAAAAGCTCTTAGTTACTATTACATTTGGCAGTGCTTTAAAAAGAAAGAAAGGGGAGGGGCGCCTGGGTAGCGCAGTCGTTAAAGCGTCTGCCTTCGGCTCGGGGCGTGATCCTGGCGATCCGGGATCGAGTCCCACATCAGGCTCCTCCGCTGGGAGCCTGCTTCTTCCTCTCCCACTCCCCCTGCTGTGTTCCCTCTCTCGCTGGCTGTCTCTCTGTCACATAAATAAATAAAATCTTTAAAAAAAAAAAGAAAGAAAGGGGAAAAAGCAAAAAAGCAGAGAAGTCCAGGCGCATAGGTCAAGAAAGGCTGAGTTGTTATGCCCTTGCCTGTAGCACAGGTAAATCCATGAGTCATGTGTTCACTTTTACTTGGGTATTTTCATTTCTTTCAGCCTTACTGTGAATTAAATGCCATACTTACAGATAGTTTAAAAAATACTTGTTTTTTAAGTCATTATCCTGCTGTGACTAAACCTAAACACTTAGATCTTGTCCTTTTCTTGTTCTTCTATTTTCTGGGCACTTGCCAGGCATGGATAATAGACCCATTTAACCATATTTTTAAAATACCATGAACGGTAAAATTCATGGTAAGGATTAGTTAGCTACTACATCTATATCTGCGTCTCTGTATCCCTGAAACAGTTGTTGGCTCATTGATTTGGGCAAGCATGTGCGTGTGTACTGCTGGTTGTCACACACACTAAGCCCAGAGCAAAGAAAACCACTGTAGTTGCCATATCATTAAAAACAATATAAATGTAAAATTTTTGCAAAATCAAGATTTATTTTAAAAAAAATCAGAGGGGCCTGGCTGGCTCATTTGAAAGAGCATGCAATTCTTGATCTCAGGGTCATGAGTTCGAGCCCCAAGTTGGGTGTAGAGATTACTTCAATAAAACTTAAAAAAAAAAAAAAAAGCCCATTGGGTCTGATGGATATGCTTTGTTAGTTCTGCTTCACCCATCAGATGAGGACTGACCGTTTATCACCACATAGTGTGTATAAGGTGGGTCAGCAGCAGTGTAAATTACTGGCATACGGTGAGACAGTAGCTCACTGGCAGGCATGGGAAGGTGAGGACGCCTGGCTTCAGCTGTCCGTGCTCATCAGGGTGGCCGGCTGATGGTTTGGTGTTTACACTGGGGACCCTGCACCCTGCACCCATGTGTCTGTGTCTCCCCTCCCTCCCCGTCCCTCTTCTCCCTGTCCTCTTCCTCTGTCTCCCTTCCCTTTCTTTGTGTTGGTCATAATTTGCATTGTGAAGAATACATTTTTATTCTCACATCTTCTTCTCACAGCCTAGACTTTGTATCTTAAACCTTCTGTCAGTTTTAGGATCGTCACTGACTTTCTTTGTACTGAAAACTCAGCAACAAGCCTTCAGTCTATTCAGACTACATTCTTGAAAGGGTTTTTTTGTTTGTTTTAAACAAATGCTCAAATATCACATAACCCATTCACAAGGTGTCCAGGAGGGGACAATGTGAGCATCCGGGTTAGAGACGTACAGAAATCTTGCTTTCATAGCGTAACACTGAGGTCACGCTAGAGCAAAACGCAAACCGCGCCATTTGGGGAGGAAGGTTCTGCAGAGGTGGCAAAGGCGGAGTCTCCCAGTCAGTGTTTTTTGGTGAGTGTGATGGTGGTCATTTTAGCCAGTTAACCGAGGGAATGAATGAATGAACGCACGCACGCCTGAGGTCTAGCAGTTTGTCAGCTCACGGTTACAAGTCTTCATGGCCGTGGTTCAACAACATCAGTGAAATATGGGTAGTTGTTTTCTCTGTTCTTCCTAATCCGCATGCACTCTTCCCAAGTGCAAAAGGAAAGGCAAAGTGCGGAGGGAAGATGCAAAGGAAGGCAAAGGAAGGAAAGGGACTGGCCAGCCCCTCCCGATGCCAACCTTCCTGGGCCTGTGTCCCAGTTCACAACCTTTAATGCTGTAAAGTGATACACTATGTGGATTGTTGCCCCCATTCTTACGGGGCGGACCATGCCTCCCCGAGTGCTACTTGGTTTTTCGGCTTACACACTTGCCGGAGCACGCTTACGTCCAGGCCCCGGGGCTGGCCCCAGTGCAGGCCACCAGGGCACCTCCCAGCGAGGCACTCCTCATGCTATGCTTGCTGGCCTCGGTTGCTCCTGCCCCTCCTCCACTGGGCAGCCCGCCACCCGCGGAGCTACTGCTGTGTCCTCAGAGGTTCGGGCTGCCTCTCTGGGGTAATCCAGAAGACAAAAGCCTGCTCAGACCGCAACGTGGAAGACGTGGAAGACGGGAGTAGCATCTGAGACCTGATGGAGGGCAGATATGCGGGGTTAAGGGATTCAGTGTAGTTGCGCTCAAATCCTCATGTGAGGTGAGAGAATTACTAGTGAATTTTTAAAAATTCTGTTAGTCCATATTGTACCTTTCTACAATGGACAGGGCTTTTCTTTATAGAGAAGTGGAAAGAGCGTGGATTTTGGGTGTCTCTGGCACCCGCTAGCTGTGTGACCTCTAACATCTGACTTGCCCTCTCTGAGCTCCAGGGGCTTCATGTGTAAAACAAGATGCCAGCTTCCTGAGGTAGTGTGAGGATTAGAGATAATCGTCGGGTACGACGCACAGAAACACAGTGGACACGGTCATGGTCCGTCTCCGTTGCCTCCTTGCCCCTGCGCCCCTCCCCAGGGAACCCCTCTGCCAAACTGTGCGTTTCACATCGAGAATGAACTTTTGGAAAACCTGAGCCAGTGGAGTCGCTGTGCTGAGCCTAGCATGCAAGTCCATCTCCGTGCGTTCATTCATTCGTTCATTCATTCATTCAACAAATACTATGCGTGGGGCCCCTCCCGTCCCTAGGTGTGTGCTCCCCTCCTCGGCAGTTTTGTCTTTCGCAGCCTCCTCGCCTGCCGCTTCCTGTTGGCTCCATAATGTCTCAAGCGTTGCATTATTGGCATTTCTGATTTTAGAATCAGCGCTGCGTTATAATTCACTGCCGCCGCATCCTTGAGGCTTGGCCAGCCTTTCCGCATGCCTGTTGACGGGGACCCAAACCTAACTCGTCCAGAGGTAATTTCCAGTCCGTCTTAGGCCCGCCACTGTCTGCTGTCTTCCAGAAATACTTAGATTTCTGCCTATTGGAAAAGTTGAACTCAATGCCTGTATAAATGCTCAGCCCCAACTACGTCGTGATAAATGGCTAAATTATCTCTTAATTGAGTACAAGCAAAATACAATGGGAGAAAAAGAGACGTGTTCAAACACTGCAGCTTCTTCAAGGGAAATTGAGTAAGTGCTCCTTTCATGTCTGATTTTTTAAAAGTGGGTTTAATGACACTGTTGTGTGGCTAATGCTGTGGAAACACACAGCCTCCCCTGAGTGTAGGCGCATAATAATGGTATTTAAGCCAGCTTGCGGAAAAGGGCCTTCTCTTGCCGTTTCATGTAGCATTTCTCGTGTGATTACTTGGACAACCTAATGTAAAAATATTTTGGCTGCAGGTGTCACAAGTGACACACTGGATCCCCTCTCCCCAGTATGCAGGAACAAAAGCGGTTTCTTTAAGACCTGCACTTTTAATGAACCGTCTTATTGTAGACACTCAGAATCTAATAGTGTGCCTTTTGGTGAAGTTGTTGAGAATTTTAATGCATTTTAGTTCTCATTCATCACGGCCTATGTGCCCCTAGCGGGATGGTCTTTAGAAATAGGATTAACTTCTAGAGGAATGCATTAGCCATGCCACAGAGGTAGGCAATGCGCTAACTAGGCTGATAGATTGCTCCAACCTTCAGATCCTTGGGGCCGCCCCCCTCCCCGACTTCTTTCCCTGTATTGACAGCTTCTCATTGAATGGCTGGAGGCATTAGTGCGTTTAGGAGTTAGATGTTTTGTATGATCCTAGGCTGATCTCATATTCCCTTTCTGAAATTAATTCGACACTGCTTTACATGTTAATCCGCAAAGGATTGATTTGGAGAAGGTCAGAGCAGTGCAGCCTCAGAAAATGGAAGAAAAGCCCCACTTAGAACAGCTCATTTCAGTTCCCAGACCTAAGCCTAGCTGCCTTTTCATTGTGGCACTTAGACAGCTGTAGGCGGCTTGGACACCTCGCAGAATACATCAAACAGTGGGGTTTGATGTGGGCTGGAGGATCGTTGGACTAATTAAGTTTAGCTTGGTTAACCAATTGCAGTTTGCAAATTGAACAATTGCACTCTGAAAGCTTCTGACACAATAGAACACAGAATCTTCTTTTTAGGCATAAACATTCCCAATAATGGAGTAGTACTTTTTGAAAGAAGCTTAGGCCAAATCCACACAATTTGGATGTCTCTAATGTAAAGTTCGTTTCATTGGTAACAAAACTGCAGTCTCCTTTATTCAGGGAGCTGCATGATGTCAAAGACAAGAAGGCCTAGTGCCGTGGGTGGGGAGGGCGGTGGAGGAGAGGGGCAAGGGAGAATACCCCGTGGGCGCAGAGTAGGTGAGTGTTTGAGAATTAAGAGATTTAAATTCTTCTTCTTCTTAAAAAATTTTAAATCTTGAGCCATAGTCAAACAAATGGTGGAGAACGGATCACAACGAAGGCACAAGATAAGTAACGGTTCTTAGAAGATGAAAACACAGTAAACCCAGAAAATCAAATTAAGGCGAATTCAGGGTCATTTAGTGAAAAGACTCAATTTTAGAGGGAAGGGCAGAGAAACCAATTAAGTCCAGACTGAGCAAAGGCACAAATGGTTAAGACCAGAGTAATTCCAAATGTGAGTGAGAAAGAAAGTATCCGTGTTTAAAATCTACCTTTATATTGGAAGATTCCACACTAGTAGACTTTTTTCATTTTGAAAATAATATGGCGCGTAATGCTTCCTATTATCTAATGCTTAGTCATTCATTTTAATCTAATTTTAACCTTTATCAAGTGCTTAATCTTTGCTCTGGAAAGTTCCTACAACGGCCATGGTGTATTACAGCCAAATGAGGTTGCTCTGAATGATTGCCAGGAAGGAGGAAAGCCAACTTTAAGTTTTGCTAATGGAAGTCTTACTGGGATTTGAGCGGTGGCAACAGCTGACTTATCTGATCCTTTGCTTAAGTAATTAGTATCATTGTCAGGCTTTAAAAAAAGAAAAGGTTGCTAGTCATGGAAAAGGAAACACTACCACCTAGTTCTTTCACATCTGTGGGTATAAAGCAAAAAGCAAGGAGGAGGTGCTTGGATTACTGGCGGCTGTGGCCCACCCGTCTTTGGCGACATCATTGCCGTCCATTCATGAGAATGCAGTCATGTTCTGACCCTCGTCTGGGGACAGCCTCTCATCAGTGCAAGGCTGTCCCTTACATCACTACGGCTCTTCCTTGACTTATGATGGGGTCCCATTCCAATAAACTCTGCCCTTCCTTGATTCACAATGGAGTTATGTTCCATTAAACCCATCGTGGGTTGAAAATATCCTAAGTCCAAAATGTGTTTAAGACGCCTAACCTACTGAACGTGATAGCTTAGCCTAGCCTCCCTGAAATGTCCTCAGAATGCTTACATTAGCCCACAGTTGGGCAAAATCACCTAACACAAAGCCTATTTTATAATGACGGGCAGACTATCGCATGTAATTTATTGAAAACTACCGAAAGTGAAAAACAGAATGGTTGTGTGGGTACAAAATGGTTGTAAGTGGATGGGTCATTTACCCTCGTGGCATTGTGACTGGGAGCTGTGGGTCTCTGCCACTGCCCACCGTCAAAAGGGGGGATCCCACCCCATATCACTAGCCCAGGAAAAGATACAGATTCCAAATCTGAAGTACTGAATACACATATCTTTTGTACCATTGTAGAGTGGAGCCGTCATTAACACAGTCTTTAGAGAAAGGAACTTTGGGAAGTATTTTTTGATACTCTTTTTGGTGGGTCTGACGATGATAAAACCAGTTTGTGTCTCTTGCCTTCTTTTCTTCTTGGGACTCTCTTGTGTGCTAGTGAGAGAGTTCTCTGTCATCTGGAAAAAAAGTAATTTCCATTTCTGAAATGTTAGGGGGGGCCATCAGTTGGTTCTGGAAGAATAAATTCTAGTAGGTGGAAAAATAGGATGTTTATAATAAAACAAATGTACGTGCGTGCATTTAGGGTTTATTGGTCCAGGACTCTGTGGGCACCAACCAGAGCTGTGTATCTCCACTTCCCAGAATAAATATTTGTGATAGGCTAGTATCTCTAACAACACCCTTCAGTGGCCGCATCGACTTACATGTAAACTCTGTGTCCTTGGACCTAGCTGGAGACTTGGCTTTAGGACTGCAGAAGCTGAAACGGAGGAGGGAGTAGAAGGTGACTAGTCTATGGTTTTCCCAGGTTCCCAATGGCTCTTTTTCTTTTGTCCTGAGTCAAAGGCATCAAGGACACTGTAAGAATCTCATGTGTCTATGTCCCTGGATATAGATGTCCACCCGTGGCCCGTATGATAAGCCTCTGAACCAGAAGGAAATTTTTTCTCTAAATAACTCTTGGAAAGTGGCATGGGCACACATATTGGTATGTACGTTCTCTTGCCTCCCTGCACGTTAACAGTCCCGGTGCACCTGATTTTCCATAGTCTCCATTTATTGCCTCCAAAACAGCAGCAGCCCTGCTCCCTCGCCCCCAAGAAACCCAAATAAATATAAACACTTTTGAACAGTGGCCACATCTGCAAAGAGTGCTAGTGTGGAAGCAATGTTCACCTCTGCCTAGTCCCGCCGTGAGAAATTTACATGTTGGCGTGTTTTTTCCTGGTTAAGACCTAAAGAGAACTTAGAGAATGTCTGCCTCTTTTCTGGCCACTTGTCTGCGTGCACTGAGTCTGCATTTACATGTGGCCACAGCTCTGGGTGGCCAGAGCAGGGGGCCACGGAGTCCTTGCCTCCTGAGAGCTCAGCTCATGTGGGCACAGCATCATCTGAAAAATAGACACAAACCAGACTCATTGCCGTCAGCAACGAGAGATGTCCTTTGGCAAACCAGGCCTCTCCTGTCTTCCAGGAGGCAAAGGAGAATCAGGAGATGATATCTGCAACAAGTATGCGCAGGGGAGAGCTTTCCAGCTTTCCAGACAGCTCTCCAGAGGCTGCCCCCGAGGGCCAAGCCACGGCCAAAGCTGAGGTCTCAGGCTGGTCTTTCAGAGCACCAATTTGATGAATTCTGCACCATGTAAACCCTGTTTTTACTGGGTTGTTTAAATGTGACAAGGCTTTTGTGCTGGATTCTTAAATGTGCTGCTTCGTTTCTCAACAATCATAGGAAAAGCATGCCCATCTGAAATTGTTTGGTGCTTTTGCTCTTGGTGTCTGTGTGTGTTTTTGTTTTTGTTTTTTGCTTACAACCTGTTTCTTAGTATGATTGAGGATTTTCTCCCAGTGGGGAATTAGAAGGAAATTTGGAAGAGACCAGATCTTTGTGTTTAACCTAAACTGCCAGAAAAGCTTCTTTAATCGCTGGCCTCCTTCCTCCTCACCAGCTGCTTACCCACACCATTTGCACGGCCCCCCACCTTGTCTGGCTGGCTTTCAGAGAGCACGGTCTTCGCATCAGCCAGCATCACCTGAGGAAAGATGAAAACCCGAGGCCCCTGGTCCTCCCAGGTCCGAGTCCAGAGGTTAAATTCATAAGATCCCTGGGTGATCGGTACGCATGGTAAAGTCAGAAGCACCATGTGGCATTCTACTAAAGACTTTATTTTCTCTTCATGTTTTCCCTTTCCTCACCTCTAACTTCCCACTCTTCCTAGCAGCCTTTCTCTACTTCCTGGGCTTTCAGGAAGAGGTAAAGGTGTTAATCTCTCTTTCTGGGTATTATGAACATTCTACATCGGTATGCCGGAGAAAATAGTCTTATGACCTACCTAAACTACTAAACGATCTGTTGTTTATCTAAAATTCACCTTTAACTGGGCATTCTCTGTTTTGCGAAATCTGGCAACCCTCGTTGGAAGGAAACGAAAGTATCTCCCCTTTGGGAGAAAGTGATGATATATAAAGTACACGGGCCGGTTCCGAGGGGAAGCCTGGAGAGTCATCCATTCATGTCCTGCCTTTGGCCTGGCTCGTACTTTGAAAGGATTTGGAGTTTGGAATGAGATGTCTGTGGCATGTTGCCTCTGACCAAGGTTGTAGGTGTGTTTGGGGGGTGGGGGTGAGGCCAGGAGACATCAAGAGAAAGTTCTATCTATTCTTTCTGAGTCTCCAAAGACCATCAAATAAATCAGGCCATACTCTGGAAAAACGCATACTGATCTAGAATTGGGAGCACATTTTTCCACCAGGTGGCTTTAGGTAAGGGAGCTGGCAGAGTTGACCACAAAATTTGGAAGAGAAAATGCCCTCCATGTGAGTATTTTCATTTCTACAGGGTTCAAGTTTGGGCTTATTATGTCAGATTTAACTATTAAGTTTTCTTGTTTGATGGGGAACATGAAGCTCTCATTTATTCACCTCATTAGGTGCAAGTACTGCAGGTGTTTCTAGAACAGCTCGTGACCTAATATTTCTTATTGTTAGGTACTTCCAGATGATGGAGTTTGACTCAAAGGCCCCAAAGCAATGAAACTCAGATTTAGGGTTTCAACATTTGCCATGACTCTTTGCTTTTTATGCCACTTAATAAGTTGTACATACATATTCTAAGGGAAATTATGAGCTGCCTTATTCATTACACAGTTTTCCAACTTGTAATTGTGTTGGCATCAAATGTTGGCAACATTTGAAAGAAATTGACACATTATTTGATCATTGTAAATCTCCCAGTGCTTTTAACTGAAAATGGCATTAGAGCCATTTTCTTAAAATTTTGCTTTTTTACATTATCCCTTTTGAGGAAATATGCAGTGTTAGTAGAATTCTTTCAGGACCGTTCGAAAAGCTCAACCTTTCAAGAACGAGTCTTCTTGCTATTGGCATACTGACCTGAAAAGCATCAATAAGAATGCCTTTGGACCTCAGACATGAATGAGACCATTACAGGAAATTATGTGGTGGAAGAAATGGGAGCTTGAATATTAAAACACTGGTTGTTTGGCAGTGTGTTTGCGTTGCTTAGTATCATGAAGTAGGTTGTATGGGGAGATGCTGGCTAAATTTATAATCTGGTAAAGAGATCTTCTTAGTTGCAGCAAAATTACTCATGTCATTTACATGTTTGCAAATACATATGGCATAATAGTGCCAGAAAACAGGAATCCGAGACTCCTTGTATATCTGATTTAAGAGATGAAAAATTTAAGAACTTTTCCTTCTCCATTTTTTTTTTTTCATGGTCTTTGGCTTACTCTTCTGTATGTAATTTCTTATTTTAAACTCACTAAATTTGATGAATGGTGTTTGTTGAGGAAATAATTTTCTTAGCCATTTAAACAAACAATTTGAGTCAAGATAATGAGATCTGCATTTGGGGGCTTATAAAGCCTCACATAACAATTATTTTTAAACTTTCAAAAATTGAAATTCTAAGACATAATTTGGTAGATTTCAGTATTAGGCTGTCATATCCTGCAACTAACGGTTGTTCAGAGGTCAAAAGGTAAACTATAGCATGAGTGATATAAACGATATCTGGAACTTAAAAATGTTGTTAATTAGCATACTGTGTGTGTTATAGAAATTATAAATGATGCCATAGGAGGCAGGTATTTTTCCGCTGGGAATCCATTATCTGTCAATTTGATCAGACTCTAAGGTCAGTGGGAGGAGGCATTTACTAAGTCGATTTTAGGTGCAGAGTTGATTCCATAAAACCTCAGTAGTTTTCACCTTGACCTGACTTTGCCCTTATCCTTTGTAGGACACCTTCCCTTGTGTTCATGAGGCTAGAGTGTGTCTCCTTCAATTTCCTACTAAGCAGAGTGGTCATGCTAGGGTAGAAGGAGCTGTTCCGTGATCCAGGTGCCCCGCCATTCCTAGAACAATAAAGAATCACAGGATTTCCGAGGAGGAAGGGACTTAGCAAGCTCTTCCCCATCCCTCTGGCATTACACATTAAGAAACCAAGACAGAGAGGGGCACCTGTCTTGCTCAGTAGGTGGAGCATGTGACTCTTGATCTGGAGCTTGTGACTTTGAGCCCCACACTGTGTAGAGATTACTTTAAAAAAATAAAAACCTTAAAAAATAAATAAATAAAATAAAATATTAAAAACAAAAACAAAAACAAACAAGACAGAGAGAGGGACCTCCAGTGATCTGGTCAACAGCCAGTCCACACTAGCTACTGTGGCTCCCAAGTCCCATCCTGGGTCCTTTCTGCTGTCTCACACTGTCTTGTGCTGCTGACCTTCTTTAGGCATCATGTTCAGGAGCATGTGAGAGCATGTAAAGCAGATATTTTGAAAGTTTAGAGATTAATTATTACTCACATATTTATATGTTGGTGTCATAAGTGGGAAGAGATCTTTGTAAATTAATTTTTTTTTTTTAAGATTTTATTTATTTGAGAGAGAGTGAGAGAGCGAGCCCAGAGGGAGAGGAAGAAGCAGACTCCCCACTGAGCAGAGAGCCCGACGTGGGGCTGGATCCCACGACCCCAAGATCATGACCAGAGCCGAAGACAGACGCTTAACCTACTGAGCCACCCAGGTGCCCCATAAATTATTTGATTTTTGAGCCACATTTCTCTAAGGACCACTACTAAATGGATCTTTTTCGTACTTAGTTTCCCAAGAGGCCAACTATGTTGTCTCCCAATTTCTAGACTGTGAAGCTGAGATTCTAGTCCTCCCGCGTTCATTATAGTGGCAGTGGGAAGCGTGTTCTGGCATATTAACAATGTGGCGGTTGGGCCCTCCTTGAGGCACACATCCGGCCTACTGAAGGCAGAGGTTTCTGCTTCTCTGGCCTCAACTGTCCTGTACTGGGTTAGAGTTTTTGAAGATCAGTTTCTGAAAATGGAGAGGTGCATACTGTGCACGGTCCTGAAAGATAAGCAGGTCACTACTAGCTTGGATTGTGATATACTAGAATAAGAAAACGTCTAGGGGCGTGGCATTTGTTATCATTAAAGAGATGCAAGTGTGCTCTCTCTGGGTAGAATCCAATAAATCAGAGACTAGATGCTTGGCAGTTAAAAGTGTAAAAACTGGAAAATATTATGAATGGTATTTAAAGGATAATTTATTAAAACGTAATACAATTACATTGCATCCTCTATGAAATGTATTCTTTTTAGACAAACTGTCTGAAACAGTTCACTGATAGCTCTCCGGGGTAGTAGGTCGGCTGTGAGAAGAATATTCTGTTCATAGTCCCTCTGTGATTACATTTTTGTTTTTTGCATACATTTAACCAAAGTTATGAGTTATGAGTTTCAAGATTAAAATTTGTTCTGGTTATTTGCTGCTGCATTTCAAACCATCCCAAACTTTAATGGCTTATAACAACAATAATTTTATTAGCTCTTACGATTTTCTGGGTAAGAAATTTGGTGAAGGTTGAGCTGAGTTACTCATCTCTATGCTGTGGCTGAGGTCACATGGTGACACTCACTGGTGGATGGGCTGGGCTGAAGGGAGGACGGTGGCTTTACTTACAGGACTGTCTCCTTGGTGGGAGAGCTGGAAGGCTATGTCCTGTGGTGGAATTGTTGGTCTCTCCTGTGTGACTGTCTCTTTCAGACTTTTTACTTGGCAGCTCAGGACTCTGGAGAACATACCAAGAAACAGGCAGTGAAAGCTCCCAATCTCTTAAGGCCTGGGTGGGAGATTGTTCCACTGTATTTTATTGTTCAGAACATTTACAGAACCCACCCGGGTCCAAGGGGAAGGGACATAGACACCCCCCCTTCCCCCCTTTCAGTGGGTGTCAGGGAATCTGACCATTCTTAATCTGCAACAAACCCTTTAAACACTTTAAATGACAGAAGGAGTTGATGGAGGTCTTATAGAGAGATAGGATTAAGGGAAGTCACAAAAATAAAGTACTTTAAATCTTCAGAAGTAAATTCTTTAGGCTTTGACCTCTCCTGATGCTTGTAATAATAATAATTCTTTAGGATATTATTCTCCTTGTTGATTCATGGAATCAACCCAAGTTCCTGGGTACTAAGAAGCCTTAGGAGCACATGAATGTCAATTTCTAGCTGGGTCTTATTTTGATATTTGAGCCAAATGTAATTTAGGGGCAGGCAGTGAGATGTTAATACTCTGAGCTGATTTCAGGTCTGTAATTGGAAGGTGACAAGACCAGGGTAAGGAATTGGGAAAAGCCAGAGCTACTATTATGTAGGCGTGGGGGTGGGGTTTATACCTCATGCATACATATGTTGTTTTAGCAAATAGATTTTTTTAAGTTTTTAAATACCACATAAAATTAAATAGACATTTTTCAAATTTTACCGACATTGTTAGTGATGTATAATTTAAAGGGATCCTACGTTAAATATTTTTAGGGCTGGGAATCCAGCTGGAGATGACAGAGAGAAGCAAAGATGTAAGTTGATCTCTGTTGGGGTGAATGTGGAGAATGTCACCTTTCTCTGTGTTTCCTTCCCCTACCCTTTTTGGCTCCTTGGGCTTTGCTCATTGTTGCCATCCCTGAATTCCATCCCATTGGAGTTCATTGTAATGTGTGTATTTGCTTCCCTGCTGGATTGTGAGCAATTTGAAAATGCCATATTTGGTTAGTCTTTGTATTCCCTGCTGCTCCTAAGACAACATGGAGTAATTGCTCAAAGAATGTTGTATAAGTGAATGAACGTTGGATTTATTTAAGGAAACTTGCATCAGTTTGTTCCCACTCTTTAAGACAACGTGCATTCTTTTCAAAGCCTTCTTTGACTTGGTAAGGGGAGCCTGTGATTTGTTACTAAGCTCCAGGTAACAAATCCAAACAGAGTGGATATTGATATGTGTGTGTGTGTGTGTGTGTGTGTGTGTGTGTGTGTGTGTATACACTATGGTTTGAAGGAAATACACATTTTAGTTCTTAAACAGCCCATTTCAAAAGAAGAGGGTGTGGCTAGGGTTGGTCCTTCGATAAGTAGGTTGGGTCCATGTCCCCTCTCCTTGAATTTGGGTGGGCTCTGTGACTGCTTTGACCAATAGAACGGTAGAAGTGACAGTGTGCTCGTTTCTGGGCCCATGCTTTAAGAAATGGTGGCTTCCACTTCCTGTCTCGTGGGACGCTTGCTCTTGAGTCCAATCATCATGCTGAGAGGAAGCCCATGTGGCTCTATGGAGAACTGAGTTCTGGCCCAGCTTTAGCTGAACTCCCAGCTTTAACTGAACTTCCAGCTAGCGCCAACCTGCTAGCCATGTGCGTGTGCCATCTTGGAAATAAATCCTCTGCGTCCAGTGGAGCTGTAACAGCTGACACCACTGCTCACATCTGCCCCAAATGCAAATTTATGAGCAAAATAAATAACAGAGTTATTTAAGCCACTAATGTTTGGGGTGGTTTGTTAGGGAGCACTAGATTATTAGAACTGAGACCTGTGTGAGCATTACAGTTATCTGAAGTACGCGCGGGAAACAAGGAGGACATGGATAATGGAGATCTACTAATTTGTTTACTAAACACTGACTATGCATATGTGGACCTGGATCTGTACTGTATCCTGGCAGTGGCTGAACGCTGTCAATCAACAAGTTTCCCTTGAAGGAGATCTGATGTCTTCTCGCCATGGCCACCGCAGTGCTTCTCTTCTTCCCCTCCCCCACAGCCCCTTCTGCATTTGCTCTCCTAAGCACTCTACTTGACTGACTCATCATCCTGCTTATTCTACTGGTTTGTAACAAACAGCCTGTTTTCTCTCTCTGACTAGACTATAGTTCCACAAAGAGTAGGATATACCCTCCGTTGCTCACCTCAGCATCTGCTCACCTCAGCATCTGGCGTATTGTAGGTCAATACATGATTATCATGAATATATGAATTAGTAGCACTGAAACCTCACTTTTATCCAGTGATCCCAAACCACCTTATTCTCAGAGGTGCTGTATTTTATTTTCCCAAAGGTATGGGTCGTCAAGTTATGGACCCTGGAGAGACAGGTATTACCTACCAGCCATTCTTCTCCTCTGAGTCACTTCCAGAGTGGAGAGTGGCTGTGGATGCCGTTTCAAGATTGACTACAAAAATCACTTTCATCAGGATTTCATCCCTGATTTAGAGTCAGAACCATCCAAAAGAGTGGATTAGAATTTTTTCTATAAATTTTTATTATGGAAAAATTGAAATATTAAAATTGATACTCTTAAAATTGTACTATGAAAAAAATAGTGGAGTGTGTACCAGTAATCCAACACCTGGCTTCAGCAGCTGTTTATATCTTATCCTTTTTTTCTTTGTTTGCTTGTTTGTTTAGATACAGCATTTGAAAGTAAGTTGTAGACTTCTTTACACATCACCCCTAAAGACTTCAGCAAGCATCTCTTACCGATAAAGATTTTCTGCTACATAAGCACGATACCAATATTACTGATATAAATACTAAGTCAGTAATATCTAGTTTATGCTTAAATTTCTTCAATTGCATAAAAAATGCCTTGTGTTACTGTTTATTTCTAACCAGGACCCAATCATCATTGTGCATTTGCACCTGTTTGTTATATTTCTTTTATCCCTTAAAAAAAAAAAAAAAGACATCAAGGTTTTGGAGAGACCAGGGCAATTATCTTAAAGAATACCCCCATTCTGGATTTGGCTGTGTCCTCGTGGTGACATTTTTGTTCCTCTAGTCCCTGGGTTTCTTGTAAACTGGAAGTTAGGTCTAAAAATTTGATTTGATTCAGGTTAAATATTTTGGGTGGGAACACGTCCTAGGTGATGCTGTATATTTCATATCGTGTCGCATCATAGTGTACCTCTCTCATTGATACTAAGTTCGATCTCGGTGAGGAAGCTTTACTACCTGTTCTCTCCACGGTTAAGGTCTCTTTCTGTGAGTGATCTACGGAGCATCACTGGCACACCAGGCAATATTCTGTTCTCCGATAACCTCAGTGATCCTTGCTTGAACCAATTCTCTAAGGTTTGCAAAATGGAGATTTTTCTTGCTTGTTTTTCCTTCTTCATTTATTAACTGATATTATTCTGTAAAGAATCATTTTCAGAGTGGGAAGTTGATGTACTAGTCACTCCAGGAGCAGCAAATAAATGATTTACTTCTCTTTTGTGCTCCTGTCTTGACTCTCTCTCAACTCGTGCTATGGACTTGTGAATTATTATTTCATAATCAATCACAGTTCTTATTCTTTACTGAATTGGTCCAGATTTGGTCAATTTGGTTCTTTTTAGTGGTGAATGATACTTAGAAATGGAGATCTTTAACTTCTCCTTCTGAGAATGATGGACCAAGAGCTTACCAGAATCCTCCCTCCCACCCCGAAAATAACCGTGCAAACTGAGCATAATATTAAAAGCAGTTACCCTAAGTCAACTGAAGAGTGAACAGAAGCAGGCAGGCTCTGGTGGGACTCCCTCCTTGGAAAGGGAAGGACTAGACCCATCCAAAGTAAGTCCAGGCCAAGTGCTAGCAGTGCAGTGAGGGGCAATACCACGAGGGAAAGGGTCAGAACAGGCATCTCCAAATTCTGCTGACACACATCTTCAACTGTTGAACCATGCGTGCGTGGTATAGACTAAAAGCACCTCAGATAATGGCAGAAGATCGGAACTAAGAATGAAGCTGCTGCCTGGACGGATAGAGTTAGTAATTCTGGTTCACCAAGGTAGTTGCCAACCAAAACAAAAGAAAACATTCAGGGCGCCTGGGTGGCTCAGTTAGTTAAGCGCCTGACTTCTTGGTTTTGGCTCAGGTCCTGATCTCAGGGTCCTGGAATTGAGCCCTGCCTGGGGCTCTGCACTCAGCAGGGAGTCTGCTTGAGATTCTCCCACTTCTTCTCCCTCTGCCCTTCCCCCCTCACATGCACGCTCTCACTCTCTCTCTCTCTAAAATAAAATAAATAAATCTTAAAAAAAAAAAAAAGAAAAAACATTCATCAAAGAAAAATAAGAAAACCCAGAATCTATGCAATTTAACATTTGTCGTGTCTAGAATATAAAGCTAAAATACTCCGTAATTGAAGAACCCAGAAAATAGAACACCCTCTTAGGAGAAAGGAAAATTAACTGAGTCCAACCCCATGATGAGGCAGGGACCGGGAGAAGCAGAAGAGGATTTTGCTGTGACTGTTAGAACTGTGCTCAATGAAGTAAAACAGTATAAGCACCATGAAGGAAAAGACAGGCTATCTCAGCAGAGAAATGGAAATGATAAGTGAAGAACCAAATGGAAATTCTCGAACTGAAAGAAAATACAGTACCTGAAATAAAATACTCACGTGAGTGGACTTCACAGTCGAATGGAAATGACAGAGAAAGAAAGCAAAGATGGGGCAGCAAAAAAAAAAAAAAAAAAAAAAAAAAAAAAAAAGTTAGAATAAATAATGGCTTAACTTTTCCAAATTTTATGAAAAGTAGAAATGTACAAATAAAAAGGTGGTTGAAGAGCGTCAAGCAGAGTGAAAACAGGGAAGCCCATGCTGACTCTTTCACACTGTTGAAAACCAAAGGTCAAGAGCAAGCCTTGAAAGCAACAAGGGAGAAACAATACAAGGGAACCATTGTTCAATTAACGGACGACTTCAGGAGCCGCAAGGCCAGGGGAGAAGGGAACAACATCTTTAAAGTGCTGGAAGACAGCAATTTCATCTCAGAATTCTGTATCTAGTAAAAAATCCTTCAAGAATGAAGGATACTTTTTTTTTTTTTTTAAATAATGAAATGGGGTGCCTGGGTGGCTCAGTCAGTTAAGCATCCAACTCTTGCTCTTAGCTCAGTCTTGATCTCAGGGTTGTGAGTTCAAGCCCCATGTTGGGCTCCATCCTGGGCATGGAGCCTACTTAAAAAAGAAGAGAGAGAATGAAGGGAAAATCAGGACATTTTAGATAAAAAAAAAAAGATGAGAATTCATCTCCAAAAGACTTGAATTTCAAGAAGTGCTAGAGGAACTTCCTAAAGCTGGAGGGAAATGATACCAGATGGGAACTGGGACCCTTGAGGGAAAATGAAGAGTAACAGAAATAATAAATATTTGAGTAAATACAAAATACTATTTTTTCCTTTGTGCTTTTCTCTCTCATTTTCTTCGTCAATCCTGTAACTATTAAAAGCAAAAATTATAACTGTCTTGTGGGGCTTATAACATTGCAGATATGGTACCTATAATAACCATAAGGGTAGGCATGAACCTCTGTTGGTGAGAGATTTCTGTATTTTACAGGAAGTGGTATAATACTGACTATAAGTGGGCTATGAAAAGTTATGATGTATATTGTAATCCCTGGTGCAGCCACTTAAAAATGCAAAGAACTATAGCTAAAAAGCCAACATAAGAATTGAAATGGATATTCAAATAATTTTTGTTATAGGCAGGAAATGAGAAACAGGAACAAAATTTTTATTTATTTTGTGACCCATTAAATGAGTAAAAGGAAATCATTTTTAAAATTACGTTATAATAATATGATAGTAGCCATTTAAAATTGAATTTTGTGCACTGGGTGTTATACACAAGTAATGAATCAT
>NW_024426552.1:8462591-8561287 GCF_017311325.1 Ursus maritimus
AAAAAAAAAAAAAAAAAAAAAAAAAAAAAAAAAAAAAAAAAAAGTTAGAATAAATAATGGCTTAACTTTTCCAAATTTTATGAAAAGTAGAAATGTACAAATAAAAAGGTGGTTGAAGAGCGTCAAGCAGAGTGAAAACAGGGAAGCCCATGCTGACTCTTTCACACTGTTGAAAACCAAAGGTCAAGAGCAAGCCTTGAAAGCAACAAGGGAGAAACAATACAAGGGAACCATTGTTCAATTAACGGACGACTTCAGGAGCCGCAAGGCCAGGGGAGAAGGGAACAACATCTTTAAAGTGCTGGAAGACAGCAATTTCATCTCAGAATTCTGTATCTAGTAAAAAATCCTTCAAGAATGAAGGATACTTTTTTTTTTTTTTTAAATAATGAAATGGGGTGCCTGGGTGGCTCAGTCAGTTAAGCATCCAACTCTTGCTCTTAGCTCAGTCTTGATCTCAGGGTTGTGAGTTCAAGCCCCATGTTGGGCTCCATCCTGGGCATGGAGCCTACTTAAAAAAGAAGAGAGAGAATGAAGGGAAAATCAGGACATTTTAGATAAAAAAAAAAAGATGAGAATTCATCTCCAAAAGACTTGAATTTCAAGAAGTGCTAGAGGAACTTCCTAAAGCTGGAGGGAAATGATACCAGATGGGAACTGGGACCCTTGAGGGAAAATGAAGAGTAACAGAAATAATAAATATTTGAGTAAATACAAAATACTATTTTTTCCTTTGTGCTTTTCTCTCTCATTTTCTTCGTCAATCCTGTAACTATTAAAAGCAAAAATTATAACTGTCTTGTGGGGCTTATAACATTGCAGATATGGTACCTATAATAACCATAAGGGTAGGCATGAACCTCTGTTGGTGAGAGATTTCTGTATTTTACAGGAAGTGGTATAATACTGACTATAAGTGGGCTATGAAAAGTTATGATGTATATTGTAATCCCTGGTGCAGCCACTTAAAAATGCAAAGAACTATAGCTAAAAAGCCAACATAAGAATTGAAATGGATATTCAAATAATTTTTGTTATAGGCAGGAAATGAGAAACAGGAACAAAATTTTTATTTATTTTGTGACCCATTAAATGAGTAAAAGGAAATCATTTTTAAAATTACGTTATAATAATATGATAGTAGCCATTTAAAATTGAATTTTGTGCACTGGGTGTTATACACAAGTAATGAATCATGGAACTTTACATCAAAAACTAGGGATGTGCTGTATGGTGACTAACTATAATAAAAAATATTAAAAAAGAATAAAAATAAAATTGAATTTTTTGAAGAATATTTTTTAAGACATTTATTTTTCCCTGGTTCTATTCTTTTCTTTTTTCTTTTCTTTTCTTTCCTTTCCTTTCCTTTCCTTTCCTTTCCTTTCCTTTCCTTTCCTTTCCTTTCCTTTCCTTTCCTTTCCTTATTAGGCTGTATGCCCAATGTGGGGCTTCTGCTCACAACACTGAGATCAGGACTTGTGTGCTCTACTGAATGAGCCAGCCAAGCTCCCTGAAGAACAGTTATCGATATGGGTAAAATGCTCCTGATGTTGTGCTAAGTGAAAAAAAGATAGTCACTGTAGTATAACAACAAAACAAAACAAACAAAAAAATTCACATACCCACAGAGTATAGAAAAACGTTTTAAGGAAATACACCAAAATGCTTTTTGGTAGTAGAATCCTAGGTGATGTAATGTCCTAGTGTTACTTTGCTACATTCACCAAATTTTCTACAATGAGCATGGGTTATCACAAAATTTATCTTTTAGCCGTTACTACTACATAGTTATATATCACACTTGGCTTTTCTACATTCTCTATTTTGGTACTTTACTAAATTTATTTTTATTCTGATAGTTTTTTACTAATTCCTTTAGATTTCCTAAGCATATAGCTGTGTGATGGACATAGAACCATTCAGTCATGAGATCTCTTGGTGTCTGATGCTTACCTTAACGCAACAGAGAACCCCCAGGAGCTAATCAGCACTGTTCACACTAATTGGTGGATCCCAAGCAGTGGGGAAGTACACGTCCTGGGTCCATCCCTGCTTCCTCATCTATGGAGTAGGCTCATTGTAAGGATTCAATGGGCTGATGAAGTCAGAGTCCTGACTCAGTACTTGGCCATCAGACTCTCTCGACAAATGTTAGTGGTTATTACTGTGAGGCTGTATCTCTTGCACATACTTTCCTTCTGGAAGGGTGCAGAGCTGAGGCCTGGGAAGCAGCTACACCAGTCTGTGGGCAGCTCACATGAGAGGAGCCACGAACAGTCACTTCTCAGGGGTGCCAGCTCTGGGCAGCTGTGCCTAAAAATGACATCAGGCTGGTGTGTGTGTTATGCTTTCCAAATATTTAAAAGTCCACGCCTTGGGAAAAGATGTTGTCACTTATGTGAGAAAGGATGTTGAATGTGAAGATGATGATGGGTAGCCCACATATACTCTGAAGAGGCTCACTGTGGAAGAATCCATCTCTAGGTTTATCCAAGGAACAAGGAATGAGGAGTCTCTCTGGTAAGCTGCTTTTGAGATGGTCCCAGTGATGTCCTCCTTCGGGTATGCATGGTCCTCTGTAAGCCCCTCCCCTTGAGTGTGGGCTGGACCTAAAGGCTCACTTCTAAGAGAATATGGCAAAAGTAATGGGATGTCACTTCTTTTTTTTTCCCCTGATCTGAAAAACTTGTATTATTTATTTATTTTTATAATAATTTTTTATTATGTTATGTTAGTCACCATACAGTATATCCTTAGTTTTTGATGTAGTGTTCCATGATTCATTATTTGCATATAACACCCAGTGCCCCATGCAATACGTGCCCTCCTTAATACCCATCACTGGCCTATCCCAATCCCCCACCCCTTTCCCCTCTGAAGCCCTCAGTTTGTTTCCCAGTGTCCATAGTCTCCCATGGTTCATTCCCCCTTCTGTTTACCCCCCCTTCATTCTTCCCTTCCTTCTCCTACCGATCTTCCTACTTCTTATGTTCCATAAATGAGTGAAACCATATGATAATTGTCTTTCTCTGCTTGACTTATTTCGCTTAGCATAATCTCCTCCAGTTCCATCCATGCTGCTGCAAATGTTGTGTAATCATTCTTTCTGATGGCTGAGTAATATTCCATTGTATATATGGACCACATCTTCTTAATCCAGTCATCTGTTGAAGGGCATCTCGGCTCCTTCCACAATTTAGCTATTGTGGACAATGCTGCTATGAACATTGGGGTGCATATGGCCCTTCTCTTCACTATGTCTGTATCTTTGGGGTAAATACCCAGTAGTGCAATGGCTGGATCATAGGGTAGCTCAATTTTTAACTTTTTAAGGGACCTCCACACTGTTTTCCAGAGTGGCTGTACCAACTTGCATTCCCACCAATAGTATAAGAGGGATCCCCTTTCTCCACATCCTCTCCAACATTTGTTGTTTCCTGCCTTGTCAATTTTTGCCATTCTAACTGGCGTAAGGTGGTATCTCAATGTGGTTTTGATTTGAATTTCCCTGCTGGCTAATGATTTTGAACATTTTTTCATGTGTCTGTTAGCCATTTGTATGTCTTCATTGGAAAAGTGTGTGTTCATATCTTCGGCCCATGGGATGTCACTTCTGAGAGTCGGTTAAAAAAAAAGTATTGTGACTTCTGTCTTGCTGGCCTCTCTCACTCCCTCTTTGGAGCCATTGCTCTGGGAGAAGCAAGCTGATATGCAGTGAGTTGCCTTGTGGTGAGGCCCACGTGGCTAGAAACTGATGGTCATTCCATGAGAAGCTGAAGCCTGTTGGTGGGTGTATAAGTGAACTTGGATGTGGGCCCTTTCCCAGTCAAGCCTTGAGATGCCCTCAGCCCCAGCTGACACCTTCCTTGCAACCTGTGGGAGATAGTGAGCCAGAAGTACCCAGCTGAGCAACTCCCAGACTCCCGGCCCTCTGAAACTGGGAGATAATAAATGTGTCTTAAGCTGCCGGGTTTGGGGTAAATTTGTTACACAGCAATCGGTAACTAATACACTCTCTAAAGCAATGAGGTATCTTCACTGACTTCCCCCACCTCGTTCTATCCCTTCCACTTCAGTCCCTGGGGAACTATGGCAGGTTCTCCACGACATCCTTTTATTTTTAAAATGTTACATCAAGGCATCAAATGCCTTTCCTGCCCATTCCTTCATCTTGCTGTCTTGCTTCTGTCCCAGTCATTGCTTTTTTGCTGTGTCAACAAAAAAACAAACTGACTGGTGCTGTCATTTCATCTGTTACTTTGGAGATCGCCCCTGCTCCTTCCAAAAGTCACAGAAGGATGTGGCTTCAGTGTGATCCAGAGCCCAGAGCGGTGGTTCACAGCCTGCCCTTTGTCCCTTTGTCACATCTCAAGGAGGATCTTACACACAGGGGCCACTCTCAGCATTGGTCACTGTGGGCCAGTGCAGTGGGACGGCCAGTGACCACGCATGGTCCCCAGTGTCCTCGCTCCAGGCCCTCCCCGTCGCTACCCATTGACTTACTGAGATAAAAGGGTGGAGAATTCCCTGACCTACAGGGCACTAAAGTGAGTGACTGGACCTCTGGATTCTACTTCTGTCCCCCCTGCAGCTTGCTGTGTGAACCAGAACACATCTTTCCATCGAGTTTCTCTATCTGGAAGGCCCGGACAATAAAGGCCACCATTTCCCTCTTCTTAAACAGAGCTTGCGGGAGAGATTTCCTCTATGAGTGATAGGAAATGAGTATTTAATATTTTAAACCCGAGCGCAATGATTGTACAATTTGCAGACTATATATGAAAGCCACCATTGTCGCTAGACCCATGAAGAGTTATGGGGAAAAACAGCCCATCTCACCCAATGAAAATACTGGCCAATTGAAAATTAGTTTCTCATACATTGCCTCTTTATTCTTTTTGCCTGTACTTAATAAGTGGACATTTGGTGATGGACTTCTCAATGCTGTCCCTGTGGCCATCAGCCTATTCACACCATTCCTGGCTGCATTAAGTATCCCCAGTGCAGAGAATTAAGTCACTGTAAAAGTATACTCTGGGTTTTACCAAGAGGTCACGGAGAGCCCTTCTTGCCTTGGCAGTCAGCAGCATTCTTATTACACTTCATTTATCTATTTGGGAGGACTCAGGAGGACCAGCTGGGCCCCTGTCTGCACTCATCAAGAGTTAATTTCTGAGCGAGGGGCTGTGGTCATGAACAAGTACAGAAGGTACCCCGGTGGTCCTGCCAGACGAGAGGGGCCCTTAATTAGCAGCAGCGTTCAATCAGGCTGCTTAACCCGCCACGGAGCCGAGGTGGTCATGTCCTTCCTGCCGCCCTCCCATAAACACAGAGCCACAGTCGGGCTCGGATGTCCGTGTGGCCCGGGATGAGGGACACGGTGCCGATCTGAGCCCCTTTCATGGGTTACCTCAACGTTGCTTTATTTTCGACAGAGTAGTGAGGGTTAACCATGAGGGGTTTTGGGGGGTTTTTCCCCTTTAAAATTTGGAAGCATCTTTTCGTCTTCGCCAACTTCATATTTCCCAAGCTGGACATCCTACCGGCTTTGTTCTGTGCGATTCCAAACGATCTCCTGTTGTCCCGTTTCTGGCAGGGCTTGGTGCGTACAGAGCCGGCTCGTGCGGGTGGGAAGTCTGCGCGTACAACACCAGCTCTCCAGCCCGAGTTCCGCATCGCGGTTCGTTCCCCGGCAAAATGGAGACGACTGTCCCTGCCCTGCCTAGCTGGCAGAGCTGTTAAGAAGATGAAATACCGAAACGGTGTGTAAACTGTCAGGCATCAGACCAGTCCAAGGTGGAATTATCGAATGCCAGGGTTAGGTTGCTTCGAGCTGACTCCTCCATAGAACCGAGAGAGGTGTTTAACGATCACATAAAGAACACCAAAACTTGCTGTTCTCGCTAGATGTCTTATATTTTATTAGAGAAGCTACCTAATTTTGCAGCATTTAATAAATAAAAAAGAAATATAAATGCTTCCTCAAGTTCTGGCCAAGGGACTCCCATGCCTGATGGTGGACCAAGGGATCGGTATGTAGGAAGAGGGTGCGTGAGATTTTCTTAGCTCAGTGTGACATCTTGCTTCGTCATGAGACCCACTTACCTGGGGAAACTGAAGGTGGGCTCGGTCAGTTTGTCAGTTTCTAGCCCAGGGCAGGTGATTTGGGGACGGTCCGCTGTGGAGGCCGTGAGCAGGTCCGTTGGCTACTTCTGGCATCTTCTCCGACCCAGATGAATAACTGGATTTCCTGACCACAGGTGGCTTGAAATTCGTTCTGGTGATGCCCACGAAACAAAAGTAGAGACACGCCCCGTGCCCCGTTCAGCCACTCAGTGTCTGATTGGGGCTTTGGCTGTGTGGTAGTCATAGCACCTGCTGGGAGCATTGAGCCTGGGGGGCTGGCTTAGAACCAGTGGGCCTCTCGGAAGACCAGTTTGCACCTCAGCATGGGAAGAATCAAACGCAGAATGGGAAGGGGTTGGTAGGACACGTTCATTTTAGGTGGAAATGCTTCGCACGTTAAAGGTGACTGTAAATTTTAAGCTTTGTTCTTTACTTACCTGGCAGGTCGGAGAGTGCTATGTCTTGGTGTAATGAAGCATTATGTTGGTATAGCAAAAAGGAAACTGCCCTCCTACAGGAATTTGGTCTCACTAGAAGCTCACGGTCTGGTGCGGGGCTCGCCTGGGAATGGCTGTGTGTATACATGTGCGCACAGGCGTTTTTCCTGATGGGGAAGTCGAGACCAAATTGCCCATTACATTACCTGGTTCTCCCTGACGGTTTCCTGAAAAGGATGTTGGAGAGCAAACCCATTCCTGTTTGCAGCCTTTCTTTTCTTTTTTTTTTTTTTTACTTATAGCTTTTTGTTTTTTCTATTTTTGCCTTGGAAACATGGAAATGATTCGTGTAGAATTATTTTGATGGAGGGAAAAAAAAAGAATTGAAATTGAGGAGTAAATCAGTCACCAGGTAGTTCTAGCGGCCAAAACTGGTCAGAGCCAAAAGCTGCCGCCAACATCCGGAACCTTGCTCCAGGCCTCCTGGGCATAAACTGGAACCTTGGCAAGAAAGTGTGGGACACCGGGTCGTCCTCTGCCAGGGTTTCTGGAATCCAGATTTGATACTGCACATTCCTCCCTGTTTTGAAAGGAGAAAATCATTACATTAAATGTTAGGTAAATCTGTTTCATCCCGAACATGGAAATATTGATGCTGCACAGAGAACATGGGGAAGGAGGCCGTGGAAAGTACATCTGGCCCGCTCCTGGCCAACAAGGACAGACCTCGTTCTCTAAGACCGTGCTTTGAACCTCTTCCCATCAGGAAGGCCATCTTGTCCATGGAGGACTAGCCACTCCTCTGATCAGCTGGGATCGCCTCAGGCTTTGAGTTCCCAGCTGTGTGTTCTGTCCTGTCTCTAAGCACCACTCATCTCCTTGTCACCATGACAATGAGCATGACACCTGAGATTCACTTTTCGTTAAAGGTGTAGGGCTGGGAATTTGACTCCAGTTACACAGAGTTCTCATTCACATCATGAATTTTCTTTTTCCTTTTTTAAAAGATTTTATTTATTTATTTGAGAGAGAGACAGAGACAGAGATAGCAACAGAGGGAGAGAGAGAGAGAGCGCATGAGCAGGGAAAGGGGCAGAGGGAGAAGCAGACTCCCCACTGAGCAGGACCCTGAGATCATGACCTGAGCTGAAGGCAGACGCTTAACTGACAGGGCCACCCCAGGCTCCCCTCATGTCATTAATTTGCAGTGGAATCCTACTGTTTCATATTTGCACCTGTATCTCCCACTTCCAAAAGGAGAATCAGAGGTCGCATTTTGGGATAGTTGCCATAGTAATTCCTATTTCATTTTTGAAACACAGCTGCTTACTCGTAGGACGCAACCTGAACTGTTCAGTTGACTCCACCCATATGGATTGTTTTATGGGATTACATTGCGCCGAATTACACTGAGCGTGGAAAGCCAACCCTAGTCCTGTTGTACGTCTGTTCTGTCCTGGAAACTCCATTAGTCCAGTGTTCTTGGTGTTCGGTCCAGTGCCAAGAACAGTGGCGAGGGCTTGAGATCTGGATCTAGGGGGCGGGGACGTATGTCTTTGCCATGTCACTCATCTGCTTGGACACTAAATGACTTCTCCAAGCCTTAGTTTCTTCTTCTGTAAAGTGGCAGTGACCATGGCAGCTTTGCAGCTTTTTCTAACAATAAGTAAATAAGGCATAACTGGAAGGTGCCATGTAAACATTCGTAAAATACAAGGCAAATGTCGGTTGTAGATGTGGAGAATGTTTGTGGCAGGAACACCAGTACGGGATTCCCAGCTCTGCTTCCTGTTCCCTCCTCCTGGGCACATGGCCACCCTCTCCGCAGGGCTGGTGCTGCGCGGATGGCCGACAGACAGGATGGACACCAAGTATGGCCTTCCAGGCCTGGTCCATTAGATTCTCCCACCCTGCCTTCCCCTTCCATTGCGATTTTGGATGTCATGGGGGAAAATGGCAGTGTTACGAGTTGGAAAAGGCCTGTCCCTGAGTCACCACTTGGAGGAGAGCTGTCTACCGAGCCTTGGACTTGGGCCATTGCCCTTGGGCCTGTTTCACCCAATGTTAGCCTACCCTGAATAATCACAGTTTTGGAAAAGAATATTATTTGCCACTGCTAGCATATGAAGTACGTGTTTGTTTTTTTTTGTTTGTTTGTTTGTTTGTTTTATTTTATTTTTTTTTTAAAGATTTTATTTATTTATTCGACAGAGATAGAGACAGCCAGAGAGAGAGGGAACACAAGCAGGGGGAGTGGGAGAGGAAGAAGCAGGCTCATAGCGGAGGAGCCTGATGTGGGGCTCGATCCCATAACGCCGGGATCACGCCCTGAGCCGAAGGCAGACGCTTAACCGCTGTGCCACCCAGGCGCCCCTGTTTGTTTGTTTTAGAGGGAGAGAGAGCAGGGGTTGTGGGCTGGGGCAGAGGGAGAGGGAGAGAGAGAATCTCAAGCAAGCTCCACACCCAGTGCGGAGCCCGACATGGGGCTCAGTCTCACGACCCTGAGATCATGACCTGAGCTGAATTCAAGAGTCAGATGCTTAACCAATGGAGTCACCCAGGTGCCCCAAGTACTTACATTTTTATATACATCATAAATATAACGTACTGTCATTTAAGGATATTTTTATCACATTATATATAAGATTGTTGCTAAATGTACAAATGAAAATCAAACTATTTGCAGTTTTTATTTTATTTTTTAATTTTTTTTAAAGATTTTATTTATTTATTTATTTATTTGCCAGAGAGAGGCACAATGAGAGAGAGAGAGAGAACACAAGTAGGGGGAGTGGGAGAGGGAGAAGCAGGCTCCCCACTGAGCAAGGAGCCTGATGTGGGGCTCGATCCCAGGACCCTGGGATGATGACCTGAGCCAAAGGCAGACGCTCAACGACTGAGCCACCCAGGTGCCCCTGTTTACAGTTTTTATAAATAAAACATAATTGCTCACAATGAACCGGATCCATATTTTAAGATTTACTAAATTTTTGTGCATAACTTGACCAAAAGAAAATGAGAAGTTAATAGACTCCCTGCGAGGTGAATTCCTGCNGGAAACTCATAATCATAAAAGAAGATTAACTGTCACTGATGAAGCACTTACCGTGTGCTGGGCATACAGTGCTAAGAACTTGAGACATGACAGGAGTGCACCCGAAGTGAGACATTTGCTTTTTCTTTCAGCATTGTTTCATACCTGTTAACACTGGACTTGGAGACAAAAGCATATTTATTCCTTTTCTAGATTGTTACGCTCCCTTCCACATTGTTATGATAGTATGTGGTACACGTGAATTAAGCCAAGGACCTAATCATGTATGAGAACCTGAGTTCTAAAATGTCAGAGACCCAGCAACTACCAAAATCAATTTCTAGCAGGTTGAAAACTTGCATGTATCTCTATCGTGTGTCTCTGTGTTTATTTTGGCAGATGTTAGTAACCAGGATAATTATTCAGCGGGCATTTGTGGCTTCCCAGTGATTCATCAGTCTGTTCTTGAAATTTCTTATATAAATATGTCCAACCAAATATGGTTTCCTGCATCCATCGGCTGCAGGCATCCAACCACTATATCCACAAGATAATTCCCACAGAGGCAGAGGCTGCCACGCATGATACGGCCCCAGCAGCCACAGATGCTTTCTAATGAATTGACCTCAGGTTCGGAATATTATCTCTTTCCTTTGGCACTGCTCTTCACCCCCAAAACTAAGTGGACGGAATTCACACCCCAGGGTAAACACTGGCAGCCAACCCTAAACTTACTAGTGGGTTCCGTGACAACTGGGCTTGTGTCCTGAAGTTGTGTGAGTTAGGTTGTGTTAAGACAACATATGATGGAAATGGAATTCGCAGATATGATCTTAGGCTTGAGGTGAAGGAAACGCTGGGAAGATGAGCCTGGCGGCTTACACGTAGCCTGGGGAAACCCCACAGCCGGCTCACCCAGACCAGCCCTGGGATCCTAGTACCTTCCAGCCTGTTTCCTTGCCAGTAAAATAGAGTTAACAATAGTACAACCTGCTGAGATAATCGAGTCGTGTCATGTGAAATGCCGATGGGGACCCACAGGGATGGGGGGCTCGGCTGCTCTTGTCATTGTTACTGCTATGACGACATCTGTTCCCGTGTAATGTCGATGGTCACTTTATTGGGAAGGCTGATTACAGATTCTCTTTGTCTCAGCTTGTGATACGTGTTGTGTTCACGTATGTCTGCTTGTTTCCCAAGCATTTATGGAGTGCCTGCTGTATGCTACACGCTGTGCCCGTGGTGTATGCCCAGCATGCCTGCGTCCGTATTATCTGTGTTCAGTGGGAAATGCTCTGCAGTGCTGACGTCTGCACATCAGTACGGAGCCTGGCAGGTACTTCAGCCCGCCCCCCCCCATCCTCTGATGGTGTAGTGATGGGGTCAGGCTGGCCTCAGAGTCTGCGGGCTCTTTTAGGCTGGAGGTGAACATTCCAGAAAGTGTTTGCATGCGTGCTCTGCAGCTGATATTAAGCACAGTTAATAAATGTGGAAATGAATTCTGTGACACTCAGACACCCTTCCGTAGAAAGAAAGATGGCTGCATTTTCCTCATGAGGCTGTTCCTATTTACATGTTACTATTACTAGTTGTTCACCCACAACCCTGTGATTTTGGTTTGTTACTGAAATGCCTTTTCTTTTTTTTCCCCAAATTGGAGAAGCGAGGCTTTGAAGACTGGAGCAACTTTCCTGAGCCTCCAGGCTGCATCTGGGGCTCGATTTGCTCCGTGGCAATCGAGCGGATCCCAATTAGATAGCGCCGCATTGGACGCTGCCGGCATTGCTGGGGATAGAAGCCTCACTGCTTACGGATCAGAGAGGCTGTGCGCTTCCTTAGCACAAGCAGCTCAAAGTGTGATGAGAAGGGAATGCGTGTGTGCATCCGTGCCTTGGGCAGTGTCCCCTGCTTTATATGTCCTCTCGGAACTGATGGCTTCCAACTTTACATCTCTGGTCTCTCCCCTGGTCTTCAGATTCTCACAATTATTTGCTGATGGCATAGGTAACTAAACTATAATTACACTTAGAAATCTAATCTTTACATCTCCAAGAGACAGCTTAAAATTAACTTGCCCCAGGAATCAAGATATATGTAGTGGCATAAGGGTCGAGGTATAGATTAATGGAAGAGCTGAGGTCCCAGAACCACACCTACATTTACGTGGCCAATTGATTTTTGGTAAAGATGGTAAGGTCATTCAGTGGGGGAAAAGATAGTCATTTCAGTAATGGCACTCCATGGGTGTCTGGGTGGAAAAAAGGAAATGAATCTCAACCTTCACCTGGTACCATATGGAAAAATTAACTCGAAATGGATCATAGTCCTAAATATGAGAGCTAAACTCTTGAACTTCTGGAAGAAAATATTAGTGAAAATCTTTGTGACATTGGACTAGGGAAAAGTTTCTTAAACAGGACACAAAGAGCATGAATTGTAAAAGAAGAAAATGATTTTTATTTAACTTTTTAAAAAATTATTTATTTAAATTCAATTTAATTAACATATACTGTATTATTAGTTTCAGAGGTAGAAATCAGTGATCGATCAGTTGCATATAACACCCAGTGCTCATTACATCATGTGCGCTCCTTAATGCCCATCCCCCAGTTACCCCTTCCTCCTACCTCCTCCCCTCCAGCAACCTTCAGTTTGTTTCCTAGAGTTAAGGGTCTCTTATGGTTTGCCTCCCTCTCTGATTTTGTCTTATTTTTTCTGCCCTTTGCCTGTATTCATCTGTTTTGTTTCTTAAATTCCACACATGAGTGAGATCATATGATAATTGTCTTTCTCTGACTGACTTATTTCGCTTAGCGTAATACCCTCTAGTTCCATCCATGTCGTTGCAAATGGCAAGATGTCATTCTTTTTGGTGGCTGAGTAATATCCCACCGTATATATACTTCTAAAAACTTTAAAAAAAAAGACACAGTTAAGAAAACAAAAAGGCAAGCCCCAGACTGGGAGAAAATGTTTGCAAAACATAAACCTGGCAAAGAGGTTGTAGTCAGAATACATGAAAAGCCTTCCAACTCAGTATTAAGAAGACAGCCTAGTTTAAAAAAAAAAAAAGGCAAAAGAATTGAACAGACACGTCAAAGGAAACATGAATGCTAGAAAATATGTGAGAAGATGCTCACTATCACTAGTCTTCAGGGAAATGCGAGATAATGAGATACCATTGCATCCGTTTGTAGGGCTCACTTAGCGGCTGAGAATACCCTATGTTGACAAGGATGCAGAGGATCCAGATCTCTCCTATTGCTGGTGGAAATGCAAAATGATACATCCACCTCTGAAAACAGTCTGGCAATATCTTATGGAATTAAATATACAGTCACCATATGACCCAGCAGTGCTACTCCTAGGGATTGACCCAAGATAAATGAAAACATGTGTCCACGCAAAGACCCGTATGTAGATGTTCATAGCACTTTTATTCATAATCCTCGCAAACTGGAAACAACCCAATTATTCATCAATTGGTAAATGGATACACAAATTGCTGGAATACTACCAGCAGGAACACGGCGCATCTCAGAAATGTCACGCTAAGTGAAAATCTGCGGTTCTCGCCTGCCCGGAAGCCCTGCCTGATTGAGCCCCACCCCCACTCCTGCCTAGCAGACCTACGTGCACACGCCCCCATGCACATGCGCCTGGGTGGTGTGGCTCAGACACGGCAAGCACTCCCTCCCTGCCTCATCTGCCTGGACCGTTCCCCTCCCAGATGCTATTTCTGCTCTCACTTCCTTCAGCGCTCTGCTCACAGGTCAGCTCATGAGAGAGGCCTTCCTTAACTGTCTTTGCAAAATGTCAAGCAGTCTGCACGTCCCTTCTGTCACCCCCTTACCTAATGTAGAATATCTTTATTTGCCTATTTGTTTAGTATCTGCCTCCTCCCGCCGGAATGTCAGCTTTGTCTACTGGTACAAACTGTTCCCTAGTAAGCGCCCAGTAGATCGCTGTTGGGTAAATAAATGATCCAGCGCACAGAATCCGCAAGGCAGACAGCAGGAGAGGATGAGACCTCGCGTAGCCTGTGCTCGGGCAAGATATACACCGTTGCCTTCTGTGTTGGCGGCTTTCCTTAGCCTTCTCGTTCATTCATGTGCCCAACAGGCTCTGACTCTGTTTAGCTTTGAGAAACTGAACTGGTGAAACACACCAGGAATGAGTGCCCGGTCAATTAATCCCTCATTTAATATGTTCAAATGGGGAATTCTCGACATTTTTGCAAAGGTATTAAAAGAGAGCTTTTTCCATAGGAAACTTGTCAAACAATGCATGCCAATGCTGATTGTGAGTCTTCCTCCCCACACCTGTTCCCCATTTATAGAAACAAAAATACAAGGCAAAAACGAGGAGAAAATAAATAACGTTTATGAAATGTTGGACTTAAATGCTTTGAAACGGTGGGTGTGGAACCAATACTGTTTTCTGACATTATCACTCTCTTCTGTTGCTAAAGATGTGTTTGTTTTAAAGCCGAATCAGAAGATTTTAGACATAGCACAAAATACTGTCTTTGGATGGCATCGCCATGAGTTATGTAGGGACCGTGTTAAGAGAGATTGTGATCAGAAGTCACTTTTACGTAATGAATTTGCTGATTTAGGTCCAATGATCTTTTCTGTAGATGCTTCATTACTTCTCTTCCCCATTCCTGAATTCTTCCTCCTGGAAGTTACTTCTCATTAGCATGGACCCACGCGTGTCCTGCAGAGAAAACCAAGAAGTAGTTTTTCTTCCATGCTTGCAAGTGGCCCCGGTCAGTCTGGTGGGTTCTGTGGGAAGACTGAAGGGATATTGTGGTGCTTGGGATTATTTGCCAGTTTTGGAGAGTGGTGGCCTTTTTGTTTTCTGGTGTCTCCAATTATCTGAGTCCTGGTCCCCTGCCATTCTCACAGGCCTGCCAATACATCTAATACCAACTGTTTTAAATAGTCAACAGAAACATGCTTTTGGGAATCAGAAAATTTGGTAAGTTTAGGAAGTGAATCCTCTGACTAATAGATCATTTGGAGAATTGACCCAGACCCACTGACCTTTACCACTTACCTTTTCTGAATCCACTGAGACAATCATGTGATTTTCTCATTTTGTCCTCGTGATGTGTTCCGTGGATAGGTTTTTCTGATGTTAAACCATCCTTGCATTTCTAGGATAAACACTGCTGGATTATAAGGCGTTATACATGAGAGGCGTAATTGAATTCAGTTAGCTGGCATTTCACTTAGGATTTTCACTTCTCTGTTTATAAGTGAAGAGGGCCTGTTATTTTGTTTTCTTACTTACCCAACTCAGAATTGAGATTAATTGTACTAGAACCATAAAATGAGTCAGGCAGCTTTTGCTCTTTTTTTCTAATTTGTGGGACATAATGGAATGTTTTCAAAGTTACAAATTGCAGCTGTTTAGAACCCCAGTTGTGTTTGGTTTACTTAAGCCACCAAAATGTTTTTTTAAAACTTTATCCTTAATTAACCTTTTAAATTAAAAAGATACTTTTCTGGTTTCACTGTTTTTCTTTTTTCCAGTGAGTGACCTAAATTAACTGTCCAGTTAATATTTAATGAATATTTATTCACTCATTCATTGGACGTTCATTACGATTTACTGGGCATTTGCTCTGCACAGAGCACTGGGGGAGAAATCAATGGCAAGAGTTCTTCTCTCATTTTTTCTGCAAGGGAAGCCAAGCTCGTTTACCTACGGCAGCATGTCCCGTGCTCTGAAAGGGGTGGTGTTGGATCACTGGGGACCTTCAGATAATTGTGTCTCACTGAATAGTAATTTTGCATGTTTGTTGAGCTGTAAAGGAGTCATGGTCCCAAATTTTCTGCTTTCAGTTAGAAATGTACATAATTATTCATTCATCAAGTATTTACAGAGTACCTACTATATGCTAGGCAGCGTGTGTGGCACAGAAACTCTGAAGTCATTTTCAGTGGTTTGTGTCAAAGGTCATCATTATTTTGGAAGATGCACATGGTCATCGCTTACTCCCATTCTGAATGTATTTAAAAAGTAGGCAGGAGCATCTCGGGGGGCAGCCCTGTGTCCCTCCTGTCCTGCTCTGCACACGTGTGTGTGACACTTGTTAACAAGCACCATCCTTGTCTCTTAGCAGAGGAGAATGTGCATTTCTGCCTTTTCTCGGGGCAGGACTGTGGGTTCTGAATTCTCAGCCTGGAGCCTTTGCCGGAGAACAAAGTCAGGGGGGTGATCAGACATCTTCCCTCCGTAGTCTGACTCGTTCCCTAGCTTTGCTTACCTGGTCCCATGGCTCTACGTACCATCTCCACAGTAATGGTTCCCAAATGAATAGCGTGGTGTATTTCTCCCTTCAAGTCCACACTGCCTTTTAGATCCACTGCATGGTCCAGCAGGCCTCTCATACTTGCCGCTTCCAAACCCAATGCCCGATCCGCGCTCCACCTGCCCAGCACCTGGCTGCCTCCTTTCTGCAAATGCATGTCCCCTTTTTCCCAGTTGTACAGGCCAGAAATGTTGGCCTCATCCTTGACTCCTTCCTTCCTTTCTATCTTCCTTTCTTCCTTCCTCTTCACCACCAGTTTCTCTCAGGAGCTCAATCTATCATCAAGTCCTATTGGCCCCACTTTCGAAATACCTAGATGCACCTGGTCCCCCAGCTTCTGGCTCCCCGTGCCAGCCCACTCAGCCTTGCCTCTCACCCGCATCACTGTAGAGCCTCCCAGTTGATCCCCTGTGACCACTGACACCCCCCCCCCCCAGGCTGCTTTTCATAGAGCATCCAGGTGACTCTTTTTTGAGATGTATCATCTCTCTGCTTAGAATGGCTCAACCTTGCTTTTTATTTTATTCAGCGTAAAATCCAGAATCCAGATCTGCAAAGCCCTAAACCTGCCCCCCCCAACCCACATTCCTGTAGCCATCCTTGTCCCCTACACACATTCACCATGTACTCGGCCACCTTGTTCTTCCCCATACCACTCGGGGACTCTGGCCTTGCTGTTCCCAGTGCTGGAACATTCCTCTCTCTGATACCTTCGTGGTGCACTCTCTGGCTTCCTTGTGCTCTCTGAATAAAAAAATGTCTTACCAGAGGGGCCCTGCCTGACCGTCCACACATTGTTGACACCGCATCCCTTGTCCCTTTCTATCCCTTTACTCTGCTTTATTTTCACTGTATTGTCACCTCATGTATTTACCTACTCCATATGTATTTCTCCTCCATAATTCTGGTGTGTAATTGTTTTAATATAAAAATGATATTTGAACCTATCTGCTTACCCAGCCTTCTTGCCTCAGGGAGTAAAACTGACGTACGGCTAAGTATGTACCCTGTTTGCCTGTGTTTCCGTGAGTACTCCAGTGGACACAAGCCTCTGCGTGTCCTTCAAGCTCTTGGGAGAAGCAGGGACGTAGAGAAAGGTACTTGTCCCTAAGGAAACGTCCAGAAGCAAATGGAACATTAGAAAGGGTAATTAAAGGTCTCAACAACTTTTAACTTTTTACTTGTCCCAGTAGAGTCAAGGTTTCTCCTCTTGTTGGAACCAGCTGAGCCTGTGAACAGGTCATCTCATCAGAGATGGAAGTACGTTAGGGGCTCAGGTCCGACTGCGGACATTTCTGTGAGATTGGGAAGCGGGAGCAAAGCTCAGGAAAGGGGGAATGGAGAGGAATTGCCATGTGTTCCCCTCCACGGCCGGTGTGGTCAAGCAGACCCAGGTTCTGGATGGCTCAGATGCGGCTCCCACCAAGGGTGCATTTTACGTGCGACTTCACACGGAGATGAAAGCAAAGTGACAGCAAACCAGGAGGGTGACTGTCACAGTTAAGATGGAGACAGCCCTTGGGTCTCAGTCACTCTGAAAGGGCCGGGGGCTGGCATGGCACAGCCTTCTTTCCCCAGAGTCTCCCCCACCTGCCTCCGGCGGCCATTCCAAGTGCGCCATGTCTCAGCAGCTCTGTGATGAGACAGTCATTGGCTGTTGGTTTCCTTGTTTGGGAACAGTTATTGGTCATGGATACCGGGCAGGCCTCTTACCAGCTATGGTTCCGGATCAATCACTTGAGTTGTCTCATCCGCAAAGGGAGTTGCAAGGTCCCCACCTCGGAGCGCTGCCCCAAGGGTTAAATGGAATCCCAATGCAGCAGTTCCCTCAGGCACTGACATCAGAAAAATCAGCTGCCGGTGATTCTCCTGTCCTTAGTCACTGGAAAGTGCCATTTTTGCAGGTCTGAAACAGTGGATTATCAGTTCTCCCGAGACTTCTCCGATGTGTCTCCAGGGGACGGTGTGTAGGCAGATGGCAGCTGTCCCTGGTCACAGATGCCAAAGTGAGCTCCCTCTCCCACCGTGCGCCCGAAGAAAAGGCTGCCTATCCCCAGGGATTCGCGCTGGGAACCTGTTGAGCAGGCGCCTAGTGACTTAACTGGGGTCCTTTCGTAGGTTTCACTCTTGGCACCTGGTTAATGGGATGGGGATTTAGGGACGCAGCACTGCATTGTCTTTTCCTGTTCCATGCGGCGCAGTCCTGAGCGCCTTGACGACAGGCAGGGCTCCGGCTGGGTTTTAAGGGGTTCATGCTCCTGTTTCTGGGGCCCGTGCCCTTCCAGAACACTGGTGTGATTCCGCTGCTTTCCTTCAGGTTTCACAGTGTGAAACCTGCTCCCACCATCCCAACTGGCCTTCTCTTTTTAAGTGCTGGGTTGATGCCCCCATTTTAACCTGGTTTTTCTTTCCGTTTTTTCTTTTCTCTTTTTCCTCTTTCCTTTCCCACTGCAAAGAGTGTTTGGCTGGGGCGGGGGGGTGCACACAAGATTTCTGCAGCCACAGAAAGGTGATACTTCCAGCGATGGTGGCAGCCCCAGCCTGCCCTTGGGCACTTCGCTGCCCTTGGACATTTTCTCCATCACTCCCTATTTCTCCCATAGGGTACAAACCCACCTAGAGTGGGTTACATTTAATGGGGTGAGAAAAACCCACACCGTAAGAGAAAAGTTGCAGGTGAGGTCAAGCTGCTTCCTCCTGGGAGGGAGAATGATTTTCTCTTCTCTGGCTCCCACACCAAAAATTCATACAAAAGAGCTCTTTTCATGTTTGATGTATTGCTCTTAAAAAACAAACCCTTGGTGTTTTTTCATTTTTGGTTCATACCTCTTGGCCGACCCAGCAGGAATTTGGCAGCTGCCGGTGCTGCTTCTCGCAAATGCTAAAAGCTGCAGAGTCGATAGTCGCTGGCTGCTGGGAAGCCTGGATGCGGGGCAGGGACCCCGGGAGGGTGGGGCGCCTCCTTCCAGCCTGCGCGCATTAAAGGGCTTATTGGTTGTCAACAGTGATCGCACACGTGGGGGCTCCTTACACCATTCTTTTTGCTTGCTGTGTGTTTGAACTTTTGTATAATGGAGAGTGTTTTGGAGGGTCACCCAAGTCCCAGCGACGTGTGTGGATTTTGTGTTTTGGACACATGCATTGCGATTTTCCCCCATACAAAGTCTTTTCTATAATGATTCACACTCAGGAGATCTTTGATAAGGCGTATTTAACCCTCTGTAAGTGTAAGCAAGCTCCGATGTCACACCGAAGGCACACTTTAGTTTATTGTTTCATTTCATTCCGTGTGCAGAGCACGTTGTCCAACACCCGAATTCTTTGCTCTAAAAAGAATCAGAAGCCATATCCATGCCGAATCAGCACAGATAGGCAATGACGGTGAACAGAACGACTGAAGAAAATTCTGCCACTTCATGGTTTTTCCAAATGGAGAGAACACCAAAATTCTGCCGTCTGCTTCTGGAAACTCACGTGTTATGCAGGCTGAGAGAAATGATGCTAGAACAGTAATACAGCATAGCCCGACCCGCCTTCCAGTGCAGACAGCCTCCCCTTGCTGTCTGAGTCTTCACAGACCAGATCGGAGCATTCTGCTGCCTTCTGGATCTTTCTCTGCAGAGGAGCAGAAACGTAAGACTCTGAGAAAGGCAGCCAGATACCAACTATGTCTCTGTGATTATGTGTATGCCTTTACTCTGGAATTTAGGAGCCAAGATAACATCATAGGACCCTATGTCCTTACAATCCTCCACAATTCACTGAACATGCTTGTCACCCACTAACTTAGCCAAAAAACCCAAACGAACAAAAATCATGTTTTTCGTTTTTGTTTTTAGCGATACTGTTCAAGATAGGCAAGGATACAATGAGATAGGTACTCTGAAACCAAGTTTAAACCTTGACAGGAGTGTAAGTTGGAACAACCTTCTGAAAAGCAATTTGGTAGTGAGCATTAGGGATCATAAGAAGTTCCTACCCTTTGATCCAGTGACCCTACTTTGTAGCAATCTACACTCAAGAAATAGATGGGAAAATAAGTAGGAATATATATGGGGAAGCCCATACTTTAGGAAACACGATATAATCGCTCAAGGGGATATTATTTATCAGCAGAAGGACTAACAATATAGAGCAATCCTTAGATCAGTTAAAAAGTAGGTTAGAATAAGTAGTTAGTAGTTTAATATCTTAAAACGTGCATCTAACAAAGGACTAGAAAATATGGAAAAGTGGTTACATTGTGTTAGGATGAATGACTGCGTCTTTTGTTTCTGTTTTCCAAACTATCTGTAGCATGATTACGCTCATACATCAAATATCCTGCATCTTCCCGAGCACAGTAAAGGAGAACCTTATTTAGCCTCCACTAATTTAGAATTTATGATTATCCGGTCAGAGATTAAATTGGAATTTCCTTGGTTTATAGGCACAGACAGAATTCTAGGGGAAATGTTTAAATTACTTGAGGGGTTCAAGCCCAAAGTCATAGTTGAGCATATTTTTAATTAATCGAATGCATTTGAAAGGAGGAAAACTGCAAGAAAAACATTTTTTTTCCCACCACATCAGACCCCAGCGTCTGACCCAGTGATTTCCTTCTCTGTGTGGCGTTAAGTGGATGAGGCCGTGCGTCGGGTTTGAGAAGCAGGAACACAACACGTCCTGCCCGGTGGCTGCCGTGGCTGCAGGAGATGGGTCCTTCTGTTGGCTTTTCCAAATAGGATAATCAAGGTCCACGTTTGCTGGCTGGAGGGATTCTCTCGTATTCTTGAAGATTGGGTTCCTGATCTTTCCAAAATGAAAATGCCATACAAAAACAACAAAATCTGACAACTGGCAACGAAGATCCCTGGTGTATAGGCCATGGGGGTGACGGCTTTCAGGACTCCCCATGCCCCAGAGCATGATCATACAAGTTACTCATTTTTCACCAAAGAACTTATTCATCCTCACCAAAAGTTCCTTTGACTTTTTATGACTTCAGGATCCTTTTAATAACACACTCATTTTACATAATAATCTCGGACTGTAATGCAGTGCACACACCTCTCTCCCGGACCCCGCCCTCGCAGCCTCCGCTCCCGCTCATTACAGACGAGGTCTGGAGCAGGAACTTCCATCTTCCCCTTTGCATTTTAATGCTTATCGTAAAAAGCCTTATGAGAAGTTCCAGGCAGTTTCATTTTGTGAAAGCACACACAACAATCTCGATTTCATTAGAACGTTAAGCTCCGTTTACTGTTGTTGGCTTTATGAGGGTCATTCGTGGGGACCCCGTTTAGCAGTAGGTCTGGAGGTGTGTCCATCCCCACATTTCTGCAGGAGGAGCCGTCCAGGTCCCTTCTGTTGACACAGGACGCTGTGCCCCCTGTGTGGCCCAGCCCGTCGTGAGCTCAGCATGCCCCCAGCTCTGACACTTGTGTGTGTTCCTCGGGGACGAGCTGCAGGATGCTTCCCGAAGCAATGGGTGCAGAGAGGGGCACGCACCATACAGCATCAGGGAGACAAAGTGGCATCTCCAGGAAATCCTTTTTTTTTTTTTTTTAATTTTCTTTATTTGACAGAGAAAGAGAGAGAGAGTACTAACAGAGGGAGAGGGAGAAGCAGGCTCCCCGCTGAGCAGGAAGCCCAATGTGGGGCCCTATCCCAGGGCCCTGGGATCATGACCTGAGCTAAAGGCAGACCCTTCACCTATGGAGCCACCCAGGCGCCCCCAAAATGCCACGGTTTTGACTTTTCTGGGAAGTGGTCACTGAACAGTTTACTAGGGACTGGAGGGAATTGAGTGAGTCTAGCAAAATGAAAACAATATACCTGTGATCAGAACCGAGCCAGGCCGAGGGGTGAAAGCAAAAGAAATAAGCAGAAGGCAGCTTGTTTCCCCAAGGAGCCCTGACACCCCCTCCGGGGGACGGGCCAAGGGCAGAGGCCGCCCCAGCCTGCTCATCAGCACAGGTGACCAGCCACAGATGTGGGGGGTGGTGGGGACAACACTGTTTAGCGAGCCCCTGATAGCTTGGTCTGGTGCCCTCATGGGGCTTTTCCTCTGAGCTTCCTTTCAGTCAGGTGGGGTGGGAAGGGAAGATGAGACGGTTCCTCGTTCCCAGAATATCCTGAGCACCTCAGACAAGGGCGAATGTGCCCCGTTGAACAAATGGCCCAATCGGGAAGGTAGGAGCTGCCTCCTCTCCTAGAAGAGATACATACGAGGAGCCTTTCATCCCTTGCATTCATGTCACTTTGCCAGGGGGAAGGCACTGACGTCAGCGTGCCAGGCGCTCAGCACAGGCTGCCTGACAGTGTGACACAGTCATTCCTTGAGGGGTGGGGGGTCAAAGGGTAGCATCCAGGTTTCTCTACGAGGAGACTGGAGCTCAGCATAAGCCGGGGACCCCCGTGGATGTCCCCAGCAAAGCACCTCCACTGGGCTTTCTGTGACCCTGGCTGGTGGCGGTTCTGGAGGCAGAGTGGCCCCACCCTCCCCCAAAAGATGGGCGTGTCATTGCCAGTTTCTGCGTGAGATCCACGTGGAGCCTCATCCCACCATGGACGAGGGGGACGCTCTTGGGAGAGCATCCCAGGCTGACTTGTGCCAGGACCTGGAGTGGAGGGTGCAAAGGCACACCAGCATACACACACACACACACACACACACACACACACACGTGCGCACACACACACCCACATGCCCAGGCACACACACACCCAGCTGAACTATCTGAGAAGTCCGTATTCTTGCGATTTGTTCGGGACTTCTCGGCCTTGGTAAGTTCCAGCTTTGGGACATGGCCAAAGGCCGTGCTGTAAGTGGGTGAAATTATTAACTACAAAGGCAACCTTATTTCCTACACGTGTTCACATCTTTCAATGCGATCTGGCTTTGCCGGGCTTTGACCTGCTCCCACCATGACGTGAGCCGTCCCCCCCGGAACTCTGGCACCTCGCGTTGTCCCTGCATTGTAGGTGGCCCACATGGCCCCATGTGGCTGATAACCCTTCCTGGTGAGGTCTTTGCTCCCCGGTTTGATGACACGTTCAGTGAGAAATGCAACTTCGCTTAAAATTCCTTTGCATTCTCCCATCTATCCAACATGGCATTTTAATTATTAGGAATCCAGTAAATAAATATTAAAAACTCCATTCCCCTGACTTACCCTGTCATGTTTTCTAATGGTTCAGGATACCTTTAAAAAGTTTTTTGTTTTGTTTTGTTTTTTTTTTAAGAAAAATGAAACAAAGAAAATGCATGGGAAAGATTTATGTATTTGGTTGGGGGAGGGGGAAATTAAACTTCTCATAATAGTTTTTAAATTAAATTTCATACTTGTCCAAATCCTTTCCTTCTCCACCCCTTCCTCTGATATTCCCTCACTCATTAAAGCATGGGATTTTGATGGTATTCACAGGGAAGCTGATTTACTGGAATAAAGAAGTTCTTTAAGTCTTAAATTTTGGAACCTTCCCAGTGTGTCTGAACCAGGTTTCAGATTTTACTGGCATTTTGTTGGCACGGCGGTCTTTGGAGCCCGTCCTTATTTGAGCGCGTTTCCTGACACCTTTGGCGGTATGGTACTATGTTTTTTAGATTTCAAAAAAAAAGTTTAAATAGAAAAGCATATATAAACATATACAGAAGATTGATTATAAAATGTCAGGCAAAATAAAAGGGCAGTAAAAACTCTCAACAATTAACAAATGGGAAGCACTTTCTCTTTAAAGGGGCAGCGGAAGGCAGGATGAAGGTGGTTATCAGGCGAGAAAGTTTCCAGGAAACCCCAGGAAAAGCTGACTTTCCATCTGCTCACCCTCCTCTCCGTGCACAAGTATCTTGTTGAAATAAGGGCAAGGATACCGCCCGTCCTATAACGCTGGACACGTGGTCGCTCCCTGCAGTCGTCTGGGAGACAGACGTTCTCCACCGGAGGTGAAGGGAAAGCTTGCAGAGGTGAGGGGAGGGGGACAGGACCCCACCTGGGTTGAGGGTGTCTCCAGAGACCAGCCATCCAGGGCATCCTTTGCCACTCCTGGGCCTGAAACAGTATTTCCCGGAGCCCCCAGGGGGATGGATGAGAGGAGAGGCTGAGGTTAGGAGAAAGTGTTAGGAGAAAGTGAGTAAGAGCTACTGAATCCTAAAGCTGGCGTCCCACTTCATGGAGACACCCCTAAGAGTATTTCCACTAAGACCCGGAACAAGGCCAGGAAGCCCACTATCTCCACTTAACAGCATCCTATGGATATTAGCCATTTTAGGTAGACAAGAGAAGTCAAATACGGGCATACAAATTGGAAAAGAAGCGAAACCGTCTCTATTTGCAGTTGATGGGATAGTAGAGCTGGGAGATCTTCGAGGATCAATGATGGAATTCGGTGAAACAATACAAGAATTCAGCAAGGGAGCAGGATATAGAGTGGCCTGCCAGCGTGGGACCTCACCAGAAGCCGGCCTCACGGGGCCAGCAGAGTTGGGTAGAAAATGCAGTTGGGAAGCGGGGGGGTTGGAAAATAACCATTTGAACGAAAATCTGTTCTGGAATTGGATTCTGAACCAGGTTTAGTTCATGGGGGCGTAAACCCGGCGCACCGTGGAGCAAAGCCGTGCATTCTAAAGAAAGAGGCCCCTTGTCCCAGTGAATGAAGAGTTAAGCTGGTGCTAAGCTTCCTGGTGGGACGAGCTCCGACATGTTGCTTGATCTCTGGCGGGGTGGGGTGCAAGGAGAGCTCTGGAGAGAGGTCTGAGCCGTGAGAGGGAGAGAGGAAGGGTGATATTCAGGGCAGCAAGGTGGTGAAAGAAGGAATGGTTTTGAGGCCAGCTGGCAGGGGCAGGAAATTCTTGCTCATAATTATCCTCCAAGCAGCGATGGGATTGGGGTGGAAAAAGGGGCCCCAGTAAGGGCCTGAGTGGCAGGGTGGACCCTCCCTTTCTAGAGGAAGAAATTCATTACCTTCACGTTGCTTTGTCTGTCCAGCTGTTTCAGCAGCCCCTTGGCTCTGTAGGTAAAGAAACGAAGTGAGTTTTGATGTAAATTTGGCGAAGAAAGATTGGCATATTTGACACAAGAATGCATACAGAGTAGGGAAAACACCCACTCAGACGGACAGGGCTGAGCAAATGAACTTTGGCGCAAGTGTGGTGGTGTTTGTTTTTTTTTTTTTTTTTTTAATTTAAGATGACTCTTTTAATTTTTAAAAATGCAAGAACCCCATTCCGATTTTACACTTTGGGTGTACATTTTCATAGCTTTCCAGGAAAACCTATAACCCCCTAGACTGCCAAACTTACACAACTCGAAAATGCATTTTAAGAGACTGGTGGCATTTCTACCTTCAAATTTTGTTTTGATAAAAGGAGAGATTTTTTGGTAGTGACTCACAGAGTGGGCCTCTGGGCCGGGCAAAGTTGGTTAACTGTTCCGGGACCTCACCAGGCCGTTAACCTCGGCAGCCTCCACTTCCTCGTGAGTAAAACGAGACCACGTGGCAATGAGCATGAGAACCAATGGATTGTTTAGGTGAGAAAATCACCCGTACTGAGGCGCTCGGTAAACGGTACCATTGGATTACGCAGTGACCCTGCTCAACTTCGTGAGGACCTGAAGATCTCATTCTTTGCCTGTGGTTGAAGATACGTGGCTCATTAATTAATTAGCTCACAAGACCTTGGAGAAATCCCTTTTTGTTTTTAAGATTTATTTATTTTAGAGAGAGCGAGGGAGCATGTGAGTGGTGGGGGAGGGGCAGAGGAAGAGAGAGAATCTCAGACTCCCCACGGAGCACAGAGCCTGATGTGGGGCTTGACCCCATGACCCTGAGATCATGACCTGAGCTGGAAACAAGAGTCAGATGCTTAACCAACTGAGCCACCCAGGCGCCCTGGCCTTGGAGAAATGTTTTAAGTGAGTGGGGAAAATGGTGCTGTGTTGGCTGGTGTCCTTACTGTTGGAGGCCTGTCATAATGTAGTGATCAAGAGTGCAAGTGCGGGGTGTGTGTGTGTGTGTGTGTGTGTGTGTGTGAGAGAGAGAGACAGAGACAGAGACAGAGAGACAGAGAGGGGGAGGGAGAGACTGAGACTGTCCTAGCCGTTAACATGCTTCGTGGGGCTGAAAATACTCAGGCCTAACATCTGGTGACTGTGAATGAAGTCAGTCTAGGGGAACAGAACACTAACAAGGAGCTCAGACATTTCCAGGTCACAGTCTTGTATACAGTGGCATTCGCTGGTGTGCGCTTTCTGTCAGATTGCCAATCCCTTATTATGCCTATCCCTCTTTCCCCTTGTCCTCAACTACCAATTGCCACCCTAGCTCTAGAAAATAACATCTCTTCATTTGTGGGAATGTTTCTGTGTTATCTTAGAGGATAGAAAAAGAATGCAGTACTTCATTTCATTAGTTGTGATGGCCAGAGGAGAAAGGGGACTCTTTCATGGTGTAGCTCTGGGGATTTTTCAAGAAATACAGTTTTTAAAAAAATCATGGAGAGGGGCACCTGGGTGGCTCAGTTGGCTAAGCAACTGCCTTTGGCTCGGGTGATGAACCCAAGGTACTGGGATCGAGCCCCACATCAGGTCCCCTGCTCTGCAGGGGAGCCTGCTTCTCCCTTTCCCTCTGCCTGACACTCCTCTTTGCTTGCACTCTCTCTCTCTCTGTCAAATAAGTAAAATCTTAAAAAAAAAAAAAAATCACTGAGAGATAGCTTTTGGTGCAATGGTTTCAGAACACCATGCTTTGGACTAGCTGTATCCTAATTATCTAGGACATACCCAGACTCTCTGGAGATTGGGATTCAGTGGGTCTATGAGGCCTTAACATCTGTGTGTTTTGGGTTTGGTTTGGTTTGGTTTTTTTGTGTGTTTTTTTTAAACTCCACAGGTGGTTCTGACGTGCGTCTTCGTTAGAGGACCTAGCCCTACAGGCACCCTTGATTCTGTGACCTTGATTCTGGGGTCAGGAGCCCACATTTATTGAGCTTGGTTTCTAGCAAAGACTGAGTCATCTATTAAAACTGAGCAAAAAGTGCAGCACGAAACATCTAAATATGTTCTCAAGTTTTTCTAAAGTCTTAATGGAGACGATCGAGAATCTTAAAATGGTTTCCCTTGTGACTCCTGTCTTGTTAAGTGTGAGGAATGCTCTGTAGAATGTCAGGAGACCTGGTCATTCAGGCTGATCTCTACCAGGCCTGGTGCATTCCTTCCTGAGAAAGTCCAGTGTCTGTCTAGCCTGACGGTCGGGGGTGAAGTGGAAGCCTCCATTCAGGTCCGTAGGCATAAATTCCTTAACTTAGTCCATGGTAATGGGACTGACTGGTTGATCCCCACATGTTGCAAATCATACAGAAATTCAGGTGCAAAGAGATTTGAGGCAGACCGGGAGTACTAAAGCCATTTCAAGAAGAAATAGAAAAGGCTTCCCTTGGAATTGTCCTATAGGATTATTAGCCAAAACTTTTTAGTTTCTTGTTGATAGGCAAGACTTCAGGAGAGAGAGCATGGCCACAAAGAAAATGAAGAAAAAAATTCGGATCCTCTTTAAAGACGTAAATAATGTTGATACTTAAATCTGTTAAAGACAACACAAAAAAACTACAGACCAGTATCACTTCTGAACATCAGTATAGAAATAATATATATTAAGAAACAGAATCCGATACCACATTAAGAAAATAATACGCCATGATCAAATATTTTTTCCAGGAATGCAAGTTTAGTTCAATATTGGAAAAATAAATTAATATATTTATAGATATATTAGTATCTATAAATTAGATATTAATATCTTAATAGAGTGAAGGAGGAAAAACAAATGGTTATCCCCATAGATGCTGAAAAGGCATTTCATAAAATTCGACAGCCTATCTTAATAACTACGTTCCCCAAATAAGAGAATTAATGAGTATTTTCTTAATATGATTATATATGTGTGTGTGAATACTAAAGATAGTGTCTCAGTTAGTGGAGGAACCCTAAAAAGTAAGGGTTCCACTAAGGACAGAAACAAGGCAAGGATACTCAGTATCTCTACTTCTACTTAACATTGCACTGACGGTATTAGCCAATCCAAATAGAGGCATAATTGAAAAGAGAGAGAAACTGTCTCCATTTGCAGATGTTACGATAGTATGCCTAGAAAACATTAGAGAATCATTGATTCTCTAATTCAAACAATAAAAGAATTCAATGAGGGAGCAAGATATAAAATTAATGTGCAGGAATCTATAGTCTTTGTATTTACAAACAATAACCAGCAAAAGATATTATGGTATGCCATCACAATAGCAAGAGATAAGATAAAATACCTAATGAATGAACTTAACAAAAAAAAATGTATAAAATTTACATGCGATGATTTTGAAACATGTCTGAAATCCACAAAAGTAACCTGGAAAAAATGTAAGACGTTGCCTGCTGGTAGATAGGACAGTTTGACATCACCAAAATATCGGTTCTCCCCAAGTTAATTTATAAATTTAATACACTTATACCAAAAATACCATTTTTTAACCATGAAGCTAGACAAGTAGATGCTAACATTTGTTTCGAAAAGTAAATATGCAATAATAGTCAGGAAAACAATGAAAATGAAAAGCCATGAGGTGTTACTAGCCTTGCTGGATTTTAAAACACACTGTAAAGCCTCTATAATTAAAACAACATGATATTGGCATGTGAATAAATGGAAAGACCAGCAGAATGGAATAGAAAGTCCAGAAATAGACCCAAGTGCATAGAGAAATGTAGTGTATAATACAGGTGGCATCTCAAATTCTTAGGCCAAAGGTAGACTTTCTAACAAATGATCCTGGGTCAATTTGATAGATACTTGGGGGGAAAAAAGATAAAATCAGACCCATCCCTTTCATTAGACATAAAAATAAACCCCAAATGGATCAGGGATTTAAATTTTAAGTGAAATCCCATAAGTATCAGAAACAAGTGGATGAGTTCCTATGGAGCTTGGGTGTAGAGAAAGGCTCTCAGGGCACAAAAAACAAGAGGCAGTAAAAGGTTGATACAGTTGACTACACAAATATAAAAAATCAAACATTTTTGCATGATAAAAAACAGCATAAACAAAATCAGAAGACAACAAACTGGTAGAAAATATTGGCAAGATACCACAGATAAAGCACTACCTTTCCCTGATAGATAATGCACTGTTAAAAATAGGCAAAAGACATGAACAGGTAATTCACACATACTATATATATAAATGGCTCTTAAACACAGGAAAAGCTCACAGGTAAGAGAAATGCAAATTACAACTACACTGAAGGCCAGCTTACATGGCAAAAACCGAAAACGTGACATCACGCCGTACTGGTGAGGCAGTGGGGGCACAGGTGTGCCATCTGTGGCTGGTTCATTAGTGATGCAGGGGACTCTGGCAGCATCTCGCAAAGCTACACACACATTTTCCTTCTGACCTGGCATCCCACTCCTAGGAACTTACCCGAAGGTCCACTCCAACAACACAAAAATACGTGAGAACAAAGGTATTCATTCTACTGTCTTCTGGAGACAACCTAAATGCCGATCTATAAGATGGTAGTTGAATAACCCGTGCTACGTCCACACAGTGGGACACTCCTCAACTTTAGAAGAGAATGAAGAGCTTTAAGAACTTACAAAGACTGTTTCCAGGTTATACTGAGTAAAAAAAAAAAAAAAAAACCACAAAAGACAAAGGAGTAGCTGCAAAATGGTAACTTTCTGCAAGGGAGAAAAGGAACTAATATGCACATATCTGTTCGTTTGCGTAGAAGGAAACACGGGAAGAGTAAACCAGAAACTAGTGACATTAGTTGAATTGTTAGTTACAGAAAGGAGTTGGAGGGAGAGATCTGGGCAGATGAGGTGAGTCAGGGAGCATGACACTTCTCAGTATTCCTTTCTTTATAGTTCTGATTCTTGGAACCAAGAGTAAGAAAGAAGCAAGAAATTACAATAGGAAAGAAACAAGGATTGGAGGAGGGACCCTATAATGGGACACAGAAGTACAATTAAGCCTAACTTTACTTTAGATGAATAACATAACCACACTAAAGTGAAAGACACAAAGAACAAGCCCAAGGAACTTTTTTTTTTTTTTAAGATTTTATTTATTTATGTGACAGAGAGACAGCCAGCGAGAGAGGGAACACAGCAGGGGAGCGGGAGAGGAGAAGCAGGCTCCCAGCGAAGGAGCCCGATGTGGGACTCGATCCCGGAATGAGCCGAAGGCAGACGCTTAACGACTGCGCTACCCAGGCGCCCAAGCCCAAGGAACTTTAAAACACAATATGTGACTATGTACCCTCAGGCTAAAGACAGAAAAGAACTGTAGATGAATACTGAAAGCTAGTTAGTTTGTTTTTCACAGTAGCATGGGTAGGCAATTCTGAAACCACTTTCTGTGTATTACAGTATTGAGCAAATAAGTAAATATATCTGAGATAACGGGAGCCAGATTTCTCATTATTGGAGAAGGAAGTTACAAATATAGAAAGGGGGAGAATAGAATGGACCCTGTGGTGTTGAATTGGAATTGGAGTTTTCAGTGGACTTCAGTGGTTTTTAAGATAAATGGGTGGATGGATGGATGGATGGATGGATGGATGGGATGGATGGATGGGATGGGGAGAGGAGGGTACGGAGGGAGGGAGGGAGGAAGGAAGGAACGAAGGAACGAAGGAAGAAAGAAGGAAACACACTTTTTTGCTATTTCCTAGTACCCAGATCTGTTTTATGTCATTTCTTGCAGGGCACCTGGGTGGCTCAGTCAGTTAAGCATCTGACTCCTGATTTCAGCTCAGGTCATCTCAGGTCATGATCTCAGGGTCATGGGATCAAGCCCCACTTGGGCCCTGCATTCAATGTGGAGTCTGCTTGAGATTCTCGCTCTCCCTCTGCCCTTCCCCTCCTCTCTCTCTCTCAAATAAATGGATGAATGAATGTCATTTTTTGCTAAAAGGAACCAGAGCTCCGGGGAAAAAAGGATGATTCCAGGACTGGGACCGAGAAATTTGAAAGTGAGTCTGGAACCTCTTTTTATGCCAGAAAGTAAGAAAGATGACAGGGACATGCCAGTAGGACACAGGAACCTGCCCAAAGAGCTTCCACTTGCCAAATCTGGGGTAATTTGAGCATCAAAATAAATAATGACAGGAAAATGTGTAGTCTGTTAAATCAAATATGCATCCATTCTGACAGAAATAAACAAAGAGGCAGCCCACAGAATGGGAGAAGCTATTTACAAATGACACTACAGATAAAGGGCTGATATCCAAGATCTATAAAGAACTTCTCAAACTCAATACCCAAAAAACAAATAATCAAGTCAAAAAATGGGCAGAAGATATGAACAGACACTTCTCCAAAGAAGATATATGAATGGCTAACAGACAATGTCCACAATAGCCAAACTGTGGAAGGAGCTGAGATGCCCTTCAACAGATGAATGGATAAAGAAGATATGGTCCATGTATACAATGGAATATTACTCAGCCATCAGAAAGGATGAATACCTACCATTTGCATTGACATGGACGGGACTGGAGGAGATTATGCTAAGTGAAATAAGTCAAGCAGAGAAAGACAATTATCATATGGTTTCACTTATATGTGGAACATAAGGAATAGCATGGAGAACATTAGTAGAAAGAAGGGGAAAATGAAAGGAGGGAGATCAGAGGGGGAGACAAACCATGAGAGACTCTGGACTCGGGGAAACAAACTGAGGGCTTCAGAGGGGAAGGGGGTGGGGGATTGGGATAGTCCGGTGATGCGTAGTAAGGAGGGCACGTATTGCATGGAGCGCTGGGTGTTATACGCAAACAATGAATCATGGAACACTACATCAAAAACTAATGTACTGTATGGTGACTAACATAATAAAATTTTTTAGAAAAGAAAGAGTTAAGTGAAGGAGAAGCAAAAGCTCTTTCTTATAGTAGCATCCCATCAAGTAAATACAGAAGAAAGAATGAATCAAAATCGTTATTTGGTAACTATCAAATAAACAATCTATTCCAACAAGATTCATCCCCAGATGCTAAAACTAGTAGATGACATGTTATGAGAAACATGATATTTATCTCTCCACAAGTACTTACTAGTTACAATGGGAAAACAGTAGCTTTGCAGTGGAAAACTTGGCACACAGCACCTTAACCAAGTGGATCAGCATTGACTCACCAACACCGGGACCAGGCAACTCCGTGTGCCTCCCGATATGTTACACCAAGAAGGATACGCCTTAGTAAGAACTTCGTTCTTGCCCAAAATGCTGGCCTGAGTCTCATCGTGAAGAGATTTCAGGTCATCGAAATCAAGAGGCATTTTACAAAGCAACCGTAATATCTAACACTCTTCAGAAAATGTCTAGATCATGAAAGACAAAGACTAAAGAATTGTAGCTGATTAAAGGAGATGACATCTAACTGCCCCGAATGATCTGGATTCAATCCTAAACCAGAAAGAAGGCTGTGCTTTACTGCCAACGGCATTGTTAGGGCAGCGGGTGGAATCTGAATACATTCTGTAGATGAGATCAGGAGTTGGCAAACGGTGGTCCTCGGGCCAGATCTGGCCTGCTGCCAGTCCTTGTACCACTTACGAGCTCAGAGTGGTTTTTACATTTTTAAATTATAGAGAACAAAATGAAAAGAATAAAATCTCTATGACATTCTGGAAAAGGCAGAACTGCAGAGACAATGAAACCATCAGGGGTTGGGAGGAGGAAAGAGGGGATGAATAGGTGGGGTGCAGGAAACTATTCTAGGTGGCATTATACATTTGTCCAAACCTGTAAAGCTATGAGGTGCAAAGACTGAACCTTAATATTAAACCATGGCCCTTCGTTAATAATAATAATGTATCAGTATTGGTTCGTCAGTTGTAACAAACATACTGTACTAAGACAAGGTGTTAATAATAAGGAAGCAGAGGTGGGGGGTAAGGGTGTCTCTGGGAACTCTATATGTTCTGTAAACCTACAGCCACTCAAAAAATAAAGTCTATTATGGGGCGCCTGGGTGGCTCAGTCCATGAAGTGTCCGACTCTTGATCTCAGCTCAGGTCTTGATCTCAGCATTGCGAGTTCAAGCCCTGCATTGGGTTCTACGCTGGGTATGGAGCCTACTTAAAAAAAAAAATTAAAAATGAAGTCTATTAATTTTTTTAAATACTATATTGTGACGTATGAACAGTATATGAAATTTAAATTTCTGTGTCTATAAAGTTTTGTTGAAACATAGCCACACTTACTTATTTACATGCTGTCCACGGCTGCTTTCCGTACCCGGATCGCAGGTTCGAACAGTTGAGACAGCAACCCAGTGGCTCGCAAAGATTTAACTGTTTACTGTCTGCCTTTTCACAGAAGTTTGCTGACCCCCAGATCAGATAATAGTGTTGAATCACAATATGAAGTTCCCGATTTTGATCTTTGTACTCTGATTATGTAAAATAAGCCCTTGATTTTTAGGAAACATACACTGACATATAGAGGGATAAAGAGATGTGATGGTTGCAGCTCTCAGCTCAGGGAAGAAGAATTAGGGACGCACAGACAGACAAATGGAGCAACCTATGCAGTAAGGAGTTAACATCTGGGAAATCTGGGTGCCGAGGGAAAGTCCTGTAGGAATTCCTCATACGATCCTTGCAGCTTTTCTGTAAGTCTGATATTATTTCAAAGAAAAAGGTTAAAAACAAAAGCAAAATAGTGTGAGTCTGAGAACCAACCAGAACTTGATCCGAGTTGCTGATTTTCTGGCTCTGTGGCTTTATAGAAATGGTTTCGCTTTTCCAAGACTGTGTCCTCCTCTGATTTGTGAAGCTCAGATGAGATAATGCATGTGAAGTGCCACACGTCTCGCAAAAAATCGGCATCAGTTCGGGGTGACCAAGCTGAAAGTCTACCCAGGGCCTGCAGGAAAACGGTTCCCAGGTGTCTGCTCGCCATGTGGTCAAAATGCATCAGCATCTGTCTCCTAACTGGCAGTCGCGTCTCCCAGCAGAAGGCCCTCTGTTGGGGTAGATGACTCGCAGTAATGGCTGTGGACACGCTCCGTGGGGAGCCCCTCCACATCCAGCTGCAGATGATGGACTCTGATTGGCCTGAGCGGTGGGTTGAGATGATCCTGGTGACTCTTAGCGGAGGGCTTAGCACATGGTCTGAGTTCCTGTGTGTGGTAGTACAGCGAGGGCGCGAGTCCGGAAGGTGAGGGTCTGGGGTCAGGACCGCTGTTGGACACGGTCACAGATGTAGCTGTGGGTGCCATGACAGTCTCCAGCGACACAAGCCTACTTGTCTGCGAATTCTGTAACTGCGTGTCTAAGGTAGAAAGAGGTGATGCTTAGATATCTATTATTTATGGTACAGTGTTAGGGATAAGCAATAGTGGCTTGTGCTCAGCTTGATTGAATAATACAGACCAACAGCAGTAAATGCTCGGTCTACTAGACAGGTGCCTCATTCTGAAAGCTGAATCCATGGGACTCCTTCCCTGTGAACAATGGAATGATCTTAGTAGTAGTGTAGGTGCGATCATGATGTTGGAGATGGGGAACAGTAGCTGAAAACCCAGGAGTGGTTGGTATGCTAGGAGATAACGGGAATTAAACAGCATCTCCAGCAGAGGGTCTGACCCACCGGCATCCTGCAGCAGACAGGTGGGGCCTCTGCTTCTGGGGAGTCCTGGAGGGGGTTCGTGATGGTGGTGTTCTTGAGCAGTCCAAATTCCTCTCTCGCCTACAGTTCAAGTACGCATCCTGTTGTACACCGAAAGAGAGGAAAACGGATATGATGTGAAGTTTACTTATTTACAATATTCCAAGGGTGGACTGATAACAGGTTGTTACAGCTTTAAATGTCAAACCTGGAAGATAATGGAAGAATATATTAATAAAACTGCTGTATTAGTGCCTGTGTGCATCAGTGAACAAAATTATTTGCAAGTAATAACCTAAAGAAAGTCTTTAGGTCTTTAAAAGGTCAACCAAATAGGGGCACCTGGGTGGCTCAGTCGGTGAAGCGTCTGCCTTTGGCTCAGGTCATGATCCCAGGGTCTTGGGATCGAGCCCCGTGTCAGGCTCCCTGCTTAGTGGGGAGCCTGCTTCTCCCTCTCCCTCTGCTGCTCCCCCAACTCATGCTCTCTCTCTCTCAAATAAATTTTTAAAACCCAAATAAATAAATAAAATTCAGCCAAATAGCTGGTTCAGCCAATGGTTTATAGCTTTGCAAAGTGGGTTCAGAGACCTGAGAACTGAAAGGGAATATTTTCCATCCCCAATTACTAGTGTCAGTCTAAATGCTTTGTAGCCCCATGTGCAGATGTTAGCGCACATGCAGATAAGAATGGGAGAGACGGGGGGAGACGTACAGAGGAGAGGCATTATCTCTAGAATTTTTGAAGAGTCCTAAAACACGCACACGTTCCACTGCTCCTCCCTCTCCCTGGCCACCCTCTTTATCCCCCAGAGGGGGTCTCGGGAGTCTTCTGACAACAAGAAGTTCTAGGATCCACACAACAAAGAGAAAGCTCTGCATTTAAGCCTCCACCTGGTGTCAACCCCCCGCATGTACTCAGTCGCCTTCTTACGGACGCCCGAACGAGTGTCTGTTTCCCAGGTGACTGGAGAGATTTAGAGAGATGGAGCCCCTTTCTCGATGTGAGTTCTGCCAACACTGGGATTTGAATTAGAATCTTGATCCGATTCCCTGTCTAACTCTCTGCTCTGCTGGAGTATTTCCCAAGTTGCTGGGGAACCTTTCCTTTCCTGCCAGGAGCAATAGCCACCACCACCCCCCGCCGCCCCCGGGTCCCTGGGTGGCACCGTGCACCCTTGGGACTGAACGTCAGCTTTGCACCCTGTTCAGAAGTCACCGGTGCGTCGCGGAGCCCTCCACACTCCTTGCTCCGTTTCCCGTGGTGTCCTTACAAAAACCGCTATGCGTTTTTTCTAAAAACAATGCCGTGCGTTCTTACACTGAAGGCAGCTTTAAAAAAAAAAAAAATCGATTGCACTGATAGACTCAGATTTTTTAAAAACTAAAATATCTTGATATTTTAGCTTTTTAACTCTAAGCAAAGAACTGTGTGAATATGATGGTTGGCGTTTGCTACGTAATATATTGTTTTAAAAGTTTCTGACATGAAGTCTAGCGCTGTTTCCTTTGAACTACGTCGATGTCAACGGGGTTACGAATAGCGGGAATTTATCTTCCAGTAAAGTTTTTTAAAAATCAGAAATAGTGACTTATAAACGTCTGACTTCCTGAGTCCTCGTCCTTCTGCCTCATCCCTACGCCCTTAATTGGGTTCTTTTTCACATATAGAAAGCATGGGGGGTGGGGGGTGCTGTCCGAGAATGTGTCTTTCTGAACGCTAAGAATAAAGGAGACGTCGGAACTGAAACTATAGGGGAGAAAGACATCAAAGAAAAGGCGCAGCTAATGCATCAAGAACCCACGTTGATGGGGCTCCTCCGCTCCCCGAGCCCGCAGCCACATGCACGCCGTCTCCCCAGCCCAGGGGCCATCTGTGCAGCGACAGTAAGCAGACTCAGCCCGTCACCATTGCACAGGGCACGTGCTCCCCAGGGAAGAGCTAGGGACAGGCACCACCAAACGTGCACTGTGTGCATCACGGGGGGAATCCGGACGGCGAGCCTGGCAAAAACTTAGCCTTGTCTTGCAAAAACACCAGCTCTCCAAAGAGACGAGCTCGTTCAACCAGTGGGCTGGCGGGTGCATGCTTAACCTACTTAAAGCAAAGCTGAGTTTTAATACATCTTCTTTCAAATAGCCTTTTTTCCTGGTGATGAAATGAATGCATCCGAAGTGTAGAAATACTGGAAAATTCAGAAAAGTAGAAAGAAGAAATAAAAGCCACTTGAGCTCTTGCCACCCAGAGACTACAGGGGACAACGTAAAGAAGGAATTTAAATCCCCACGTGTTGGTTCCACCTCCACCTTCTGGGAAGAACCGTCACTGTTGGTGTGTGTCCTGTATTCTTCTAGAAATGCACACAGGAATAAACAGCTTACATAAATGGGCCCAAACATGCTGTTTTCAAGCGTTCCGTCTTTATTGTCAGTGTGATAAGAATGTCCAGAACTGTATCTCTATGGCATGATTTTAATAGCTTCTCAGTAAGGAATGTCTCCAATCACCAGAAACCTGTTTTGTAAAATATATCTGTGTATTTGTTTAAAAGGGGAGGAAGTCTAGAAGAATATACACTTTAATGAGAAGAGGGACTTATTTTCTGCTTTGTACTTTTCTGTATTTTTTTTTCAATAATCACACTCTTCAAAATAACCAGAGCTAATATTGTGCTGTATTCATTTTTTTTTTTTAAGATTTTATTTATTTGAGAAAGAGCACAAGAGACCACGAGCAGGGGGAGAGGGAGAAGCAGGCTCCCCGCTGAGCAGGGAGCCCAACATGGGGCTTGATCCCAGGACCCTGGGATCATGAGATCATGACCTGAGCCAAAGGCAGATAGATGCCTAACTGAGCCACCCAGGCACCTCTTGTGCTGTATTTCTTAACAATTTTTAAAAGTATATTTTAAAACATCATTAGAATCATGCCGTGTGTAGGGGTTTTGCCTCCTGATTCAATCACCTGATGGCATCCAGTGGATTTTTTGCCTGTATCACAAACGGCTGCACGATAGTTGTTCATGTGACGATGCTATGATTTTTTTGTGTATTGTTTCCAATTTTTCACATTGTCAGGCTGTAATGAACAGTTGTGCCCCTGAATTATTTTGTTGCCCCGTCTGAATGCTCCTCAGGATGCATTCTTGGAAGGATGGTCACCAGGTCAGAAGGTGTAAAATTTTTAAAGCTCTGGTTGCATATGAACAGACTGGCTTTAAGAATTTCTACTCCTTTATACTATCAAATAAGCTTTTGCTCCTAATAAAATGGGTGCTGTAGATAACTCTTACTGTCTTCTTTAATTTTAAAGTGGATCTTTTAGTTCTTTTCTTAGAAATACTTATGAAGGGGTGGCTCAGTCGGTTAAGCGTCTGCCTTCAGCCCAGGTCATGATCCCAGAGTCCTGGGATCGAGCCCCATGTCGGGCTCTCTGCTCAGCGGGAGGCCTGCTTCTCCCTCTCCCACTCCCACTGCTTGTATTCTTGCTCTCTGTCAAATAAATAATTAAAATCTTTTTTTAAAAAGAGGAATATTCATGAAGAATTACTTACTGATATTATATCTAAGCATAAAGACTGGGCTTTTTTTTTTTTTTTTGCCAGAATTTTTCAGAATAATTTTTAAGGGTAACCAATCATCTTAAAGAAAAGTTTTAAAATAAAGGAAAAAATGAGGTGCCTGGGTGGCACAGTCGTTAAGTGTTTGGCTCAGAGCGTGATCCTGGCGTTATGGGATCGAGCCCCATGTCAGGCTCTTCCACTGGCAGCCTGCTTCTTCCTCTCCCACTCCCCCTGCTTGTGTTCCCTCTCTCGCTGGCTGTCTCTCTCTCTGTCAAATAAATAAATAAAACCTTTAAAAAAAAGTAAAATAAAGGAAAAAAGCATCCGAATTAGGCCTGATAAATAATAAATAAAGCCTAAATAAATCTCATTCCCTCCATTCTCTATGAATTTTACATAGTTAGAATAAAAGTCTGTGTAGTTTTTGTATATGGCTTTTTTTTATTTAGCAGAGTGTTGCAAACATTTCTTCCCACATACTCTTCACAACTATCATATTATCATTTTTAATTATTTGTGAATTATTCCGTTGACTTTGCCTACCACAATGTACTCAACATTCCCCTGTTGAACACTTAGGGTATTTCCACATTTTTACTTTTATAGCACTGTGGTGAATGTGGACTGTTTCCTAAGGTTTGAATCCCCAAGTGGATCGACTGGGTCTGAACTTAAATTGTTGTTCATTCCGAATTTTCACACAGGTTCCTACTGGCCTGTCTTCTAGCTGAGTCTTAATTCTTGAAGCTTTATTCCAACCACCTGGTGAAATTCAGGACGTTCCCGTTGGTAGGGCACCCACTTGGTGCTGTGATGTCCTCAGGAACCAAACGGGTCACATTTGCAAAGGGACCCTTCGGGGTCTGGATGTTTCAGACTCAGGAGCAGAGGAGAAAGACAGAGCACGTTTCCCTCAAGCCCCATTGGCAAACTGGAGGGAACGCACTGAGCTGCCAGCCACAGAAACCTCTCATTCCACAGCCTTCGAAAACGAGGAAAGAAAATCCACAGCTGCAGGGACCCGATCGTTCTGGAACCCCCTCCTTTTTTTTTCTTTTTTCTGTTTCCTTTTGTGAGAATATCATCAGCTCGGGATGGAAAGGCATTTATGGTGTCTCCTTTCTGCTAAAGCAAACTCCAGCGACTTCATTTTCAGAAATGCAAAATTCGTGAAGTTCATAAATGCCTCTTTGTTGACCATGAGCCGTGTGGTTTGGCCCCCAGAGTTATCTCAGATAGCGCAAATAAATCTGGCGGCCTCTGCTTGTCTCCAACTGAGCACTACCTCCCTCCCCCGTTGTCCCCTCCTTGCAGAAATTTCCTCTTGGCCTTCAGCTGCACAAACTCTGTCTTCTCATCAATATGCCCTGTTAACTGTTGCCAAACCTCCAGCAGTTGAGTGCATATGTTCCCTTAATCATTTCTCTTTGTTCTAGAAGTCTGTGTTTGGTTTGTAAACCTCCCCCACCCCCTCGCCTAATTCCACCATCACCATCACTGGCTATAGACATGACTGTCTACAAGTTTATTTAAAGAACATCCTAGATGGCCTGCCACCGAGAGAGCTTTTGCAATCTGCTCCCAACGTGCTAAATCATCCCCCGCCCTCTCCCCTAGAAAAGTGTGTTAGCTGCCACCCGCAGCCCTCAGACCCCAGGTGAGGGGTTGCCGGAACTTTCTGGAAAGCATGAGGCTCCAAGAAGACAGTGTTACCTCCCCTCGTGGACAAAGATTCCTTCTCTGTTTTCCGCTGGTCCACCCCAAGAAAAGGACGCTTTATTCTTGGAGCCCAACAGTGTATAGGAACAGTCTCAATGGGTTATTCATGGTGTCCAAGAGAAATACTTCTGGAGCTGTGCTTCTTGTACGATGGAAGTGGGCTTGGCACGCGGATGGCGGGCGGCCTGCTCGCTGGGAATGCCCTATTGCCTGTCGGACCCACTGGCCCCCGCCCGACGTGGCCAGGTTCCTGTTAGCAAGTGAAGGGTTCTTCTGGGATGCGTGTGACCCGGGGCTGCACACACTAGTGCCCAGCTCTGCGGTGCACAGGGAGGCGCTGTGTTGTTGCTGTCTGCTTTCAAGTATGTTCCTTCTCTTACCCTTCGTAGAGTCCCGCCCCCTGCCCAGAGCCCCGAGAGCAGCTGAAGAACTACTGGAGAGTGGTCTTTCTTCAGGGCCCTTGCTCCTTGGCACGGTGGGGGGGGGGGGGTGTGCTGTGGAACCCTGGAAACCGTTATTGGAAGCGACCTACAAATACCATCTCTCCATCCTCCCTCCCCCGCCTCTTCCCTCCCCCAAAAGTATTTCAGAGAGTCCCCAGCAGCTGCACGGACAGTGGACCAACCTGATTTTTGCTCTGTTTAATAAATCCTACCATGAACCATGCCCACTCAGTACCTGGTCAGCAACTTCTGGAAATGCAGAGGAAAGCCTTCCTAACACGGAGTTAAAATATGTAGAGAGTAGCTGGGAGGAAATTCTCGGTGTGAGGGATTTTTTTCCGTCTTTCCTTTTCTGAAGGGGAAAAAAAAAAGGTGAATGTTGACTCATTTGGTGGAGATATAAGGCACTTTTCTACCTATCCCCAAAGGGAAGTTTGCGTTCTTTTCAATGAAACCATTTTAAAAGCAGAACTTAAGTCTAAAATGATCCAAGGTTCTCCGACTTCTCAGAAGGTGTAGATTTATTTACTATAGTTAAAACATAATTAGTTCTCAGGGGATAGTGTATCTTTTAAACGGCTTTATTGCCACCATATTGACTTTCTGAATAATCAGAAACTTCTGTTATGATTATGTTCTAGTGCTCGGACAGAAACGCACCGTAAGTAGAAACAAATGTCAGGAACTGCTAGTTGCCACTCGGAGAAGGGACACCGCATCAGAGGGGGAAGAAAGCACTTCTCCATCGGATATTCCAAAGAAATAGAATTGAACAACGTCTTAAGTGAGCTAACAGCTCAGGCGGGCATCCATGCTTCCCCCACCCCAACCTTTTTTGATTCAGTGGTGTTTTCTTCATCTCTTCTCCTTCGTTACCACTACAGACGCTGGGAATGGGGTCAGTATCCCTCAAAACGCAGGAAATGGCCCTTTTTCTTCCCCCCACACTCCCGCAGATGAGGGCAAACTGGGTCCTCCTTTCGTCTGAGCCGTGGGCTGTGCTGTCATGTTCCTGTTCTGGCTGACCAGTCTTTCCCACCGTTTGCAGGTTGATGTTTGAGATCCCGCAGGAAATGGGGTTAATAGCCATCGCAGTCCGCCAAACGCAGGGCAAAGGTCAGTCATCTTTTGTTATCCTTTCTGTTGTTCTGTTTTCTAAAATCTATGACTCTTGTGGCCAGATTGCCCATTGATTGCGTGTGCTGGTCGCAGAGAAGACTTGCGTTAGGAGCGAGCGCTTGTTTTCACACCCCGAAAATGGAGAAAGACAGAGGGAAATTGATCAGAAGACTGAGTCTTGGTAGAATTAAAGCTTTTTCTCGAATGGAGATGGTTATTAATCACTGGACATTCGCTGGGGATGGTTTTAACATTCCGTCACCTACATCTTGTAAATTCTTTCTGACACATTCTAGGCATTGCAGTGTGTGAATCGTTACTGTGTTATAGAGACGTTTATTTGCCCGAAGGTTCTCTGGGAGGTGCCTTCTGGGTCCTTGTTGAGTGTCCCGTGGAGAGCCCTTTCATCTGCCAGCACGTACCCCAGCCGCACTGGAAATTCCGTGACCCATGGTCAGTGCCCCTTCACAGAGTGGCCACAGAGAAGCCAAGGGGTGCTCAGAGCTTCCACCACCTGCTGACCCTCGGAAACGGGAGCCTGCATCCTCCCAGAATCCGCTTGGGGTCCAACCGCAAGCAGACTCTGTGCTCAGTGGTCCTGCCGGAGGCACTTGGCCCCCGCCCCCGCCTGTGCCAGGCCAACCCAAACGTGCTTTTAACTCTCAGAGGCTCTTATGCCTTTCTCAGAAGGAGCAACGAAATAAGAAATCCACTGTTTTCCACTTCTTTCCTTTGAACACGTCTTTTGAACATAACTCAAAGAGAAAATTCATTTTATCCAAAGCTGGGGGGTGGGACTCAATACAGTGGTTAAAAAGAAAAGAACATTGAAGAACTTGGATTATACCTCTCATTTTGAGCATTTTATTTTCTTGACTTCTATTTTAGGAAAAATAACTCCGAGCGTTAATATCAGGGATTACTTTTTAAAGTCCACTGCCATTTTTTTCCTCCATATAACACTGAGATATAATTCACAGACGATATAGTTCCCCCAATTAAAGTATACAATTCTGGGGTTTTTAATGTATTCATAGGGTTGTGAGACCATCACCACAATATGGGTCACTTCTAAAATGTGACATCTGGGACCTCTCCTAAACCAGGACAGACCTGGCCCGGTTTCCCCACTGTCTCTGTCTTTGCCTGCATTACCAGATGGTGACAATTAAGCTGACAGTCGTGTTCAGACACTGTAGGACGTGGAATCATCAAAGCACAAATGATCTGCTCACTGAGGCAGAACACTCTGCTACTTACCAGAAACTCGTTCGCAACACAGCGTCAGACTTTAAAACGCTTCTCTGTTCTTGAGTTAACCCCAGAACCCCCAAGCGCCTTCGTCAGCGCGGGTTGATCGTACGTGTGGCTCTGAGTCCTGGGCCCATTTTCGGGCACCGTGTGCATCCATCCGACTGTTTCCTGACGGGCCTGTGTGTTCCAGGGCGAGGAGCGAATGCTTGGCTGAGCCCCATGGGATGCGCTCTGTTCACCCTGCTCATTTCCATCCCACTGAGATCCCAGCTGGGACAGAGGATCCCCTTCGTCCAGCATCTGATGTCCCTGGCCGTGGTGGAGGCGGTGAGGTCCATCCCTGAGTACCAGGTATGTGCGGTCCGCTCACCCTGCAAGCCCCGCCCCGCGTGCAGATCTCAGTGGGGGTCGGTGTGTGCATGTGTCCGAGGGACCGCTGCGCGTGGAGTGGCTGCGGCAGAGTGCTCCTGGTGTCTAAAAAGCACCGCCAGCTCTTAGCGTGGCTCCAGGCTCGCCGGGGTGGGTTTATTTCCCAGAATTCCCTTTCTGTGCTGCTGTCGGATTGCTCAGGCATCTTAGGGCAAGCCTCTGGGGTTTTTTTTTCCCTTTAACTGAGGCACAATGGACTGATGTACCACTGCTGTGTCTTCTGGTGAAAAGTCTTAGTGGATGGACCTCAACAACCCTCTCATTCCTGGTCTACATTTAGCACGGAGCTCCCCTCCTGTGGCTGCCCAGCTTCAACGGGGCGGTGGGGGGGTGGGGGGGTGGGGGGTGGGTCTGCTCCCCGCTGTAGGGACAGAGGTGCCTGCTTCATCATTACCATCAGTGTCAGTCAGTAAGGAGACAAGGAAGAGGGCGATTAATTCAGTTTTCCTGGATGAATTTCATGTGAATATAAAAAGGGGGTTCCTCCCCAGCCTCCCTCCCACCTACAGTTCTTGCGTCAGGCTGAGCACAATTATAGTATTAATTCCTGAGTGAGAGGCTAAGATCATGACTTTCAAACGGGCCTGTCCTCGTGTTTAACAGGACAAGGGTCCTCCCCTCCGACGTGGTCATGTCCCTATGGTCACCGTGTGTAGGACTGGGGTATGTGTTTCCCCAGTCACGTGGAGTCCCGGGCACGCACGCTGAACTGTGATGTTTATTACCAGCGTTCAGCATCCTTGCTCTCTGTATCCAAAGGGCCTGGGCTCGTCAGGCCATCACACACCTTCTCAGGTCAGCCCGCAGCCCCTGCGCTAGACATTTTGCCTCATAGGAGGCAGCTGAGAAGATAAAGTTCTGTTGTGGGGTGAAATATTTTTAACCCTAGCAGTAGGTTCATTAGTCTTAGGAAAATAATTTAAAATTTAAAATTTATGTCGGGACTCCTGAGTGGCTCAGTCTGTGAAGTGTCTGCCTTCGGCTCAGGTCATGATCCCAGGGTCCTGGGATCGAGTTCCGCATCGGGCTCCCTGCTGGGCAGGGAGTCTGCTTCTCCCTCTCCCTCTGCTTGCCGCTCCCCCTGCTTGTGCTCGCTCTCTCTCTGACAAATAAAGTCTTTTTTAAAAATTTAAAATTTAGGGGCGCCTGGGTGGCACAGAGGTTAAGCGTCTGCCTTCGGCTCAGGGCGTGATCCCGGCGATCTGGGATCGAGCCCCACATCAGGCTCTTCTGAGTATCCCGCTCATCTTCCTTTGAGCTGGACAACCTCTCCCGGCCCCTTTGTGTCCCGCGATTGCTTGACTAACGTGCAGGTTTTCCTTTAGGATATCAACCTACGAGTGAAGTGGCCCAACGATATTTATTACAGTGACCTCATGAAGCTTGGTGGAGTTCTGGTTAACTCAACACTTTTGGGAGAAACATTTTATATACTCATCGGTGAGTTGTGAAAGTCTTTCCTCCACATTTTTAGATGAATAAAAACAAAAATAAAAATGGTTTCTACATGGCTACCTTGAGGGGAGTGGATTATCATATGGGATTACTTTTTCTTTGAGCCTTGAGTTACAGAGCACAATATGTATGCAAAACAGGCCAGATTGGTTGAAAGCCTCTCCAGAGGTTCAGCGTTCCTGTCTATGGCCATGGAAACCGCCAGATCGGTACCACATCAGACAGGTTTTTTGTTGCACCTCTCCACACGCCGGCTTCTTGTTGAATTAGAAATGGTGAAAATAAACATTTAACATGTCATTTTGCCATTTTGTAATAAGAAAAAAAAGTTAATCTCAAAGATGAGTCTCCTGGTGCTCTTGCATTCTTAATTGGACCTTCCCAGGCCTAGGAAAAGTTGCGTGGTTTTTGGTTTTTGTTTTTTTGTTTTTGTGGGGTTTTTTGACCTTCAGAAGAAGCTCCAGGCTGGTCAAGGTAGGGTGCAGAATCCCATTTCCCCTCAGCACATCCATAGCAGGCAAGGAGACAGATTCAGAAAGCGTTTCAGAAGTTCTTAGGCTCTGCTCATCCGAGGATCAGCTCCTCCCTGATGTCCAGGAGAACTTAGTGTTCAGAAATGAGGAATGGGCAGAAAACGTGTGATGATGTGTCCGAAATCCCAGCCAAAAAGTGCAAAGCTTAAGTTTCCAGCTCTGTCACCAACTGGCAATATTATTCTGAACCAACTGCTTCCTAGCCTCCAAGCTCTGCTTCCCAGCCTCCAAGCTCTGCTTCCCATTTTTAAATGTGTCCACTAGACTAGATGCAGATATTCTGAAGTCGGGCCCCGAGATATCGAGGAGGTCCAGGCATGGCTTCTGTCAGTGTGGGGGAAAGGAAACATGTTCCTGTAGGGAGAATTCATGGCTTTTATTAAATTCTTAAGGCCCCAGGAGGTGATGGGGGAAAGGGGGTGTCTTTGGGGAAAGAATCAGGGTCCCCAACAGGGGTGCTCTCTGGTCCTTGCAAAGACGTAGCCTGAGTTGGCAGTGGTCAGTGCTGCTCTGTTCCCCAGGACTTTGAATTTTCTGAATATAGGGGAGATTTTTCAACACCATATGCACTTGATTGAATACTTACGCTCCGTACTGTGTGTGTTGTCGGAGGAACGAACAGTTGTTGATTCTCCCCTGTTGCTGTAGTTACTTGTTTTTTTTTCCAGATGTAATTTACATTGCTTTGTATTTTAATAGCCAATATATTAAAAAAAAAAATCTGAGGCCTATCAATCCTTCCCTTCACACTGAAAATGGCTCAGAACGCTTACCAAAGAATACTGTTATTGTAAATGTCATCTTTCTATCTGAGGCGAGTATTTGGGGAATTTTTTTCTCAGAGGCACTGAAAACAAGAGCGTCTCACTGCTTAGTTCTTGCAGTATTTCATTCCTTATTGAAGACCTCTTTGAGGTTGATTCGGGGCCCTGTTGAAAACTGAGGTTTGGCTTCTTGAAGACTCTAACTCTCCCAGAGAGGATGATGGTATTAAGTAACAGCAGAGACAAGCGGGCTCAAACGCCATTGCTGGTCACTCCCTCTCCTGAAGCCCTGGGTTAGGAGCCCATAAAAGAGCCACGGAACACGGGTCGGCCCCTTGCCAACAGCGTAACCCTAGCACCAAAGACTTCCAAGGACAACGTATTAAAAGATGTGTTCTGGGGTTATGCCATGACCAAGGTTTGAAATCTCTGAATCCAGAGTTTACTCCTTAAGACCTGAGTGAAATTCTTTATTTTCAGCCATGTGTTTTGTTATTCAAGTCGGAAAAGAAACAAGAGACTTTCCTTCACAATGGGCTCAGTGCAGAGCGACTGTTCTTGGCGAGACCACGTGAAGCATTGTTTCCAAGGCCACTCCAAGGAGCTTTGCCCCAGTCATAGCTTCTGTTTAATGGAATTGAATCTGGCTGGTTTTTCTCCCCCAACCGATCCACAGCAAGGTTGGGGTGGTCGTAGCTTGAGCAAGGATAATAAAGGGACGTTTGGAAGGCAGATAGTCCCAAAGACATAAGTCGTTGATTTTTTTAAAGATTACTTATTTATTTGAGAGAGAGAGAGAGAGAGAGAGTGCGTGGGGAGTAGGGGCATAGGGAGAAGGAGAAAGAATGTTAAGCAGACTCTGTGCTGAATGTAGAGCCCCACGTGGGGCTCGATCTCACGGCCCTGAGACCACAGCCTGAGCTGAAACCAAGAGTCAGACGCTCAGCTAACTGTGCCACCCAGGCGCCCCGATAAGTCATTCTTTAAGTGGCCAGAGATGATAAATTTGAAACGAGGGAAAGGAAGCAGGGAGTCGGGGATAAAGGCTGTAACTCCTTCCAGGTGGTTGGGAGGAACGTGCGATGCAATCAGTAGGTTGAGCCGCTCATGTTTTTCAACTGTTTTTGTGCAGGCTGTGGATTTAACGTGAGTAACAGTAACCCTACCATATGCATCAATGATCTTGTCGCAGAATACAATAAGCAACACAGGACAGAGCTGAAGCCCTTAAGAACCGACAGTCTCATCGCCAGAACTGTGACGGTGCTGGAGAAACTGATCGACACATTTCAGGACAAAGGGCCCAATGGCGTTCTTCCCCTTTATTATAAGTATTGGGTCCACAGGTCAGTGCTGGCCCGTCGTCATGCTTTTAAAATGTCTTTATTAAGTGAGTAGTTCAGTATCTTAAAACAAGAGACTAAGCACAGGTCTAGATAATTGCCTTTTTAAAAAGATTTATTTATTTTAGAGCGCGTGAGCAGGGGGAGGTGCAGGGGGAGAGGGGCCCTCAGGCAGACTGCACCTCGCACGGAGCTCAGTGCGGGGCTCGATCCCACGACCCCGACATTACGACCTGAGCTGACACCAAGAGTTGGACGCTTAACCGACCTCACCACTTAGGTGCCCCTAGATAATTATTTTTTTGCCTTTCTGATGGAGAAAACTGGTGTCCACCACATTGAGCAAGTTACCATCAGCAACACCAGGAGGAACCGGCATCCGGTGCCTGCTGGTGGGATGCTGTGGGAAGGACACAACCTCACCCGAGAGTTTTCCAGCGTGTTTAAGCAGACCCTAACATCAGGAAACAGACACACGTTAAATTGTAGAACATTCTAGATAACAACAGTTTTCAAAGTGAGATCCCCCAGGGGGCGGTAGCACCCTCACCTGGGAACTCGTGAGAAATGCGCAGGCTCAGGCTGCACCCTGGGCCTCCTAAATCAGGAACTCGGAGGCTGGCTGAACGTTCGCGTCGTAACACGTGCGCCCGCAGCACGGTGAACACCAACAGGCCTCAACCGCCTCAGAAGCGTCCTTGTGTTCAAACCCAAAATAAAAAGAAGGTCGGAGATTTGTTTGAGATTAAAGAGGCATGACAACTAAATGCAAAATGGGATTCATAATTAGATCCTGGATGGGAGGAAATGGCCACAGACGATATTAATGGGACAATGGGGAAATTTAAACATGAACTGTATACTAGATGTTATTATATGGAGATGAGATTTCCTGAGGGTGGTAATGGTATTCGGGTTTTGTGGGAGACTGTTCTTAGGAGGTGCATGCTGAAGTATTTAAGTATAAAGTGTCACGACGCCTATTTTTAAATGCCAGCAGAAAGGCATGCGTGTGTGCATGAAGAGAAAGAGCGAGTATGGAAAACGTTATCAGTTGGTGTGAAGATAAGTGAAGGGGGATTCTGGGGGTCGTTGTCCTATTCAACTTTTCTGTAGGTTTAAAATCCTTCCAAATAAAAATGCGTGGCTGGGGGGGCAGGGGTGGACCCTGTATTTTAAAAGCTATTTAACAAGGATGTAACTCAACAGATACATTTGGAAAATATTAAAAGAAGCAGCTTTAGAGTGGGTTTAACTTGACTTTGATGGTACCCAGCTTCGTTGTAGAAAATCCGCTTTCCAACGCAGCTTCTTCCCCCGCAGTCTCAGCCCAAACCCCTAGAATGGCACAGTGGTTCTTCAGAGTGCCACAGGGCGGGGAAGTGGGGCAAATCCTCATCCGGGTGATCGGAGTTAGGAGAAAGGCCACGCTCCCTGTTGGAATTTCCATCACCCCGATTCTTCTAGTAGTTAGCAAAACAGTTCCTGCGGGACCAGTGAAAGTCAGAGCATTTGATCTCGCCCACCCCTCCCCTGCCAGAGGGGTGAGTCCTTAGCAACCTGTCCCCAGACACTGCATTACCTTTCCCACCGACCTTCTGCTCTTCTTCCCGTACAGCGGCCAACGGGTCCGCCTGGGAAGCCTCGAGGGGCCAGAGGTGTGGCTAGTCGGCCTGGATGACTCCGGGTTCCTTCAGGTCCAGCAGGAGGACGGCAAGGTGGTGACCGTGCATCCCGACGGCAACTCCTTCGACATGCTGAGAAACCTGATCGTCCCCAAACAGCAGTAGCAGGGCCTGGGACCTGCGTGCGGCCTGCCTGGGGCCGCCGGACAGCGGGAGGGCCACCGCAGCCAGCATTCCAGTTCATTCCTGCCGCCTTTCCTCGCCCGAGGATCTGGAAAATGGATTTAGAGCTGTAGGCGAAGGTGGCCTCCCTCCCGTTCATCTGCTGAATTCCTTCATGTTGTTCTGTCTGCTGCCATTTTTCTTGGCGTTTGCAGACGTTCTGGGGTGGAGGGATGACAAGCGGAAGATTTAGTTCAGGTGAAACACCGCCACAGGTGTGAAATCCTTCTCCCCTCTTGGGCTCGGATGTGTGTTGATTGGCCAAAAAAAAAAAAAGTTTTTATTTTGGAAAACAGCAATGGAATAATTCAGATGTTTCCCTGGTAGCGGAGACCTTCACTCCCAGACTATTAAAAAACAGATAAAAAAAAAGCTTCCAGGCCCAGGCTGGCCATGAGGTAGAGGTTTGGTGACCCCGTTTATGAGCATTCGGGGAGGCGTTTTCTTAGAGGAACATGCATTGGCACTTGGTCGTTGTTCTGTTTGTTTGCTAATAAGAAAAGAGATGGTAGACTCGTGAGCGTTAAGTCTGGGCCCGGTGGTTTGAGGGTGTCCCTGGTGTGGTTGCAGTGACCTTGTAGAGGAGATCGGTTACTTACTTCGACATTAATTTATGAGCTCTCTTTTCCTAAGTGAACTCATGGCAGATTCTGAAGGGACGGGATCAAGTTCAAGATCCTTAAGGCGTTGATTAGTCCTCGTGTGCGTGTGGGGTGGATGATTGGGCCCTAACAGCTGGAGACGAAGACTCAGGCATATACCACACACGAGGGAGGATTTGGAGCTTCTAAGCCCGTGGTGGGCTCGCTTTGAAATCTGGAGCATTCCTGAAAGACCCTTTGGTGCACAGAATGTAGCAGTACATGGCATTTTATTTGTTAAGTCATAATTTTTTTGCCCCCCTTTCTCTAAATTGCCAAGAACAAAATGCAGCTGATACAGAACCACCGTCATTTAAGAGGGTGTGTGTGTGTGTGTGTGTGTGCGCGTGTGCGTGTGTGTGCGCGCGTGCGTGTGCGCGTGCGTGTGTGTGTGTGCGCGTGTGTGTGCGCGTGTGTGTGCGTGTGTGTGTGTGTGTGTGTGTGTGAAGCTTTAAAAAGAAGACTTCAAGATCTGATGCCCTGAAAGTCTCCCTGGAGAACAAAAGAAAGGAAACCTTTTGACGCGCGTTTGCGATCTCCAGATGCACTCCGTGCTTTCTCCACGTCACTGCTGTCTCTGAACTTGTGAATCACACACGTTCCTTTTCAGCCTTAAAAGGCTAATTTTTTGCCCACTCTTTTCCCTTCCTGCCAGTCCCAACTGAAATTAGTGGAAAGAAAACTCGATGGAGCTCTCGGCTTTGAACAGAATCCTCTCATTGAACACTAGCACCAGCTTGACCCAGCTTTCCCCAGTCAGGCCAATTCCAGAAACTCGTGGTTTTCAGTATAAAATTTGCCTACCTTTAGCCAGGCACAGGCAGCGCCATAGGAAGGGGGGAAATAGCGTGTTTAGTTTAGTACACCACCCCAATATGTGCTTTTTGGAAATGGAAGTTTAAAAGAACTTAAGAAGTAATTTTTGCAAATAAGGCTTCCGTTAGAATTACTTTTCTCCAAAAAAAAAAAAAAAAAAAATTGCTCTCTCCTATGTGTCCAAGTCTTCTTTTGGAACTAGTGACAAGTTTCAATAAAAGTCCACAGCACCCCAAAATCACCAAATGGACTCACCCTGGAGAGAAGGCATCTGCAAAATATCATCAGGAGGAAAGATCTCCAGGCTAATGTTGCAAGTTTCATTTCTCAAAGTTTGTAACATAAGGCAAGTCATCTCTCAGAGCTGCCATTGTTACTGTTTGAATTTCTTTGGGGGGTTCTTTAATGAAAAACATGCAATGTTTTGTTTTAAGCTGAAGTCCCATTCTAGACAGTTCTGCTTTTGGGGGGGAAATGTTATCATTTAATTTCCTTTCTGTAAATTAAAACTAATGACGTGTGGCCGTGTCAGTGCAGATGGAGATGATCCGGGCATGCCGCTTGGCCTCTGTGCTTTCAAGACTGTTTCTTGCTTGTGCTGCCGCACAGTTGTCTTGGGGGACACAAAATAGACTTGAAGCAGATGCTACGTTTTCCGTAAACCCGATCTTGCCTCCTACGAACCAAAGACTTTTGAAATTCGGCTTCATCTAGAAGAGCTGAATGAAAGCATCTTCCTTAGAGCTGTTCGCGTTGGGGAAATTACCTGCCTGCCGCTCTACCCTCATGGCTCGGGGGCCTTTGCGCGCCTGGCAATCTCGGATCTCGAGGAGCTTTAAAGTCTTAACAGAAACGTTGCATGTTCTTCATAATCTTTAAAACACGGCAGCTGAACTCAGGATTGGCATGCGCTTCCAGGGCCTGGATTTGCTCGCAAGTTCAGAGGCCGCGCCGCGAGCCTCTTCCTGGTTATGTCAAAAAAAAAAAAAAAAAAAAAAGCAAGACCTCCTCGCTTCCGGGCTGGCCGCAGATTTCAGGGGAAGCCCTGGGAAAGCGCCCCCTGAATGTGCACAAGGAAGTTTCCCCTCGTATACATTTTTTTTCCAAAAGGCCTTCCGGTGGCCCCTACCGAAGCAGCGCCCCTTGACCCTGGGCGAAGTAGCAGGATTCGTGTCTGGTCCGAAACAGTCGGTGGGGGGCGCTCCTGCAGACTTTGCCCGATGTGGGAATAAGTGGGCCGATGGGGGGGAGGGCGCACAAGCCCAGGTGGGGGGAGCATGCAGCCTCCAGACCCCGGGCCCCTCACCTACCCCCGCGGGGGTGGCCTCTGTAGTTGCCCCTGTCCTGGAGCCTGGGAAGCGGGGGAGAAGCCAGCCTCCTCCAGCGGCTTCAGAATGCAGCAGGGGACGTTTTCGGCTTGCATTCGGGAAGGTCTGCTTGCTCTTAACAGGCAGCACGCGGAGAATCCTTACTCCTGGGTTATGACTATGCACATCTGAAATTTTAAAAAGCGTAAGCCTTCGCATTTGTACCTTTTCCAAGAATCGTCTCAGAAAAGTAATTACTTTAAGCCAATGCCTGTAAGAAGCAAGTCTACCAAAATAAACTTCAAGATTTTCTGTACAGTTTGGGCTCCTTGTGATTTTGACCGCAAATTTCATTTTTGAAAATAGGCAACTACTCTTGGTTACAGAATTTTTATTCATATTTAAACATTTTTACAAAATAAATAGTTTTACATAGTAAGGAAAATGTATGTATTTCTAAGTATTGAGAAGTTGGGTGCTTTTTTGGTTGTTTTTGATTTATTTTTGACAAATGTATTATGTGTCATACAAAAGAGAAATCTTATTACTCCAAAGAGTGAAAGTTAGCAAAACCCAAAGTAAAAAAAAACAAAAAACAAAAAACCCTTTTAACTGAGGTGAGAAATAAATTTAATATAACCATTTAATATAAATTTTTAAATTGAAAAATAAATTTAATGTAACAACAAATTTACTAGAACAGATTTTGTTCTTGTAGAATTGTTCTTACTTTTGTAAGAACTGCTTGACTTTTGAGGTTTTTCCCCAAGATTTTAACCTTATATATCATACTTAAGTTTAGGAACAGCTTGACTAATGCATCTTCGATAACCCGAAGGCTATGATTCACTAAGATTTTAAACTACTATAGTTTTCTGGCATTTATTGGAAAATGTTCTTTTTATCCCATTTTATCTGTAGCAGCCCCCACAGTCTACCTTAACTGTCTTACAGTTACAATAAATTACAACTTCGGGTAGACTTTGTATAGGATTCATTGACTGTATAAACTTCTCCCCCCTTGGGTCCAAGGGGGAAGGCTTGGCCATAGGACTTTAAAAAGGACAAAGGGGTGGGGGGGCAAGGGGGTGCAAAATACCCAGCTCTTGCAGATTTCCTCAGAGCAGCCTTCTTCACACCCTGGTCCCTTCTCTACAAAGGTATGAATGGAACGGCTTTTCTAGAAAGGGCTTCCATGAACATAAAAGAATTCCTTTCCCTGGGAGGCCCCTTGGAGAGCCCGGCCAGTCTTGAACCGGGTTTATTTCTCAAATCCGTTTGATCCGGCATTTTTGTCAACGTGTTAGGACCCACTACAATTTTTTTTTTCTTTTCTTTTCTTTTTTTTCTTTTTTCTTTTCTTTTTTTTTTTTTTGTGAAAGAGAGTCATATTTATTAAAATGCTTCCTCTTCCCCTGCCGGAGCCTCACAGAAGTCAAGAAATGATATCCCCAGCTTAAATGTGCAGACTCTTAAAGATGGAGGTAACAATATTAGGTTGCCATGGTAACTCCTGTTAACTTTGCACTGAGCTGCCGGCCTCCTGGAAGCTGGCTTGCATAGGAATCTTCCTTCATGTTCTAGGCTATGAAAACCCCAATGTTTGTTTAGACAAGGAAGTTTTCCCTAGTACACATTTTATTTTTCAAGTACATACACACTCGTTGTTAAGACTATTTACGTTATCATTTGCAAATCTATCATGGTCTTATTTTTTCACAGTAACCTTTGATCTTAAACTGCTTGAAAGCCTTCGTGGTTTGTATTTACTAACGAACACAGCCCCCGATGATGAATAACAAGGTAGACACAAACGCATTTTGTGGTACTTTATTGAAAAAATGTCAGGTGATATCGCCTGCTCATCAAAGCCCCACCTTTCAGGAATCCCGGTTTAATGACGAGACTTGTGAGCATAAAAAAATAATACCCCAGGCTTGTTTTCTGTGTGTATGAAGAGCTGCTAATGAGGTATAGCTAAGTGTCGCGTAGAGGTGCGTGCGTTTGATTCTTTGACTCAGTCCCTTTGCTGCACCACGCATGTTCCTAAATTTGCAAATGTCACCCCTACCATAAGGCTACTGACGCCCTGCTAAGAATGAGGCAGACCCTCAGTGTGACACTAGGCTGGCAAGCAATCATTTCACATGTTGCAAACAATTATATATAGGTGAGCTTTGATTCTAGAAGAATGAGTTAAAGACATTTGTGAAAACTCTTTCCACTCAGGCGCAGAGTTTCCTGAAAGAAAACCATTTTTGAAAAAAGGAAATGAGGGAGTGTTTATAGTGTGGAGCAAATTGAAAGACGGTGGTTCGATGCATCAATCCGTTTCAGAGCCATGGTAGGATTTTTAAATGGTGAAATCTTGAAGCAAAAATATAAAAGTAAGACAAAAATGAATGGAAGTTTATTTTTAAAACACTGCTGGTGCCTTATAAAAGGATTTCTGTTCACCTGTTACATACAGGACATGTTCACGGGGTTTTCTTGCTATGCAGGAAATGCAGGAAATGCTGAAGGAAATGTATACATTTTTATACCATTCCTCTCGAGCGTTCTTCCACAGGGGCGCAGTGCATTGACAATTTCCATATTGCACATGCAATGTAACTAACTTTATTAGCATGACTTGTAGCAAACACGAGCTTAGGGAATTACAGGTCTGTGTGGGCCAGAGGGATGTTGCCCCCTAAGCAAACGTGACAGGGGTAGCCAGTCGCCTTGGGCACCTCGTCATCCACTTGTCATTCTCAGAAAATATCTGGCTTTATTTTTGCATTTAATGCCTATTCCATATATTCTGAAGGTGCTATTCTTGGTGGTATCAAGAGTTCATAGGGGTTAGGAAGTAAAAGCTCACGAATGTGCTTGTGAGTCACACCCGTGTGCGTTCACTCCCTTGGTCTCGGCTTGCTGATGTTCCTACTGAGAAAAGGCTTAAATGAACACGACAACAACTTTTAATGAGACTCGTGAATGACTTGTAAAGCGGTCAGAGCTGTTGCCGATGCGTGGGACTTAAGTCATCACAGCCCGCCTTCGACTCCAAGACTCCGAATTCTGGAGGCCTCCTCCTTCCAGGGGGTCTCCCGCCCGGCTTGCCTGCCCGTATCAGGGTGCGCTCTCCCCTCTACAGTGGGGGTGGGAGCTCCTTCAGTCCCCCGGGGGGACCGCTACTGAGCATCGGGGGCGAGGCGAGGCGCGCGAGCCTGATGTCAAGGTGAGGAACCCAAGTCCGCCCCCAAGACGGGGTAGTTTGAGGTCACACGTGGGACGCGGGGGGCGCTCCGCTCTGCCCCTTCGGAACCTGGATCTTGGAGAACGAAGGTCCGGCGGGCCTTCCTCCCCCCGCCTCGGGCCGCACCGCAGTCCCCTGCACTGGCGTTTGTGGGATCTACGTAAAAATCTAGACGTCGGCCGCGGAGTTCTATTAAAATAGTCGTCTCTGTATAAATTAATTTAAACCGTGCATATACAGCTCGCCCCCCGTCATTCGGCTGCGCTCTGGAGAACAGGAGCCCGAGGCCTGGCCTATGGCTTCTCCCTGCGGGCAGCCCCGCGCGAGGTCACCTGCCGTTGGTGATGATGACCGAGGCGCCCAGGTAGTGCGGCAGCGGCGCGCCGGGCGGCGAGGCGGCGGCGGGGCCGGGGGGCCGGGGCCGCAGCGCGCCGGCCGCCGCCTCAGGGGCACCGGGGCCGCAGGCGAGGGCGGGCGCGCCGGGCGCAGCGGCCTCGCGGCCCGCGCCGGGCCAGCACCGCTGGTGAGTGAGCAGCACGAAGGGCAGCTGCGCAGGCGCGCCGGGGCTCGGGGGCCGGCGGCGCGCAGCACTCGGAAGAGCCGCGCGGGCCAGCGCCAGCCGCGCCCCGTCCCGGGCGGCCTGGCGGGCGGCCTTGGCCGGGCCCAGCGCGGACTCCTCGCGGTAGTGGCCGCAGCTCGGGAAGCTCGGCGGCGGCGGTGGCGGCGGCGGTGGCGGCGGCGCGGTGTCCTCGCCAAACCTGCGCGCGGCGGCGGCGGCGGGCGCTGCGGGGACAGGCGACACGTTAGACGCCCGCGCGGGGGAGGAAGGGGACCTGCCCAAAGCAGCACCAACCCGGCGGGTCCGGGCGCCGCCACCACCCCTCGGCCACCCGCAGCGCGCACCGCCCACGCAGCCGCCTGGGCCCCTTGCCCTCCGCGCCCAGGCCCGCGCTGCCGAACTGCGAGCTGCAGTGCTCTGGTGGTCGCATTAACTAGCGAAGAGGAACAGGTGCAACTCATGGACCCGGTGCACTCAATGTAATGCCGCATGTGCAATAGGTTCTTTCAGTGTGGAGTCAATACTTTCAAATGATTGCGATACTTGACTCTTTGTTTCTGTCTTGGAAGTGCAGTGCACACACAGCAGCACCTCTCGCTGCCCTAGCCACATGTCAGTGCGCGACAGCCGCACGTGGCTACTGGCTACCATATTGGACAGCGTTGGTCTAGAGGCTTCCACTGCCTGACCGGTAAGGTGGCCCCAGTCAACCCTGTTTTCTTTTTTTTTTTTCTTCTCTCTCTTTTTTTTTTTTGCTTAGCCCTCAGTAGGGAGGGTGAGGTGGTAATCACGCCTGCTCCTTTTAGTGCAGTCATAACTAAATAATCACCCTCAGTAATCAGGTGCCTGCAATCAATTAGCTCCCTATGGTCGTTCTGGGGTTTTTTTAACCTTAAGACAAATTTTGTCTTCCTTTAACATCAAAAAAGACTAGAAAGTAGATCACAAATTGCCCCAAATTAGCACCTTTGGTCCATTTTTACCAAGTATATGACAAATGAGCTCCTTATTAACCACTTTCACTTTCAAAATAGCAACTAAAAAAAAAGATGCTGTGTGTTAGTTATATCATTGGCCAGCTTCCACACGCAAAGAAAAAGAATTCTCTCAGGTCAATCTCAAGTCAATAATACTTTCGGCTGTTATCAAAATGCTTAGCTTTACTTCCCTTCCTTGGTTATGTGAGCGATCCAGTACGCTGATGGCTTTCGCTCCAAATCTGAGAAACTGTGGCTCCAAGGACTGGCCCAGGCCGGAAGGCAGGGCTGCACTGCCCTAGTCGCTGGCATGTTCTTTTCTAAGCTGGCTACTTTTGAAACATACGTCCTAGTAATCTCCAAGGTGGTTAGCTTTCTCCCACAGCCTATCCCTCCTCTCAGATTTAGAGACAAAATGTGTCTCCGCCTTGAAAGACAGGCCAAGCAAGAGATTCCCCAGGCAGCCGGAGGAGGAACAGAGCCCTGCCTCCGAAGAGAGAAAGTTAGAGTGGGGAAGGGGGCGGGGCTCCAGAGAGCTCTCCTCTTCAGGCAGGGGTTTCTTTTCTGAGCGTGTACCATTTACCCCAAATGCAGTAGCCCCTGCAGGAAACTTGCACCATCTTGGCCTACCCTCTGAGCAGTCATTAGGTCTGCGTGACACACAAATACACCTCTTGCAGCTACCCCTCAACCCCACCCACCCTCTGCCTGGGGTTGGGCCAGTGAGCAAACAGGAGTCTGTCTGGGCTGGGGAAGCTGGTGGCCCATCCCCGGAGGACATCTGCTTGTCTGCTACCAGGAAGAGCTGGGGGAGGGGCCACTCCTGCCTCTGCTGTTGAACCAGCGGTGCTGGGCAGGTGCCCATTGTGTGCCGAGCCCTGGGGTAGTAGGCGTATCGCATGGGTTATGGTCGCATTTTACAGATGAAGAAACTGAGTCGTGGAGTGTTTATGTTATTTGCCCTGGGTTGGTGAGTGACATTTGTGTCTTTGAGCTCATGAATTTCCACCACTGTTTTCCGCACTTTGAAAACTGGCGTGGGAAGAAAACCAACAGAGTCCTGTATTCATTTTTGGGTGGAGTGGAAAAGTAATCTTGTAAAATAAATGTGGCTGGAGCATTCTCAGTACCCGGGAGCTGGGTTTGAAAATCACTTTGTCTCCCTCTTGGGGAGCAAACGAGGCCAGGGTTTTCAGGGAGGGTGGCTGAACACCTGGGTTCCTCTGCCCTCAATACTGTCACTGGTGCCACGAGAGGCACGCGGACTCGGTCACCCTGCTCGTCTCCCTCTCGTGAAGCGACTCCCGTCAAGAGCAGGAAAGCGGAGCAATTCCTACTTACAAGCAGAAGGAAAAGTTGGCCCACAGTGTGAGGATCCTTTTTCCATTTGCCACCCACCACCGCCGCCGCTGTCCCCAGTCCCGCCCCCTCCCCTCGTGCAAACACGACCCACCTTCGTAGTTTGGCACGAGGCTGTGCCGAGCAGCGTTCACCGGCGGCTCAGAAAGGTTTTTAGCTGGAGACGGGCTGCTAGGCACTAGGGGGTTGGCGTAATGCCACTGGCATTCACCACTGGCTGGCAGGGCGCTCAGGAAAAAGCGTGCCACCTCACACGGGGATCCTTGGGGCTGCCCGAATTTGGCCGGCAACATTGGCTTTTTGCTGCTGAAGACGTGAGAGTCCAGAGGGAAGTGTCCATAATGGTAGGAGAAGGGCAGGCTGTAGGACGGGGCGTACAAAAGGTCGCTGCTTTCTGAATGGAGCTGCTGTTCTGGGGGTGCCGGGGCGTTTGCCGGGGGGCTGGCTCTCCAGTTTCCCAGCTGGCTGCATTCCAGTTTGTCCATTTGGAACGAGCTGTATTGCTGCATGGCAAAGAAGATGGATGAAGGGGCCAGTGAGACACTGCCCTCCGGCCTCACCAGACCCCACCCTCTAGGGCTCAACGGCATCCCTGGGCTGGGCCTACCTGGCCACCACAGTGAGGTCCCACCGGGGACAGGTGCACAGCAAACAGTACCACAGCGACCCACCTCCTGCTTGGAATGAGATCCCCCCAGCCCAAGCTGACCACATACCAGATACACATAGGCACTTTCTATTTCTGAGAGGTTACAAACTACTTAAAAAAAAAAAAAAAGGTTTTCATTAAAAAATAAAATTTTCATAAAAAATAAATTTCATTAAAAAATTTTTAAAAAGGAAGATTTTCATTGTGCTATGGAAGCACAATGCACTGTGCTCTAAGCCACGTTAACATGGATTCCAACAAGCTGATGTGCCTTCCTAATTTAGTCTTTTTCCTAGATCTGACGAGTTCTCCCGGATGTTGGCTTTGAGTGCCTCCAGGCCGAGTCACTGCTGTGTGTGCGGGACAGCCCCAGGGGACCTTGCCGCACTGCACAGGGAAGCTTCCAGCCCGGGAGACCTGCTCTGCAGTCAGAGGCTCAGCATTCCCAAACGGGCTGGGGGTCCTGAGCCCCCCCCAGGCCGGGTGTCTGCTGCACCCTGCCCCAGCGGGCCCCACGTGTTACCTGTGGGGGGTAAGGGTTTGTTCTCAGCTTTGTCTTCAGCTTCGTATTTTTGGGTTTAGCTAATTTCCTAGTTTCTTGTGAGGTAGACAAGGCAGTCCTCCAGGAGTCCTGGCACTTGGACGTAGACACCTGGTCCAGCGACAACTGCAGTTCCTTGTATTCGATATCCCTGAGAAGCAAGAGCAGGACAAGTCCTGTCCAGCGGGCTGCCGGGAAGAGCAGCTTCCCTGGCCCCACCCCTGAGCGAGGGCATCACAGAGCTCCAGCACAGCTTCACTGAGGTTGGATGGGACAGGACTTGAGCAGGGCGCAGCCCACCCTCATGATAAAAGCCCCCGCTAAAGGCCTGGGCAATGCTGAGTGAGGTCAGTGTTCTCCAGCAGGAACGGGGGGGCGGGGGTGTCACTGTAGTTCTCTCTCATCCCGTAGCTCCCAAACACATTTCCCTGGGGCGCCATGGGCCACGAGGAAGTGTGTCAGGGCAAAAGGAAAGGGCAGAAGCACTACTTCTCAGTTTGAGTATCTGGGCCTCAGCTGCTTCTCTAGTTAGCACCCAGGGAGGCGTGAGTGGGGGACCGTCAAGGGTCCAGGAGCCTGGCTGCCAGCTTCGCCCATTTCCACAACAGGCACCTGTTTCTGCCCTAAAGAGCCAACTAGGCATGGTTGTGTTCATGGGTTGGGGGGGGAGTTGCCCAAAGTACCAGCCCACACCTGTTTGCTTAGGAAGAATCATTAAGTGGCTAAAATGCTTTCTTCCCTACAGTTTTGCTAAAATCACGCTCTAGTTCTAAAAAAACCAAACCAAACCAAGAAACCAGGGACCCGGCAATCATTCTGTGAGAGAACTGAGAGCCTAAACCCTCAGTGCCGTAGAGCACACTGGAGAACCTTGGTCAGGGTGGGGCTGGGGGGCTGCGAGGGTATCAAGTTCAGAGCCAGAGCTGGGGGCGGGTGATTTCACATACAGTAGCCATGGTGGCTCCACAGTAGTATATGGTCCCAGGGAGACGCATGTCCTGCTGTGCGTAATGGTCTTAAAAGTATTTGCAACTGAACTTGACCTTCTGGGATTCTAAAGGATTCTAAACGTTCATCATCATCTACAATGGGCTATACAGAAAGGGAAAAAACGCGAGCTATCTCCTGTCCCAAATGGCAGGAGCATGCAAGATGACCGGATGTTTGTGGGCACGAAGAGTATAACTTCATATTCCTGGTCCGGGATGGACATCGCCTGTAGAGCTTATGCAGGATGGAGGGGGGCCATCTCCCCCCACCCTCAGCTGGTCTCTGTGATCTGATCTTCAGCTGTGCCTGGGGCAGGGCTCCCTTTCTGGTGTTCCCCGCACTGCCTAGCACCTGGCTCTCAGTGCTCAGTACAGAAATAGTTTGGACCTTCCCAAATGAACAGACTGTTCAAATAAAAACGAAACAGCAGACAAATGAACAGTTTCGGAAAGAGAGACAAAGAGAGAGAGAGGGAGAGATGGTGCTTGTGGGAGCGGGCTGATGAGGGACAGGGGAGGAGGAGAGAGCAAGGAAACAAATACGTCTGACTTACGTGAGGACATAATTGACACTCACGATGCAGTGCGGCCGTGACGAGCGGCTGTTGTGCACGACGGTGGCGCAGCTCTGCACCCACACCCAGCCGCCCAGCTTGGACAGCAGCCGGTAGTACTTGGTGGTCACCTGGCCCTTCACCAGCACTGCAAGCACAAGGTGACATGAATCCCGAGGGACAATTAGCAGGCCCCGCTTTGGGGACACCACGCCATGGATAACCTGCAGCCCTGGTTCTGGACCTTTCTGGGGTCAAGGACACCTCTGAGAACTTGACAGAGAAATGGGCTTTCTCCACAGGAAGGTACATGCTTGCACGCACACACACGCACACATGCACACGTGCAAGATTTTTGCCTACAATTTCAAGGGGTCTGAGGAGCAATCTCTCCCCCTCATCAAATTTAACAGTCACTGATTTCATTGGGAAAAACAATTAGTCCCCATACAACATTTGCACCTGGCAGAGTGATAAAATTGGTTCTGCTTTTCAGTTTCCCAAATGCCACGATTATGTTATAATCCCCCAAACCCTTAATCCCCAAAACCCTTAATAGGCACCAGGGGGAGGGGTGATGTAGTTATTTTAACAAAATAATAAGTCCATTCAACCAAGTGTCAAATTGTTGTTGATAGGTGCTACTCTCCAGAACACGTGTGTATTCACGGTGAGACTGCTATTCTGTTGCCTTTTATATTTTCTTCCCATCAACCCCCCTTTTCCTCAGGCCTGTTAATTTCCTATGTTGCATATGTAGGAAAGAACTCTGCTTGGCTGGTTTCTGAACACGGGGCCTATGGGCCCATCTTCCATGCATGGGTGCAAACTCCAGACTGCTGAGCCACACTCACTTCCAAAGCCTCTGTGCTGATTTCCCTCAGGGCCTGGAGGGCACAGGCTGGAGGGGAAGGAAAGTGCCAGAAGCTTTGGGTGGGCAGTGGAGAGGAGAAAGTCCCAGTTAGTCTTCTCCAGGGAAGAGAAGGCCAGCACAAATCTAAAAGGCATCCCTTGATATCTAGGTCATGGCTACAGGGCATCCCTGCTTCTCAAAACAGGGCTGGCCCCAGAGCCCTAATTAGCAGCCACCTGAGCAGGGATGTGGGGAGGTGGCCAAATTCTGTGCCTGCACTAGTTGGCACCGAAGGAACCCCCAGGGGCTGAAATTCAGCCCTCATCTTGTGCCACTAGGCAGAGGCCCCGTCACTGTCTGCCCAAACCCTCCTGGGGCTCTCCAATGCCTTTTGTGGCTTCTTTTTATATTAAAGGTGCTTCTTTATCATCCACTTTAACACCTGCAGTAAAATATTCTGGTGCAGAAGAAAAATTACTGCAAATACGATAGTCAAAGAGCTACTAGCCTTAATATATAAAGAGTTCACATAGATCAATGAAAACATTAAGACCCTAAAAGTAATATGAGAAAAGGACCTGAACAAACAATTCACCAAAGAATAAATATAAGTGATAAACAAATATTCAATGTATTTGCTAAACTCAAAGCTAGATACCATCCATTAAATCAGCAGACATTCAAAAAGAAAAAAAATATTGTATGGTTCCATTTATGTGAAATGTCCAGAATAGGCACATCTTTAGAGATCAAAAGCAGCTTAGTGGTTGACAGGAGCTGGGGGATGAGGAGGACCAGGAGTGACTGCTGATGGGTACCAGGGTTCTTCTGGAGATGAAGAAAATGTTCTGGAATTCAGTAAAGGTGATAGTTGCACAACATTGTAAATATGCTGAAAACCTCTGAAAATGGTTAAAATGGTGAGTTTTATACTATGTGGATTGTATCTCAAAATAATGAAATGACAATGGGCGATGTCAGCTAATCTATGGTGGGAGGCATTGTCATGTGTTGACAGAAGATATGTTCCTTCTGGGAAGCAGTCTGATGGCTCATATCCATTGACACAGACTTCACTTCCAATAATTGGTCCTGTTACAAGGATTTCTGCTTATAATTCTGGGGGAAAAGGAGGGGGAGACTTAACTGCCCAAGAAGTTTAGGGAAGATGGTAAATAATTTTGGAGTACTATGCCGCTACTGGAATAATGATTAATAAAACTTTGTAGCATTATGGGGAATGTGTATGACATAATGATAAATGAAAAGAAGGCACATCCAAGACCACAGACGTACAAAGATCATATGAGACTGCTATGAACAATTACATGCCAACAAATCGAGGAACTTAGAAGAAACGGCTAATTTGCTAGAAACATACAACTTATGAAGACTGAATGATGAAGAAACAGAAAATCTGAATAGGACTGATTACTAGAAAGAAGACTGAATCAGTGATCCAAACCTCCCAACAAACAGAAGTCCAGGACCAGATGGCTTCACTGACGAATTCACCAAATGCTTAAAGAAGCATTAATACCAATCTTTTTCAAACTCTTTGGAAAATCAGAGGAGGAGGGAATACTTCCAAACACATTTATGAGGCCAGTGTGTCTCTGATACCAAAACCAGACAAGGATACCACAAAAAAGGGAAATTACAGGTCCATATCTCTGATGAAATAGATGCAAAAATCTTCAACAAAATATTAACAAACTGAATTCAAGAATACATTAAAAGGATCACACACCAGGATCAAATGGGATTTATTTCCAGGATGCAAGGATGGTTCAACATCTGCAAATCAATCGATAGGATACACCACATTAACAAGGTGAGGGATAAAAATAGATGCAGAAAAAGCATTTGGAAAAATTCATCACCCATTTATAATAAAAAAAAAACCCTCTCAATAAAATGGGGATATAAAAGCCCACTGTACATAATAAAGGCCATTTATGACAAGTCCACAGCTAACACTACACTCAACAGGGAAAAGCCAAAAGCTTGTCCTCTCAGATCAGGAACAAGTCAAGAATGCTCACTCTCGCCACTTTTAGTCAACATAGAATCAGAAGTCCTAGCCAGAGCACTTAGGCAAGAAAAAGAAATAAAAGGCAACCCAATCGGAAAAGAAGGAGTAAAACTGTCACTATTTGCAGATGACACATTATATACAGAAAACCCTAAAGATTCCATCAAAAAATTCTTTTTTTTTAAAGATTTTATTTATTTATTTGACAGAGACAGCCAAAGAGAGAGGGAACACAAGCAGGGGGAGTAGGAGAGAAAGAAGCAGGCTCCCAGAGGAGGAGCCTGATGCGGGGCTCGATCCCATAACACCGGGATCACGCCCTGAGCCAAAGGCAGACGCTTAACGACTGAACCACCCAGGCACCCCCAAAAAACTCTTAGAACCAATAAACGAATTGAGTAAAGTTGCAGGATATAAAATCAATATACAAAAATCTGTTGGGTTTCTATACATTAATAATGAACTATCAGAAAGAGAAATTAAGAAAACAATCCCCTTTACAAATTACATCAAAAAGACTAAAATACCTAGGAATAAATCTAATGAAGGAGGTGAAAGACCTATACCCTAAAAACTACAAGACATTAGTGAAAGAACCTGAAGGAGACACAAATTAATGCAAAGATATCCCATGTTCATGGAGTAGAAGAATTCATATAAAATGTCCATACTACCCAGAGCAATCTATAGATTTAATGCAATCCCTATTAAAATTCCAGCATCATCCTTTGAAAAAACAGAACAAACCATTCTAAAATTTGTATGGAACCCCCCAAAATTCCTTAAAAGATGAAAAGCAAAAATAACAAGTGGTACTGCATAGCAATAAAAATAAGTGTTGGCAAGGATGTAGGGAAGAGGGATATAGGGCACCCCTGTGCTCTATATGTAGGAATGTAAATCGGTGCAGCCTCTATGGAAAACAGTAAGGAGGTTCCTCAAAAAATTTAAGACAGAACTACCATATGATCCAGAAATTCCACTTCTGGCTAATTTTTCTGAAGGAAATGAAAACACTAACTTGAAAAGATATCTGTGCCCGCGTGTTCATTGCAGCATTACTTACAAAAGTGAAGAAATGAAAGCACCCTAAGTGTCCATCCACGGATGAGTGGATAAAGAAATTGTGGTGGATATATGTACACACACACACAGAGGAATACTGTTCAGCCATTAAGAAAGAAGGAAATCCTGCCATTTGGGACAACATGGATGGACCCTGAGGGCATTTTGTTCAGTGAGATAAGTCGAAGACAAATACCATGTCACCTCACTTACATGTGCAAACTAAAAAAAAAGTTCATAGATTCAGAGAACAGATTGGCTGCTGCCAAAGCTGAAGGGTGGCAGGTGGTGAAATGGGTAAGAGGGATCAAGAGGTAGAGACTTTCAGTTTTGAAATACATAAGTCTTGGAGGGGCATCTGGGTGGCTCAGTCCGTTAAGCATCTGACTTCAGCTCAGGTCATGATCTCAGGGTCCTGGGATGGAGCCCCGCTTTGGGCTCCGAGCTCAGAGGGGAGTCTGCTTCTTCCTCTCCCAACTCATGCTTGCTGTCTCTCTCTCTCAAATAAATAAAATCTTTATAAAAAAATAAATTAAATGAATAAGTCCTGGAGATGTAATGTCCAGCATGAGGACTTAATAACACTGTATTATATACTGAAAGTTGCTACAGGAGTAGATCTTAAAAGCTCTCAAGAAAAAAATTTATAACTATATTGTAATGGATGTTAACTAGACTCATTGTGGTCACATAGCAATACATACAAATGTCGAATCATTACGTTGCACACCCGAAACTAATATACTGTTATATGTCAATTATGTCTCATTAAAAAAAAAGACGAGATTCAGAAGTACGTAGAGTACAGGCAGGAGAAACTGCACGCACATGTGCACACACACATATACACCCAGCTAACTGTGTGATCGCGGACAAGTTACTAACCCCCTATGGCTCAGTTTCCTCATTTAGAACAAGGGCATAATCATACTCCCTACCTCACCCGCTGCTGGGAGGATAGATAATCTGCGTGAAGCTTTAGAACAGGGGCTCGGACACACAGCAAGGACTTGATATATATTAACTCTCATTATCTGGCTGGTCAAATTACAAGTAAGTTTCATTTTCTTCTTCTCAGCTTTTTTTGACTGTCTACATGTCCAACAATAAGGAGGTGTTTGTTTCTTAATAAAAGTGAACGATGATTTTCCCACAGGTAAGTAGTTTGTGTGGGGGTCAGGAAGTGGAAATTCAACACACATGAGGCCCCACGCCCCTCACTTAGCCCCACAACCGCCATCCCGCCCAGACGAAGGGCACGGCTCTCTGGGACAGTGCAGACACGAGCGCTCTTCTTCCCAGGGTTGGCATGTGCACCTGCGTGGGCTCCCTTGGCAGGAGCGAGATTCCATGCCGAAGAGCACAGACAGAAGTAGTAGGAAAGAGCTAAATTTACAATGCTTCTCCTCTTGGGGTTTGCTTTTTTAACAGCAAAATCCGCGGTTTCTATTTCCAGCTCAGGTTTGCAAACATTGCCTCATTTCACCATCCCGCCCCCCAACCGTGGGAGGCAGGCAACACGGGGAATGTGGGGCCAACAAATCTTGAGGGCACAGCTGGGGCCCTAGGCTGGGTGTTCTGAATCCCTTTTTTCAGAGGGACCCCTGTGGGAGGAGGGGGCACCAGCCTCCAGAACGTTCTCTGTAGCTACATGTGGAAGGAGAGGTGGAAGGAAGGTTAAGGGAGACTCAATGAATTTGCTTTGGGCCCCAAAAGAGATGCGGTAAGATCCAACAAAGGTTCCCTATGTGGATTCCCAAGTGGCCATTCCTCCTTCAACAGGAGCGCTTATGAAGCTCCTCCACTTTGAAATCTGCCCCAGAAGTGTCTGCCCCTGGCAGTAAGACCAGATGCCTTTCCTTTTTCCTATCTTGTACCTCATTCTTTCTTCTCCTTCTTCTCCTTCTTCTCCTCCTCCTCCTCCTCCTCCTCCTCCTCCTCCTCCTCCTCCTCCTTCCTCCTCCTCCTCCTCCTCCTCTTCCTCCTTCTCCTCCTCCTTCTTCTTCTTCTTCTCCTTCTTCTCCTTCTTCTTCTTCTTCTTCAGAGAGAGCTAGTATGCACGTGCAGCGCGGAGGGGCAGAGGGAGAAGGAGAGAGAATCCCAAGGGGACTCTGCACTGAGTGTGGAGCCCAACATGGGGCCCAATCCCACGACCCCAAGATCAGGACCTGGGCTGAAATCAAGAGTCAGATGCTTAACCAACTGAGCCACCTGGGCACCCCCATACTTTCCTCGTTCCTTAAACATTCCTAAAACCCACCCACAATCATCTAAGCTGAATACAATAAAGCCAGTTTATCCCACATATTTTATATTAGGATTCCAACAGCAGAAGTCGCAGAGATTTTATTTCTGACCCTCCCTGCCTCTGCTCTGATGGGGCTTAGATACGGAGACCAAACAAACATAGACATAGAATTCTTTTTTTTTTTTTTTTTTTGCTTCTCTACGACCCATGGTGATAGTCCGCGTATCAATCCAAGCTGAAATCCTAGACGCTTAGTCACAACATTCCTTGGTTTGCTCTATCTCCCTTCCAGTCTGTTGTTCTTAATTAGCTGCCCGAAATGATCCTGGGGTGGAGGCCCTGCTTGGGGGTGACGGATGGGGGCAGGCTGGAGATGTCCCCTAAGCTGTAAGCTCTGGGAGCGGAGGACTTGGCCTTGGTGCTTCTAGGCCACGGTATCTCCAACATCGTGGTCTGAGATATTTCTGAAATCAGGGTGGCCCATGATGAGATGGAGGCCAGTGGTCATACTTTTCTGAGGCTGCTTTGGGGTGGAAATTCTGGTTCTGTGAATCTGCTATCCAGAAAAGTAGGTGGCCTGCCTGGTTCCTCCAGAATTCCTCCTGAAGGCACAAGCGAGCCTGTCAGCGTCTGGGAGGATGGTAAACCTTGGCCTGGGGCACAATTTCTACTTCTATTTGTATGTATTTCTATTATCTATTCCTATTTTCAATTTTAAGAGCTGAAAAGGACACGAAAAATGCCTGTCGTGACTGAATAATGTTCCCCCAAAAAAGATGTTCCACGTCCTGACCCCTGGAACCTATGAATGTGACCACATTTGGGAAAAGGGTCTCTGCCGATGTAATTAAGTTAAGGATCTCAAGACGACATCGTCCTGGAATAGGGTGGGCCCTACCTTGAACAAATGCCCCTCTAAGAGACAGAAGAGGAGAAGACACACACAGGGGCGTCTGAGGCAGAGACTGGAGGGATGGGACCACAGCCAAGAATTGCCAGCAGCCGGCAGAAGCTGGAAGAGGCAGGAATGATCCTCCCTCAGAGTCCCCAGAGGAAGCCCAGCCCTGCCGACACCTTCCCTTCGGGCTTCTGGTCCCCAGAACTATGCGAGAGTACATCTCCCTTGTGTTCAGCCCCTAGTTGGTAGTATTTTGCTAGGACAGCCCCAGGAAACAAAACCACCCTCCATGGGAAAACTGGTGAGTGCAATCCCCACGCTCCTCCTGCTCTTATCCCCTCTGGCAGCTCCGGCCTCGGGGGCGAATAGTCAGAGAGACTGGAGAAGAGCCGCGTGCTGTTCCCCACACGATGCCCTGCCCCACACCGAGGCACTTTGATGGGAAGGACGACAGGGAGAGCACCTTCAGGAAGAAGGTCCCCATGGGCCACATTGTGGCACCAACCACGGAAGATGGGCCGAGCCTGACCCATCCGGCCCCCCAAAGGTACCGTCTACACCTCTAGATGTCCAAAGCTGCTTCCAGGGATCAGGACAAGGTGTAGACCACGCTGTGCTTTCGAGGATTATTTACTGCTCCATCGCTCGTGGTTCCCCCTTAATGCGCAGGCTTCCCCACACCTTCACCTGCAAGGCAAAGACCCCTCTACCTCCAGACTCCGCTTGGAGGATAGTATCCAGAAAGGATCTGAGTATGAATGAAACATGGTTGTGCATTTCCAGCCCAGAGGCGAGCAAGGCCAGCAGCAGAGGCTAGGGTCGCCTGAAACGGAATCGTCACACTAGACTGGAAACTCCTTTCAAGTTTAACTTCCATTTGAAGACTTGTGTGCCCTGTTCCGTGGTGGAGCCACAGACGTGTGCAAACTGGTATCCCATGTACCGCATGTGCTCCTGCATGGGCTCTGTTGGTGGCACAGTGCTGTTGTTACGCAGATTGCCTGTGCATGGTCATGTGTTAGCCGCAGGCTCTACCACTCCCTACTGCCCTACAGATGCCCCTTCATACATGTCACATGCCTGGCCCCATAAACATTTGGGTTTGTTACTCTTGTGTGCTGTCTAAGGTACGTTCTCCATGGGTGTCTACCAGCTGTCCTATAATTTTGTTGTAACAGTTATTGCTTGAGATCTGTAGACCACATACTCAGGCTTGGAAGTCTTTCTGTGATATTGAAATGTTTTGACAGTTGGACATGGCCTGTGTTCTCTGAGCTGGGCCCACGCTGTAGAGCGGCCTAACTGGAGAGCTAGGTGACATTCTCTGACCATCTTGGACAAATAGCCTTTTGGACATCATACTTCTTCCAAACTGCTGTGTCCACAAGAAATCTGCCCAGTGTCCCTCAACAGAAATCACAACTTCACTGATATCAGTCCCTTCCCAAGCTGCATATTGCCCTGAGGCCCCATGATTGTCATGCCTGCACTGGGGCCCACGTTCTGCAGAAGCCACCACGGATGGTGGGCAGGGAAAGGCTGGGAGGGTCAAATACATTCCCTAGGGGATCCGTGTTCATTTTTCCTTTCAGAAGCTTCTGGGGAAAGCTCTGGCACAGTCTGACTTGCAGGGAAGGCCCAGGTCCACAGTGACACAGAGGCCGAGATGCCAAGGCCATGCCAGCCTCCATCTGACCTCCGGAAGCCCATGCTCCCCAAAGACGGCACTGCCCAGCCCTGCTTCTCTTCATGAAGCTGACTTTCTGGAAGGTGTTGAATTCTCTTTCTTTAGGGGCTATGCTTTCTTTGGACCCCGTGGATCCCTGCTCTGGGTTAAGATAATATTTTGAACAATGTGTGAAAACCATTTGGCTGACTGGGGTCCTCCAGCCACCACTGCCGCATGTCCAAGTCCGCTGCTGGCAGAACCCTTCGCCCCATCTCCAGGGATTCCTGGGTTTTGGACACCAGTGTGGAGAAAATCTGGCCTTGGAAAATCGGACAGTCACCTCCCTGGGTGTTGGCAGATGTTTCCTGTGCTCAGTGACCTCATCAACTGTGAAGACAGATGCGTCTGTATGTCTCCCTGGAAGAGGAGGCCTTGGAGTCCTGAGGGTCACCATAGTCCTGGCCACCTCCAGCCGCCTTCAGTTGTGGGATGGAAAGGAAGTGGCAGAGATTGCCCCGCACGTCTACACTCCTGGGGCAACCACCAGCCAGCTCCAGCTGTGATCGGAATGAAGGACTTGAGTCCCAGGTGGGCAGGGGCCACCGTGCGGATCCGGGATCTGGGTGAACCCTGGAGGGCGGGAGGCTTGGGCCAGGCCCCTGAGCCCTGCCGTCACTTACTGAAGCATTATGTGACAGGACTATTCCAAATGACGAATCCTGACTTCTCAGACTTCTCACCTGTCCCCCCAAAGCCTACTACTTGGGTACATAAGAGCTCTGAGACAGAGTCCCTGTCACGGACTGAACTGTGTTCCACCCAAATTCATATGCTAAAGTCCCGTCCCACAGCACCTTGGAATGTCGCTGTATTTGGAGACAGGATCTTTAAAGAAGTAATTGAAATAAAATGAAGTAATAGGGGGGACCCGAATCCAGTATGGCTGGTATCCTTATAATAAAAAGAGAGGAGGACGCAGACACACACAGAGGGATGACCACTGGAGGCCACAGGAACAAGACGGCCATCTACAAGGCAAAGACAGAGGCCTCCGGAGAAACTAGTCCTGCCGACACCTTGATCTCAGATTCAAGCCTCCAGCACTGTGAGAAAACACATTTCTGTTGGTTAAGCCCCTCAGCCTGTAGTATCTTGTAATGGCGGCCCGAGCAGACCAATACAGTCCCCATAAGGATCTGAACAACACGAGGGAAAAGCGTCGTTCAGAAACAAGAACTTAGGGCCTTGGGTGGGGCTGGAAGGAGCTGGACACATCCTCCGGAGGAGAGGGGACAGCAGTGGACACCATGTGGGGAGTGAAAACAGAACTGGAGAGAGTGGGGGTTTTGGCTTCCCCAGCAACCACAGGGCAGGAGTTTGGGTGTGGACAACACTCCAACTGCCCAACAGAGACCCTGGGCGGGGGGGCAACAGAGCCCCTCAGAGAGAGGTGACCAAAGCATGCCAGGACAGAATGACCACCTGGGCTGGGAGGTGAGGAGCAGCTTGTGGCAGGAAGGCTGGATGGAGACCACGTTCGCAAAGCCTGGAGACCAACGAGGGGAGGAGGCTGAGGAGCCACAGCCCTTTGGACCTTTGCTCTGATCATGCCTCCTACCATCCCTGCCCTCACCATGGAGCGCACCCAGAAACTCCCTCCTGAGGCCTTTGTCCAGCAGAGCCCACTCTAACAGACGTGGGGGAGCAAGGGGATTAGCAGCCCCGAGAGCAGCCTTCAGACGACGACTGGCAGGAGCAGAATATAAATACCTCAGCTCACCCCCTTGGCACCATGACCGAGTCCCAGTCAGACAAGCTCCTCTTAAAGGCTCCTTCCCCTTCAAGACTTATTTCTCTCTCCCCTAAGCCCATTTCAGTTGCTGTCCAAATAAACCACTGTACTTGAACTCCAGGCTCAGGTCGGCTTCTGGAGTTGGCCCCTCTGGCCCCAGCTCTGTGTGTGGGAGGGAGACCAGTGTCTCAGGTAGCTCACAACACAGAGGTTTCAAGACCACCCAAGCTCTACACCCATAAAGACCCGGCTTCCAAAAACCATGCTCTGGGTGTTGACTATGTCCCCTGTCTTCATTTGAGAGTCCCAGCTTTGGAGGGGAAAGTAATGGCTTTCCTGAGGGGGATGTCCAAAGATGGTTCCAATCCTGGAGCCAAGGTGTGAGCTCGGGAAGACTAATTCCTACCCCTGTCTGTGGGTAAGAGCCTCGGCTGTTTCTCACTGTCAGAGCTCCTCTAGTTTACATCAGGAAAAGCTGGCAGACGGGAGTCCGGGACAGACGTGGGGCTCATGGTGGATCCCGAGGCCATGCCCTGTCTCCCTGAAGCCTGGCTGGGATATGCTGTCTGCCTCCTGTCCCCATGCTTTCTCCCCTGTAGTGAAGGTCACTGCACAGGAGCAATCATTGTCAGTATTGGCGTTTTAAATTTTCTTTGATTTACCAGTTCTAGCCCCTTTGGGGAAAAAAACAACACTGTGCTCCCTCTGCTTTCTAAATGCTTCTGTCTTTTCTGTGTCTCCTGGAAGCCTGTGTACACCTTTCCTTTCAGGGCTCCCTTGGATAATCGAAATGTCTAGAAATACCAAATCCCAAGTGAGGTAAGGAGAATGTATCATGCACATGGCAGAGGACCTCTCAAATAAAGTCCCTTCCCAAGCCGGGTGAGCTTGGGGAGACTGCGGCTCCTGACGGAACAAAGACAGCCCCATGTCTCCACATCTAAGAGCCGTCTTGTGGTGGAAACCGCTCAAGGCTTGAGAGCCAAACAGGCCTGAACTCTAGTCCTGCCTGCCCTCCCACAGGTCTCCGCCCCTGGGGCCGACCTGCTCATCCGGGAAATGGACACAAGGGCTGCCCAGCTCCCCACACTGACGCAAGGTCAGAATGGATACGTGAAAAGCACGCATCTGTGTCGGGGTCACAGGAGCCTCGCGCTGATCATCACTGCGGCCTTTATTACATTTCCAAAGCACAAACTGTATTTATTTCCCCCGGAAAAAAAATCCCTGCTCCCCTCTGTCAGCCAGGCAGCACAAGAGATCAGAAATGAGATTTAAAATGATGAACTTAATTCTATAAGTTTCCATTCTTCGTGCTTAGAGGCCTCATGTTCTCCAGTGCAGCAGCCCCACTCTGGGGAGCAACTCTTCCTGCAGGTAATTCGGGGGCTGTCAGGGCTTGCTGGCTATCGGGGGTCCTGACAAGCTCCTGCCTCCATGGAAGGGGGCTGGGGACCCATGGGGCGGGGGCTTTCAGAGCAGCCACCTGCCTTCTCCCCCCGCAACGTCCCTCCCTGGGCCCCCCCAGGCCGTGTGGAGGTGTGGACCCTCACGCCTGTCCTCCCTTCTAGATTATTCTGTGGTGATGACACTGCTCCACACCCTCAAAGCAGACACCTCTTCATCTCCCGACGGCTCTCATGACTCCAGAGCACACACTCCCGCTTACCCCCTGCCCGGCAAGTCTCCCCAATAACTAATTCTGAAATTGACACTTCCCACCCTGTTTTCAGCTCCCGTACGAGCGAGGCCGACCCACAGATCCCATCAAACAGCGGCCAGTTGCTTCCTGACCAAGCTGCTTTCAAGAACAACAGGGATGCTTGTATCACGATTCAGCTATTAAAACGCAAGAAACATAAAGGCTGCTCACAACTTCGAGTCTGTCCGCACACAGCGACCTTTCCACGCTGTTGTGAATCAACAGGGAGCAGGAAGAAGCTGTCCGAGTCTTTCCAGCAACAGCCTAGTAACTGCCATGCCCACTGGGTCCCAGTCGACACTGCCTGGGCAGGCAGACCATGTGGCCACAGAGCGAGCAGTCCTTGGACCCGCCGTCCACCCTCGGCTCGACACCAGCAACTTGTCCTCTAACGCCTCCTCGTCAACACAAAGCAAAGCAAGAATGGGGGCCATGCTGTCTGGGCAGGCTCCTCCAACCACCTGCACCCCATTAACAAGCACCCCTGAGCCGGCCATCGGCATGAAGGGCTGGACCGTGAGAAGCTGAGGTATCCCACTCCATGCCAGCTCTTTGCTGCCTCAAGTTGGATTCTAGAAGAAAAGTAGCACTTCTTTAAACGTTTCCGTGACTACAGCCCCACCCCCACCCCATCCAGATGTTCGCCCAACTGTCTGCATTGGCAAATCAAATCCTGCTTATTCACTCTTTCCGTGCTGACTTCTTCCCTCCTGGGAACCTGGGGTCTCCCCTGAGCTGGCCAACCAGGTGGTGGACAGTGGTCAGAGGCCGGCTGCTGCCTGCTTCAGCTCCAGGCTCTGCCAGCCTCTCACTGTGTAACCCCAGGCAAGTGGCTGAACCTCTCTGAACCTCGGCTCCTCCTCAGTAGTAACAGGAGGATATGAACACGAGCAGCCCCCTCACTGGGTTGGCAACATCATTCATCACTTAAACCGGTGCCCGACAGTAGTAAGAGCTCGGTACGTGTTGCTGCTTTTGCTGGCTGCGTTCACTTGCCACTGGTGTCCAGATGTCACAGAGAAACTGAGGTTCCCATCCACCATCTCCAATCTGGCAACTTCTGCACCAACCCACACCCGCCCCTGTGTCACTGGCAGGTGAGCTGGGATGTCTGAAAACTGAGCAGTAGCTGTGCTTAATCAAGGGGTGGACGAAGTGGGCAGGACGTCCACAATTCGTGGGTGCAAAACCGACGACCGTCGTACCGCACAAGGGCCGCCCTCCTGCCCCATCCTCACCCCTCCTCCCTGGCCAGCCCCGGCCCACCGCCCCGCGCGGGGTGAGCGGTACTCACGGAGGTGGTGCGCATAGCGGAGGTGGAAGACGTCACAGCCGTGCACGTGATGGTAGAGGGTCTTCTCGATCAGGTCCTGCGGCTCATACCCGGTCAGCTCGGTCACCCTGGGGCAGTGGGGGGAGGGGGGGACAGTGGCTCCGTGGGTTACACTGCTCTGCAGACTGTCTTTCATTTAAACTAATATTGGTTTTGCCAACTAATCAAGTGCTAAAAGGCTCAGGGCGGGGGGTGATGTTGGTTTTGGAAACTGAGAATGATCTTTTTTTACAAGAAGTGAGTCTTTGAACTCTAGCCCAGGGCAGGATGTAGCACTACTCACGAGCGGGAATGTTCTTCTGAAACTACCGGCTAGAAGAACATTTGGGATGGCTTAACATGTCTTCCTTTTTCAGGGTGAAGCTTCTCTGGGGGGCGCTTACGAGTGAACTTTGATGCCGATAGTGGGAGAAAGACCCACTCTCCAGGGGCTTTGGGCTGACAGTCCAATGGGAACCTTTGTTTTTTTATTATGATAAAATATGCATAACAGAAACTTTGCTGTTTTAACCATGTTTAAGTGTGCGTTTAGTGGCGATAACTACATCCAAACGTTGTGTGACCAACACCCTTTCCCTCTCCAGAACTCCCCACTGCTCCCCCCACCCCGGTAACCTGCGCTCTCCCTCTGTCTCTATGAATCTGTCTATTCTAGGTATCTCATAGGAGTGGGGCGCCTGGGTGGCTCAGTTGGTGAAGCGTCTGCCTTCGGCTCAGGTCGTGATCCCAGGGTCCTGGGATCGAGTCCCACATTGGGCTCCTTGCTCAGCAGGGAGCCTGCTTCTCCCTCTGCCTGCCACTCCCCCTGCTTGTGCGCTCTCTCTGACAAATAAATTAATTAATTAGAAAAAAATAGGTATCTCAGAGGAGTGAAATGATTTGGCCTATGTCCTTCTGCGTCTGGCTTCTCTCACTTGGCATCATGTTTCCAAGCTTCGCCATGCTGTAGCATGTGACAGGATGCCCCTTGTTTTCATGGCTGGGTAATATTCTATTTTGTGTAGATATCACGTTCGGTTTGTCCGTTCGCACACTGACGGCCCCTTGGGTGGTTCCCGCAGCCCGGCTACTGTGTGCGTGAGCCTTGACGTCTCACACTGGACACCTGCTGCCTGGCACGCTGGTCTCAGGCTGCTCTGGTTGGGCGGTGGCATGTACAGACCGGCTGGAGACACGGACACCTCCTATCACTGTAGGATGGTCATGCAGCCCGTGGAAAATAGTGGACCAGCACCCACAAACACCGTGACTGCAAGGTACACCTTCAGCCTGCTGGCGAAAGAGCAACATGCTCCCGGAGCCTTCCTGCCATTATCACCTCTCTGCTCTCATCAAGCCCCAGGAACACGGATTTCCCACGTCAGCTCTTTAAAGAAAAGCGGCTCTCAGCGTCCAAGACCACATCATCACTGGCGTTCGGATCACTCCATCCGGAGGTGAAAATGGCATGCGGCAATGGTGTCGCTTCCCAGGCCCTGAGCAACTGAGCTGGGAGCTGTGCCCTTGGAGGAGGTGGCCCCAACGCCTTGGTGACAGATATTCAAGAACAGATGAAAGAGGAGGACAAGAAGGATTCTAAGGGAAGGGAGGTGGTCCTGGGGGGTAGAGGCGGGGCCTGAGGACTGGCCGGGACTGGGGGTCCTGCTGGCTCGTATCTGAAATGTTGGCTGTAAATGAAACGGGGAATGGGGAAACCCGACCTCACTGTCATTCCATAACCTGCTCCCCTTTCTGTTGAGTTCTGCGCGGGCTTCGGGTCGTAAATCTCCAGGAGCCTCATATTTCCCTGGAATCGCTCACTATTTGGTGTACACATTTCCATGGTGTTCCTCCAGGGCGGGAAGGAGATGGGGCTGGAGGTAGGTGGGAAAGGGAACTTGCCACAGCCTTTCGGGGCTCAGGGGATTTATCTAAGGGCCACCTAGAACTTCAGGCCCCATTGGAGTCGAACTGTGTGGCAGGAAAACTGAGACCTGGCTTCCCCCCAAAAAGAAAACCAGGCATCTCTACGGTGTGAGGATGAAAGAGGGTTCCCAGGCCCTTTGGAAGTAAAGTTACAGAACCACGGCCCCGAACGTGTAAATGAATCAGAAACACGTGTATTAAGTTTCTCATCAAAGTACACGCTGGTTTTAAAAATTAAAGGGAAAGAGAAGGGTCTGGCAGCATGCCTTCCTGGTTTTTTCCAAACCTCCAGTGTCTGAAGACCTGTCAGAGGGATTTGCCAAACCCCAAACATGGCTGGGTTCATCCATCCTTAGCAAAAGCACCAGCTACAGTTTCAAAGTGAAATACCACAAAACCCCCATGAACCAAATTTCAGGTTATACTGAGTTCAGTTGTGTCTGGGATTACACTGGGTGGGGGGCCCGTGACTCTAGGGCTGCTGGGCTTCAAGCCAACCCCACACTGTGGCTTCTAGGCTTTGGATGTAGGGCCTGACATCTCCCACCCCACCAGGACATTCTGCTGACCTCTGGGTCCTGGGCCAGCCCCTCTGTCCCACAGCCCAGAGGTCTATCAAAGACCGAGCTGCAAGACCAGAGACCAGAGAGGGTGTGAAGAATTCTCCAGCTTGTCTCTACACTCTTAAGCATCTCCTAGATGACTGGAGTTCAGAAGCATTGCTAGAAGCTTCCTGGTACTTAGCTGGGAGAACAGCAGGGGACTTCTGCAGAGACAGGGAGTCTTCTTCCAGATCACTGTCTTTCTTTCCTACTTACCTCAGGGGTCCAGCCCTCACTCTGAAGTGGAGAAAGAAAGGCATTCGAGAAAGCCCAGGCCTGAGGCTCCCTCCACAAGCAGTCCGACCTCTAAGCTAACCTCGAGTACCCTCTTCTACAAAGCCCTCCATTTGTCCTTTGCATTTCAAAGCTGTGTGCATCGAAAGATTTGAGAAGACCTGAAATCCCTTCTCCGGGGAGCCCTCCCTCTTTCCTCTTCCAGAGAACTCACTGAGCCTCAGAGGCTTTTCCTAGAATCGTCGAAGGACAACTAGGAGAGGGACATAACAAAGGAGGGCCTCCCAAGTGTCTGAAATAATGAACTTGGACGGCTGGGATTCCTCAGTTCACTTTTCCAAGTGGCTCCTGAATCCAGAAAGAACCCTTCCCACTGCTGCTGTCACTTCCCCCACACTCCCAGGCAGCCCACCCACCCGGGCCCCTTTCCTGGCAGGTGCGTGTCTTTGCTGCAGGAAAACAGCATTTGTCAGCGTCTGGCCAGCTGACCTCCTTCCCCCAAACAGTTATGTGTAGTCTTTGCTGGGAGCCTCTAAAAACACAGAGGCCGAGTGCGTCATGTCAACCTTGGTCATTTCTCTACCTCTGAAGGGTTCTGAGGTTCTGAGGTGTGCTAACGATGATCTCGGCTAATTCGTGTCTTCGCCGCCTGCCCCTAATGTGTGGTTTTCTCCCACAACTGGTTAAAATGACCAATTTTACATCATGTATATTTTACCACAATTAAAAAGGTGGAAAATCTATCGATCTTAGCAAAAAAAAATATATCTATATTTACATATGGATGTATCTGTCTCCTTTCTCCCGGGAAGCTTAGCCACACACATCAAAAAGCAGAAGTGGGGTCTCTGAACATTAGTCCTCCCTGTACAGCTGAGGACTCTGGGGCTACCAGGTGAAGGGACTCACCTTGCAGCCCATCAGCCTTTTTACTTTGACAAATGCTTCATGTCAGTGATCCAATTTCACCCTCCCTAACAGCCTGTGGGTAGCCGAGTGGGCAGGGCAGGGCTGACTCGTTTTACCAATGAGAAAAAGGAAGCCCGAAGAAGCCCCACAGGCCTGAGGCCTCAAGGCCAGTGAAGCCTGCAGGCGGCCCTGGGGGACGGCCCTGCCGCCCTGGCCACTCCAGCCCTCCCCTCCCCCGTGCAGGGGGCTTCGGCAGGCCTAGCCAAACAACAAATCAGTGCTTCTGCCTCGGTCATTCTCCCTTCTCCCTCCGAGAGGAGATCCGCAGGCTGGAGGGCGTCCTCGAGTAGGAGCCGAAAGGACAGTTGACAGAGATGGTTCAGGGCCACGGCATCTTCACCCTCCCAGGCCAGGCCCAGACGGGGCGCCCAAGGAGCTCGTGGCCACAGGTTTCTCCAGGGAAGGCCACCTGCCTGCTCGCAGCCTCAGCTCTGGTGGCTGCCACAGCTCCAGTGGCTTCGCACCAGCCTGCGTGGGCTGCCCCCCCACCATCCACACTACTCAGTTTTTTAAACCTACTTGATAGAGATACAAGACACAATCCCGACATCGTGGGCCTTCAAGAACAGCTAACTTGTGTCCACAACACACACTTCCAGTTCCTACTCCAGTGAGATGATGAAGGTATAAGTAAATAATATAAAACAAGTATCTTGTACCCGGAGAAGCTGGCTACCCCCCGTGTCCTACGGCTGATAGCAATTCTTTCAACTCACGACCTGGTCCCACTAAACCACTTTCTAACTCACATTCTTGAGAGAGAGAGAGAGAGAGAGAGCACAAGCAGGGGGAGCAGCAGAGGGAGAGGGAGCAGCAGGCTCCCCAGCTGAGCAGGGAGCCTGCCTCGGGGTCCCCAGACACTGGGGTCATGACCTGAGCTGAGTGGAAGGCAGACGCTTAACTGACTGAGCCCCCCAGGAGCCCCTCTAACTTGCATTCTTAGTGTGACTTATTCCTTGTTACATTTTGGCTTAACGGTGTAGCTTTCAGGCCAGTTTCCACGTCGGCTTCTTCCGGAACTCTGCAGGAGCAGCAGGGGCCAGACTCACCTGGAATCCAGGAAGATCAGCTTCAGGTCGAGGCTGGCCCTGAACATGAACATGTTACTGTGCAGCTTGATCTCTGTGATGGCGCTGGGCGGCAGCGACTGGCCCACGGCCACCAGCCCCACGATCTGGTAGCACGAGTCATACAGAGACATGTCCAGCATATACTGCCTGATCTTCAAGTAGCCGCTGCAGTGGATGACCTGGGGAAAGCAGAGGGCAGGGTCAGCCGCCGGCAGCCCAGGGGTCAGGCTGGCACCCACGCCTCCTGGCTCGGGGCCTGCCCGCCTTCTCGAGTGTGCTGGACGATGCCCAGCCCAGCCTCTAGTGAGCTGTCGGGCCAACATGCTGACAGACACCGAATTCACTGCTCAGAAGAAACGGAGCTATGCTTCTTTCTCAGGAAACAATATAATACAACGTAAGGGTTGTCTTATCCAACTGAGTCCAAGTAACTCCACAAGGTACGACTACTACGTAATGGATTTACCCATAATTAACTCATCACCAAGTCACCATTAGACAGCACAACAAAAGTGCCATGGGAAGCTAACCGTTGGTTCCATGATGCTCGCTGGGGTGCCTGTAATGCTCACCCCCTTTCGATGGGACTGGATTTGTCTGTGAACTTGACATTTATGTCACCTGACAAGCTATACCATTCCAATAAATTAAGAATTCTCTCCGTAGAATCAAAAGAATCTTCCTTTTCGTGTATTTCTATTCTGTTTTGTTTACTTCATTTATAACTCAAGATTTTATCCCCCTGTTATAAGCACTAAGCCGGAGTGGCTAGATAGAGACCTCTGATCGTTAGAGCCAAAAACCACGCAGGAGAGAATGTATAGCTCCCATACCTGCTGCAGGAGCAGCGGCGAGAGCCCCCTAGACAGAAACATCTGGGTCCCCGTGCTTGCTGTCTGCAGGTGTTCTTGAGGAGGACCCCCGCCACCTAACCCCCCCCCCCGACACGGGGCTCCTCGTACCTTGTACCCACTGCACGTCAGGCCTGCGTTTCTTTTCGCCAAGACACACTTCATCCGCAGAAAGAACGACCGCTCTATCTCATACTCTGAAAGCAGGAGTGAGGTTAGGTTGGCCAACTGTCCCACGATGCTTCCCCCGATTTTGTCCCAACAACAGCAATCAATCCCCAGGACCAGACCAGGCAGCCAGAGGCCCCAGCGCAGAATGCCCAGCCCCTGACCTACAGAATTTCTGCCTGTGGCCGGGACCCGGGTGGGGTGGGAAGACTGGCCCAGTCCTGGCATGGCTTCCACGTGCTCCAGAGGCAGGCAGCCAGAAACGTGGCCATGGCAAGAACTCAGGAGACACCAACCTGGGGCCAACGTGAGGACTGTAAGTGCAGTGGGCCCAGCTCCACTTGACACGCTTGTGATCCTCCCTCCCCCTCCCCGGGCAGACACAGAAAAAATCTCCTTGGCCAGCCCTGGGGTGGAGGCCTGTGTTGGCCAGGAAGGCCCAGAAGCATCTGACTTCCTTCGGGGTAGAGGATACTGAGTCAGGGCTCACAGCACAACCCTCTCCCCAGCAGAGGGAGGCAGTCACAGGGCACCTCCTGCCAGCTGTGCCCATGGGCACCGAGACTGCCTGAGACTGCCCGAGACTGCCACGGAATGGGGAAGAGAACCCAAGAGACCCACTCGCTCGGCCAGATCAAAGCTTTTGCCCTCACCTATAGCCCCACTCTGACCACCCTTCCTTTCTCGATGACTCTGACCCTCCCCATTCAGTCTTTCCCTGGCTAGCCTGAAGGCCTCACCCACCAATCTCCGACCTCACTATTGCAAATGCGAGCGAGTCCCCTAAGGAAACACCCTATGCTTCAGTGAGCAGATGCCAGTTCTCTGGAATGATGTGTCCATGCCCCTGGGTAAGGGTGAGGTCACTCCACTCCTAATAAACAGCTACTTGGTGGCAGTTAATAAATTAATTTTTAAAGAACGGTTACCATTAGGAGTGGAGGCAATGCCCCCTGCCCCTCCACAGGGGGAGCAAGGGAATCACATGCCAGGCGGCCACATTTACCTAAAATTTGTCTGCAGTAGGCCAGGGTCTGCAAGGCATCAGGCTTTTCGGTAACACACCTGCCTGTCTGCACCATTTCCAGCTACACACTGAGGTGTGGACGCTCAGGTCTAAACACCTTCACCCAGTAACGAACCATCCAGTTTGGAGAAAGCCAAGAGCACAACAACCATGAAGCAGCAAGGCGAGCTCAGATGCAGAAAGCCAGCTCCGTGGACGAGAATCCGGGGAGCAGTCCCAGCGCCTGCGAACCTCAGACCTTGCACATTCAGATGGCAACTCCACCTCTCCCAGACCTCGGTGCTTCTCGTGTGTGGTTGCTACACCTCAGGCATGAACCCCACGGGGACTGGGATTGGAAGGGCCTCGTGATATTCCTAAGACATGGTTGCTGTCATTTTATAAACACTTAATTTAAAGCCATGACATGGAAGAGTGACGTGAAATCAGAGCTTGTAGGAGAAAGTCCATTCCTGTATAACTAACACACTGTGGAACTTTCTAGAACAATAATAACACAATGGTCTCAGGACTTCTCTAAGATTCCTGTGGCCTTTTCCAGCCTTAAACAATCCCGCAGTGAAAGCATGAGACTCAGGTACACTATTCCCCACACCCCCCAGCCCTCAATTTGATAGAAATCACTTCTTCTGAGCTTATCCATGTGCACTGATGTGGTCAGACTGTTTGCAAGGACTTAAGAGTTACAGACTACAGCGGGGAGCCTGGGTGGCTCAGTCAGTGAAATGTCTGCCTTCTGCTCAGGTCATGATCCCAGGGTCCTGGGATCAAGTCCCGTGTTGGGCTCCCTACTCAGCAGGGGGCCTGCTTTTCCCTCTGCACCCTGCCCCCCACCGGCTCGTGCTCTCTCTCTCAAATAAATAAATAAAATCTTTTAAAAAAATAAAGAAGAGTTACAGACCAGAGCTACAAGGAAGCCCCCACCTCATCTCCGAAACCAGCACAGCAGTCTCTGTCCCTGATGCGGAAAAGTGAGACGCGCAGTGACCACGTCTGAGGCTGAGAACACGGGGGCCCCAGAGCTGCATCTGCAGGTGGTTTTAAAGCTGAGTGTGCTCTTTGCAGTCTCTCCTTCTGGCCTTAGAACGGCCCCTCCCAGGAGGAGGCAGTGAGAGAGGAACTCAAGCTTTTCTCTGGCCGTCTACCTCATTCGACCATGCTTCATGGCTCTCCTTTCGCATTCTGTTCTTTGGGGAATTTTGGCCATGCTGGGGCTACCATAGTCCACAGCAGACAAGAGACCCCTTGAGCAACATGCTGGTTGGTCTCATTGGACAGTCAGAGAGAGGGAGTTACAGGGCCGGCGGCCAGAACAAATTCGTCTTCCCAGCATGCACTGCAGCCGCAATTTGGGGAGTCATTTGGGTAACGATGTGTGCCACATCGTCCACCAAACAATCACACCACATCATGTCCTGACACACGCTTATGGAGGTAGGACCCCAATCTACGCGTGTCCAGTAGTGGGACCGTCAGATGGAGGATCGTGTCCCCACGTGGAGACAGGCCAGGGAGGTGGACCTGCCTCCGTCTAGACCAGGGCTTCCTAACGGATTCGTGCCGTGGCACAAAAGCCACAGATTCCTACCTGGAATAACGTCCTCAAGTGCAGAAGATAAAAATATCTGAGATCACAAATGGAGCCAACTCTATTGAAAACAGTTACCAAAATACGAAAATAAGTGGTGATTTGGTTACAAATGTGCTGCTTTATTCACACATTAAATAACAAGAGCCTGCAGCCGGCCTTGTAACTCCTGAAATTTCTAAGTAGCGATGAGCGTTAAGTGGTAAGTTTAAACACCTGTGAGAACTGCAAAGTGAAATGAAAATGCCTGTGACTCTCGTTGTTGGCAAAGCCACGGGTAAGAGTGAGAGTAAAGTGGCCTAGTGTCCATTATCTATAAGCCAAGGAAATGCTACCTTCCAACCAGAGAGAAAAAGGTGTAATTCTCCCCGTGCAGTTTCACAGACCCCCTGAGCTCCATGGGGGACCCTCTGGTTAAGAAGCCCAGGTCTCGACCTGTGTCCCTGTATTCTAAACCAAGATCGCATTAGGGAAGAAGGCTTTGACCCCTTTACTTTACCTTCTACCAATGCCTATCATGGTCTCTGGCACCAGAAATGGGATCAATAGTGTTGCCTCGAAGGACAGAGGCATAAACGCAAATCCCCCACACTGTGTGTTTGCTGGAGAGGCCCAGCTGGGCAGCCCCAGTCACGCTTCCCCTTGGCAGCATGGGGAGCAAAACCCTCGGATCACATCGAAGAGCTTCGTCTGGTTTTCATTCTGGTTTCTTTTCATCTGGAGGAAATACCTTGGAGCAGGTGATGGTGAAGTGGCTGGTGGGCCGCAAGGACAGCTGTCATCTCATCGTGGTCGGAAGGATGGATGTACTCATAAATACTGTTGCCGGTGAGCTCCACCTGCCACAGAGGGAAGGGAAGGGTCAGAAATCCCCTGGGGGCAGCCCGGGGGGGAGGGAGGGGAAGATGCACGATAGGTACGCACAGCATGGGACAGAGCTTTGACCTCTGCTCACCACGCACACCTTCTCCCCACGCAGAAACACGTGTCTTTTTTCAAGCAGCGCTCTGAACCGTCTCCCACGTGGGGACGTGAGCTGAAAGCCGAGACAGTCCTGAGCAGGAGGAACTGGGACGGGAAGGACGAAAAGGTGAGCCGTAGAGGTGGGTGACCCTCAGGGACCGGGCAGCATCCTCTAGACAGGAGGCAGCTTACAACGGACTGGAGCCAGGGCCTGGCCCTCCACCCACACTCCTGTGCTGCGTTGAGGGGCCTGGCCAGCCGGGAGACCAGCTGCCAAGTCCAGACTGTGGTCCCTACGAGAGCCATGTCCTCTCCGAGGCTGAGCAGCTGGGAGCCATGGGGGCTCCGCTGCACTTGGAGAGGGCTCGCACTCCGACAAAGGCCCCTTCTCCGTCAGCTCTGAGCTGCGCCCCTCTGGCACCGCCAGGCCTCTTTCACGTTGCCAGAACCGTGTCCCTGGCCTTCTGACTCCGAGATGACTGGCTCCCCAATGGCTCCCGCCCACGGGTGTGGCGGGGCGGCCTCGTGACCTGTGGGAACGTTCGGGCCCACTCCAGACAGCCACGTGGCACGGTGGGTATTTCCGGGGGTTGCGACCCCAGCACTGGGACACCGCCTACTTCCAGGCACACCCTGCAGAGGACACGAGGGCAGGCCTAGAGCCCACGTGCGTGTTGCACAGGACCCTGCTTTGCAGGGACGGGCGTCTCTAGGAAAACACCAGCATTAGGACCTTTCCACAGAGATTCCTGCTGATTCGACGTCTAACCTTGAGAACGTTTCTACTGCTCTCCCAAACAGAAGTGCCATGCATGATAGGGGAGGTTAGAGAGTGGCGAGACCTGGACACCCTGACCTGTCATCCCAAGATGGGCAGTGCCATAGAATGTTCCAGAGGCTATGACCATCAGAAGGGCCTTCTGAGCAGCGGTGGCAGGACCCTGTTTTAGAGATGCAATGGTGCAGACGAGAACAGTGAGTCAGGGCACCCAGGATTGCCCAGGGCACTGACGGCTCTTCCACCACAGGCGGCAGGAGCCCTGGAGCCCAGGGGAGAGGACACTGAAAGCGCGTGAGAAACTGCCCTTGGGTGGCAGGGGACCGTGGGCAAGTCTGACTCAGTCTTCCTCAGCTCTGCCCCACGGGGAGAGGGCAAGCTAAAACAGCAAAGGCAGGCTTGCGAGGGCCTTGTCCCCAACCACCCCCTTGTTATTTTTAAGCGTGTCGTGCCTTGTGTTTTGTTGGGAGGCTCACTGGTCTCAGAGCGGAGACAACACGATCTCCTGTCAAGGGGCAGTTCTGACCGGGCCACCTCACGCAGCAGGACAACCGCAGCCAGCCAGTTTAATGGACAAGTTCTCCTGGGAGCCACTGTTCCAAATTGGCATCAAGGCCATCGGCTCCTTCCCTGGGACCCAGCGGCCACGCAGGGGTGAAGCAATTTACCCCGCTCCTCTGAGCCAGGTCTTCCCATTTGTTAAGACGTAGGAGTTACCCTTTTATTCAGAACAAATTACGTTTCTGGCCTGCTAAGTAATCTTGTCCCTAAAACAGCTTTCGCAGTTCTGTTTTCTGCATTATTCATGGAATGTTTCTTGCCAATACTATGCCAACAGAGGAACGGAGAGAATCCTGTCACAGAGAGCCTCCCTACGTCCCCCCTTGACCCTAAAGGGGATTTGCCTATGACCAAAGTTATTACGCGAGCTCATTAAAAACAATAAGGATTAAGAACTAAATAGTCTTCTTTCCAATAATTTCTGTTCATCCTTAAAAAATTTCTATAAACCAGCAAGTGCTAAGTCACCCATTTGGGACAGGACCATGTCCTCTTCTCTGAAGTCAGTGATGGAGATCCTTCTTGAAGCTCTGTCAGATGGAGAGGGACAGAGGCTAACCGATAAGGGAGCTGTTGTTGTGTTTCTTTAATCGATTCACAATTTCAACAGCTTATTTTTAAAACGAAAAAATAATGAGATAGAATTTTTTGTGCGTGGGCCTATCATTTTTCCCTTACTTGTGTTTTTAGGGGAAAAAAATGAGCATTCTGGTTTGCTCCAAGTTCTTAATCAGAAAAAAGTACCCCATGTCTTTTTGGAGAAAGTATATTTATATGCTTGCAATAACGCTTGCAACTGTCCTTACAGGGATTTGATTCGTGTTTTAATCCCAAAGTAGCTTCATCTGTCTTCAAAGACCCCATTCTCGCCACATGCATTTGGAGACTGAGAAGAGAGAAGGTCCATGAATTAAGAGGCTTGATTTTCTGAATCCTTGGTTCAATTATAAACTCCAAGGCTGTCCAGGAAGTAAAATGGTCTTCAAATAACGGAAATGTTTTTAAAGAACAAATTTTGGAATGATAAAACAGTGCTGACCTTGACTCAAAATTATGGTTGACATGGTGTTTCCTGTATTTACATATCTATTCGTGCTTTTGAATGGTTGAAAGAAATGTGACTACCTCACCAAAAAAAAAAAAAAAAAAATTAGGGTTGTCGCTATAAAACTCCCCAGGTCTCATACATCAACCTTATTAAAACAGACCCTCAATATGATATTTTAGTATTTGTAAAACCCTGCTAACTACAAAATGAATTGCTTTCCTACTAAGAGCGTTTTTATGTTTTGCTGAATAGCTTTCCTTCCTGCCAAGAAAACTGCATATGATAAATACAGCACTAAATGGATATATTCTGGGTCGGAAGAGGAAAGTCACCGAGTACTCTGGAAACACACATTACTCTGCTTTGGGTGTTTTGCTGACTATGGTAAATTAAGCATTTAAAAAAAAAGATGGTTTGGATTTCAGAGTTCAAGTTATGTCAACAAACATAAAACGCTGTCCTTTCTCTTTATTTCAAAAGTGAAAGGATTAGGTCTTATGGCCCCAAACAATGCCATGGCTATTTTTACGGCTGTGGTTCCGGCCACAATCTCAAATATTACGCTTTCCTTTATATGTCTCATAAATGGCTATTTCACACATACCTATAGTTATTTTAAAATTTATATTAGTTACCTAGATGCTATATAAGGTTTGCGACTTTGGTGAAGAAATTTAAACCACAGGGATACTTAAAAGAGTCTGTGGAAATACACAGCAGGTATACAGGGCTTTTTTCCGTCTTCCAATATAAAGTAAGTTAATTACATTAACCAAAAAACCACGGAACTAACCATCTAATAACCTTGTGTGGATAAAGAGTGCTTCCCAACTCTACCTCTTCCAAACAGATCTAAATTTGACTACATGAATTATTACATATCATCTGTATGTGCACACACCAAGTGGAATTTTCAAGCCTGTAGCCTGACTCTGGTGGAGATAACTTGCATTTTGTGGTCGTCTCTGTCACTCTTTGGTCCGAAAGTCCGACAGCAGGGTTCACCAGGGTTACTAATTTAAAAGCAAAAATAATACACTCTGCCAGATTTCTCACTCCAACACTTGTTTTAAAAAAGTTCGATAAAAGGCTTTGAATTAGGACGGGTCTATAACACATAAAGAATGATTTTTATACTCTCGAATAGATCATTCAGATAGTTCTCTAGGTAGTGCAGATTAAAAGAACACAAAAAACAAAAAACACCACCACTTTGCTGTGAATTATCGCACAATTATGACAAACCTAGGAGCTTAGGTTCCCCAGGAGCTGCTAAGATCGAGTTTAACCCTGAATTAATGTGAAAGATGTTGTTACTTAATGAGATAATGTCACTGAGGGTAATTGAAAGTTCTTGGAACACAGAAGGACACGATGTAAATATAAGCTATTAGTACTATCATTTTTCATCAGAAAATCTGTTTCAAGGGTTACTCGGCCTACTGGATAGAATTTTCTTAACACTTTCATCTCTGAGGATTTAAAAAAAAAATCCTTAAGCCTATTTTAATAAAGTTTTCATGTTTGACATATTTGCCTGACTTCTTACTACTAATGAAAATAATCTAAAAGGGACAAAAAAAATTTTTTTAAAGGAGAAGCTGGGTATTTGACATACTATTTAATACTTCATTTTACTACTTAAGTAAAGGAGACAGAAAAAAATACACATTGTGATTCTGCCTAGACTTCCTTCTTCAGAGTTAATCCTGAGCAGGAGACAGATTTGAGGGAAAGGTTTGTTGTTGCTTATTTAAAGAGTTCAGCGTGGAACACTCCCAGACACCAACGAGGGCTCGCATCTGCATTAAAGTGTTTTCGTAGCTGGAGACTGATGGTGAGACAGTCCCGCCAAGAGATCAGGCGGAAAAAAAAATTCAGTCGCTCTACACAGTTTGATTTATCTTTTTTTAAACGGACACTTCTCCCGGCCGGCAACATATAGACAAAAGGCATCTCGACAACATTCTTGAAAATTGATGGGGTGTAGAACTCCCTCCCCTTTCCAAATTAGGACACCAAATTTTATTTCTGCGTTATGACCAAAAGGAAATATTATTTTAATTGGGGTTCTGCTGAGGTTTCCTTTTGTAGAGTTCATCATGAACAGCAGACGGATTTGTCGCCTATCCAATATTTTGTTCATTCTTAATTATTGTGCTCATAAACGGTCAATTTCATTTCCCACATAAAAAGAGAAAAATGACAGAGAGGGAGTTGTAGGATGCTAGACTGAGCAGCCTGACCGAATGCACTGGAGTCCTGGGATGTGCGCGAGGCCTTATGATGTACCAGAACATTCCACGGGGCTAAGGGCCCCGATATGTGCCCACCACAGGACACTATTTGAAGCAACTTTTGTGCTACTGGAAGTATAGTTCTAATGAAACTATGGGGACACTTGGCTTTTGCGTAGCTCCCTATTATTTATAAATCACATAAAATGGGCACTTTGATATAGTTCTTACCACAACCCTGAAAGAGAGGTAGAGTAGGCAGGATCTTCTTATTTAAGAGATGGTTCAGAGAGGCTAAGTACCTGCTCTATCAGACAATGAAAACCATATAACTGGGCATTCCCCTTTTTGCTTTGACTGCCAGGGAGCTCAGATCTAAATGTAATATCTGAAAAGAGTGACTGTACCTGTTTGATCTTTGTCCAGTCTTTTTTAAAGGAGGTGAAATGTTTTATCTTATTTGTGACATTATTATAAGACTAACCAAAGGTTCAATAAATTACAATAGAGAATCAAGTAATCTGCTCAAAATCATTCAGCCACAGATAGAATGAGGGCTAGAAACCAGACTGGTTACAACTAAAGGGCCTTAAATAACTCTAAATAGGGCAAGCTAGAAATTCAGAGCATAACAACGTTGGAAAAATATATAAATAGTACATTTCATGTCCCCAGCAGTATTTCCCGTTCTACTACTAGACTAATACCATTAGTCCTGGAAGTATAAGAACCAAGCCTTAGCAAATCTTAGCTGGGAGACCTGGTTTCGTAAAGGAAGAGAAGAGGAAATGCAAAATAATTTTAATATGAGATTCTCTTTAAAGGACGTTACTTAAGAAGCCCGGGCACAGAAAGCCCTTTGGGCGTGGATAAGGATATACACACACTGGAAGAGAAGGCTGTAAACGAATGGCGGGTCTAAAAAATGCATTCCTAGAAAAAGAAAAGGAATACACCAGATGCAGGTTTCCAAATTGGTAATTTCGTTTTTCGATGAAAAAACCCCAGCCCCGTTAATTGGCATGTTTTATTTTGGCTTAACTACAGAGCGGGCTAGTGCGATACAGATCATTCATCTGCCTCCTGGGAGCCCATTTCCTGTCCCTAATTAATTCTACTGTGTCTTCAGTCGTGATGAAAAAGAGCACTCTGATAAGTCACAATATAAAGAAACATTTAATCCCTAGATGTATAAAAAAAATGTGACTTTTAGAACCTCAATCCACGCTTGTTAAATCAGAAATGTGAACGGCCACAATCAGACTCCTCCCCTCCCCCCATTCGGAGGAGCCCAGACAGCAGCCAAATTCTCGCCCAAACCCTTGGCTTGACCCGAATAGATAAAGCTGAGCGCACCTCTTTCTTTTACGGGACGAACCCCTTTTTAGAAGACAGTTCCAGAAAAATCGGTCATATTTAAATGTTCTAGAGAAAACAGGACCTTGCTGTGCAAAACAGTAGTAAACTGAGTTTTATGAGTTTCTATCACAAGCATATAAAATGCTTTACTGAAACGACCACTGAACTGGAAAAACTCAGGAAAAATTACCCTGAATTCCATGTGAACACTCATAAATCTACCCCCCCCCTTCTCTCTCCCCAAAGCACAGTCTGCATAAAATCCATGTTCAACATCAGTTTTCCTCTCGCTTTCATGGCCACTCACAATACCACGTGCAGCCCAGCAAGCTTGGACTAAAAATCTCCCTTTGTGAAGCTCTTGTTAGTGGCAGAGTGTTACTGTATAAGCGGGGTCCAGGCAGTCAGACAGAATCTCAGAACAAAGCTGCCTGTGGCACAGATATACTGGTCATTAATCCCGAAGGAAAAAGAAAGTAAAACGGGAAATGTAACATGAAGAAAAGCTCTGCGGGATGGCCTAAGAAGATGATTTTGCAACTTTGGATTATTTCATACACAAAAGCAGGCGCTTGAACAGAATCATTTACAAGTTGGGTGAGACAGCCGGTCAAGATCCGCCAACGCTTACTTTTACATTTTGATATTTTGGTTGTATATAAAATTAGGTAATACCTACCTGCGACAAGCCCAAATGTACAGAAGCTGTTTCTGATATATACATGATTTTGCCGTCGGAGGCTACCACGAAAACAAATCCATCCAAAGTCTGTAAAAGAGAGTGCCAGGGTGAGAGGTGATAGTTGTACGGTAGAGTGAAATCTCGTAATCGTACTGCCCCTGAAGTGGAGGGATGTATAGAACATTGTCATCCATACATAGTTGTTAAATGCAAAAACGAGCCCAGGGCCATACGAAAGAGTCCAGGTTATAACACTGAAGGTTTAATTCCTGGGGCCAGGCTCTCAAATGCTTTTAAAGCACTTTAAAAACAATCTTACATCCCCATCACAAAAATCATGCAAAACACTTGAGAACCCCTAACATGCTCAGTTTAAATGCAGTAGCTTTATTGTTTACAGTTATTTTAGCACTTAGCACAAATCCGGAGTTCTATGGTACTTAGGGGGAAACCGACCACTATATAGACCATTTTATGTCATAATTGGCAGTCCTTTCTACCACTAGGACATACGCTTTATTTGCCACAATTTTCTAGTTACCCCTAAGTACCATTTGAATAATAAATTCCGAACACTACCACTCCCCTGAAAATAAAATACCTGGTTATTTTAACAGACTATGTCTACAGAATTAACTACTTAGAATTTGCAAGAGATCAAATAACCTTTGCAAAATTCAAGGAGAAAAAGTATCAATTTCTGAAAAATTAAAACTACCTAAATGATATTGCCTAAGTTGGCTAGCCCTCATAAAAATAAAGTAAAATTTTAAGAGCTAATGAAGACAAATAAAAAGGTAATGATTATATTTATATGTGGCGAGGATAAAAAGACTAAATTATTTTTGAAAAAGGAAACTGCATTTTTATTTACCCATTCATATTTTAGATCCAGAACCAAAGAAAAGCAATAAAGTTGGTGAAAGATCCGTACAACCCACAATGCAGCCCCCATAAAAAATATTCCAAATCAATTTCTGGCCACAAATTCTATTTTTACAGCATGTAATTGAAACCAGATTACCTTCGGTTTTTCTAAATCTGCCCCCTCTTTGGAGGGGGGCCTACAAAGAATGTAGAAGTGAAACTTGAAAGATATCCTTACATTCTGCTGTCTCAAATACAGTTTTACTGTAAAAATCCTTTGCCAACTAAACTATCATCACCCTAACCTATGCTGAGGTTGAAATCAACATCTTGATTGTAAGCCTTACTTTCTCGTTTCTAACTCAGCCACAAAATATTTTCCCATCTAAATTCCGTTTCAAAAATATAAACTATACAGCAATTTCTAAAGTTATAAGCGTTTTGGCACATTTTACACTCTTGCTTAACTCCGAAATCATTAAAGAGATACATTTATTGAAACGGTATCTGACAGCCATACGAGAAAAAAAAGAAAAAAATGATCATAATTAGATTCTGAAAGTTGCCAGCAGTAGCTAAAAAAATAATATCCTTAATGGAAAATGTTGGCTATGCCTTCGTAGCTTCAAATGACCTAATTCGCTTGAATGTGCATTAACTGCAAACACGCCCATCGCACAGCATTCGGAATTAAAGACATGTACAGTGGAGGAACCGAGGCGCGTTGACCATGCCAGCCAGGTTTTCACTGAGTTGTCCCTGACGTTAGTGTCACTTATAATATGTAGGACTATCAAACAAGCAAAACCCGGCGCACCGAGCTGGAAGTGAGCAAGGGGGTGAGCGCAGGGCGCGGGAAGGACTCCAAGAGCGCCATTTCCCTGCCTGGCTACCCCATCGTTTGCTTTATGCTCGAAAAGCTTCAGGTTTCGAAAATTCTCCGGGATCTTCTCTTCCCCAGAGCATGCATTAAAAGGGGGGGGGGTGTCGTACTAGACATCTGGGGAAAGGGGTTTTGAAAAGATCCGCTTTTTTCGAAATGCGGTGCTCTTGGCTGACTCGCTGACCCAAGTCATTGAGTACTGCCGCCAACATTTTTTTTTCTTTTAAAGAAAACACAAAATAGAAGGAGGAAATGCAAAACAGCTCTTGGTAAGCATTTTTCGATGGCAGAGACAAATGACGGGCGGGGGGAATGAATCGGGTCGTTGATGAGGCTCTGTAAAGGGCATTTGAAAATTCGGAGACAAGAGGCGTTGCTGTCCCCACCTAGCGCCAGCCTCCGACTTGGAAATGGCCGGTCGGGGGCACGCTTACCCGGCCAGAGCCACAGACACTGCAGGCGAAATCCCAGGCCAGGAGCGGTTTACCAACCGTGGATTAAATGACTCCAACCTGAGGGCTATAAGCGGCTGACCACAAACCAAGCAAGGGCTCCCTCCGTGAGCCAGGTGACTCCGGAGGCAGCACCAGGTCATGACCTGGAGCACTCAAGAGCTGGAGGACTTGGGTTGAACCAGGCTCTAGCACGTGCTGTGTGACCTCTGGCATGCTGCTTAACCTCTCTGTGCCTCAATTTCCTCCTGAAAAAATGGAGTTCAAAGCAGAACCTACTCTAGGTGGGTGATGACGCACAGTAAGATTTAGAACAGAATCTGCCCCGCAGTGAACCTTCAATAAATGCTGTTAATATTCTATTATAGATGCTGTCTTTCTTTTATTGCACCCCCTCCAAACATACACGATTGTCAAAGGCTTTAGAACTGCCACACTCTGGCTCAGAGCGTTGGGATCGTTCTTTCTTTGGCTCAAGCGCCTGGCACAGCATCTGGCACAGAGCAAGCGCTCCATAAAAGTTCGCTAAGGGAAGTAAGGTTGGAAAGAACCGCGCGCCCACGGGTGTCCTTAGGCCTAGGTCTCGTGGGCTACTGAGTACTGGGACTGGGACACGGCGAGAGGCGGGGTGGGGGTGGGGCTGGCCGGACCTTCCTCTGGGAGCCGAGTCCTGCCCCAGTCCTGGCCTCCAAAGAGGATGCATGGAAGGTGGGTGGGGAGGTAGCCAATTGCCTCGAGGTCCAGAAGCTGTCTCTCCCCTCAGCGACTTCTGCAGCCTGATGGTGGCCTAGGGATCCACCCAGGGCTCCTTGGGGAAGGACATCTGGAGACTGGGGTCGCGGGGTCAGAAGGGAGCCCCCTTCCGGTGCTCTGCCGGGTGCAGGTCGGCGCCTTAGGCGGTGTCTGCGCTCCTCCCCCCACCCCACCCCCGCAAAAGAGGCTTTACCTGAAGCAAGTGCGATCCCAGCTCCTTGGCGACGCTGTCCAGGGGCCCGGCGCGGCTCGGCTGTCCCCACGCGTCTCCTAAACCTGGACGGGGGGAATAAAGCGAATCAGTAAAGGGCACAGCCGACCGAGAGGCCCCTACGTCCGGCAGAGCACGCGGAACCTCCGCACCGCGCGCCCGGGCCAGCGGGAATCCCGAGAGTACCCCCTGCCGCCTCCGGGGACCCGCAGGCCGTAGCCTGTGTTCTCGCCACCGCCCCTTTGCCCTGGATTAAAGAGAAAAAAAGGCCAGAGAAGATATTCCCTCCGAGGCCTTGGGTCCAAGCGTCCCCAGTACGCGCTGAGCTGGCCAGGACCATAGCTCCCGTGGGTCGCCCACGTGCTCACGGCTCTGAAATTGCCGTTTTATTTGAAATGCCATAAAGTAATCTAATCTGCTTTGAAATCGGCCATCTTCGAAGCCAAACGGGGATATGGATATCGATTTGACCTGTAAATATTCCCCCAAGGACCCTTCCTCACTCCCTCCCTTCACTGTGTCACGGGCAACTATGCATTTTCCCAAAGACAGGCCCAGATGAAAAGCCCTAACCATCCAGGAGGCAGCTTTTCCTGCATAAAAACAGACTTTTTTTTTTTTTTTTTTTAACCTCCCCTAATCCCTCGCACTCCCCAGCCCTCCCTGGCTCCTCGGGAGCGCCATCCCCCTTTGGATCCTAGTGCTCCAGCTTGGGAAGGGTTTACCTGGGGCCTTCCCCAGGGCAAGCTCCAACCCTCCCCACCCCACCCCACCCCCCAGGTATGGCGAGGGATCGGGGAAGGCAGTGGGAGTCTTCCAAGATAACTGGAAGGTATCTGTTGGCACCTAATAAGGGTTCCCCAGTTCTTAACTGCCCCCTAAGATCTCCTGCTTCTCCCCACCACCTCCCTGAAGGTCACAAGTGTTTCAGAAAGTGCACCAGGGGAAAGGTGGCCCTGCTCAGTGACGCCTCCTCTCTTGTATCCCCAGCTCAGCTGCTGTGACCCCAGAAATCCCAAGCTTTCTTCTGCATATTCGGGAGAAAGTAGGACAGCCGGGTGGGGTTTCTGAGCTAAGTGCCGGGTGGAAGAACCCTCAGCGACGATCTGGAGTCCTTCTGCTGTGGGCCTGGCCAGCAACTGTCCAGTTAGCGCCACCACCCAGGCGCGAGGTGGAGAAGGCCGGTGACTGCGCGCCCCATTGGCTCCAGCGGAGAAGGCGGCCCCAGGCTCCAGGTCCACTCGTGCACCGTCCACCCCTGGCTGCGACCCAGGTGGGGTGAGCTGTGGGTCCCGCTGCTGGCAAGTCCGGCCTCCTCCCTTCCACCCAGAACTGCAGGCCAGACCCACCCCTGCCCACTGCGCGTGCGGAGCATGGGACTCCGTGAAGCCAGAGCGGGATGCGCGAAATGGGGAATCACGCCTAGTCTCAGCGAATTTGGGGACCATTCCTGGGATCACAAAACTCCCCCAAACGGGCTGCGGCGAATGGGTGGCCTGGAAAGTCTCTGCGTAGGCCCTCTGGGTCTGTCCCGCTGTTCCCGCTGGTGTCAGTAATCTCAGTTCTGGAGGCCTCCACCCCGAGGCTGAGGGAGCCACTTGGCCCCAGAGCACCTCGCGCCTGGGGGCCCCCCACAGGCTTTGGAGACCCTTTCCTGCAAACTCTGTTAAGCAAAAAAAAAAGGATGATCTTTAATTTCTCCTCCTAGGCTGTAGGAATTGGGGGCTTATCCCGGTCTCCCCATAAGGAAGTGGCTAAATTCCGCATATCCTGGTCCCCCAAACAGGATCGCAGCCCCTCAGCCTCGACCATGTGATCAGAGGTGTCTTCTTAACCCCAGGAAATCACTGCCTGCCCAATTTCCCTTCCAAGGGTGACCACAGTGACCATAGTAGGGCACCAGTGGCTCGCACCAGCAGGTCCTCCCCCTGCTCGGGATGGCTTGGTGGGGTAAACGTTTACTCCATTAAGGAGAAATAGAAAGAACCAAAATTTAAAAACCCTGGGACTTGAATGAAAAAAGAATTTAATAAAGACCCAGGAATCCTGATTTCTGAAAATGTACAACTGTGCCCTGGTCTCTGTCCTTTACCCAACTCCTGGGTCCTTTCTCCCGTTTGCACCACACTAGCCCTCGCCTAGCGTGGGAAAAGTGAACTTGGCCTCCCGCATTAGGCTTCTAGCAGTGTCCACAAACAGCTGACCTGGGGAAATCTGTACCTTTGGGAAAGGTGCAGACCCAAACCAAACTTTCCTGCCCAGCTCTCCCAAAAGCTTTGTGGAAGGTTCTGGCCTTACATGCAAAAGTGCTTTGGGTACACAAGACAATTGTTCATTTAATTCAAACACCCGGATACTTCAAAAGAGCCTGTTCTCTTATATCATTATAATTTTCCTATAATTTCCTGACACCTCTGCTTTGCTGGTAGATCTTTGGTCGGAATGCCTCTTCTGGACCCAGCCCTCGGTGTTGGGGGTGACAGACAGGTTTCCCCTCAAGCATCCTTGCCCCCATGCCATCTCAGCCCAGGCAATGGTGCTGCCCGCTCTTGCATTAGAAACCTCTGTGGGTGAGACATTTTCACTCCACCCATAAAAATCTACTTTGGGCTGAACGCAGAGACTAAATAAGGTAGGGTTTGTAACGCGAGCCAAAAATGGTCTTGGTATGGTAAAGCCATATATGTCCCCCCCAAAGTGAGGTGCTGGGCATGTGGCCCTTGTCTGGACCTAACAAAGGGCTTTATTTGTTTGAGAAAAGAGGGGAGACAGGTAAGACTGAGCTAAGCTCCTCCAAGGTTATCAGTGGCTGGTGGCCTACCTCTCCTGATCCTGGGAACACCCACCTTCCACTGACTGTGGGGGGAGCAGCCGGATGGCGGGGAGCACCCCAAGCCTGGCCTGGGGTTCCTCTGCCAAGGTTTGCTATCCCAATCGCCCTACATGTGTCAGCAGGGAAATCCACTGGAGACTCCCTGCTCCTGAGAATTCAAACGGCCAGGTCATTTGGGGGAGGAGGTCAGCCACTGGGTCAGAGGGAAGGGGGGCCAGGAATCCCCTTTCCCCTTCTGCTTCTGAGAGTTTGTGGGTACCTGCACCTTAGTATCCACACTTGGCTATTTGGCTGATTGGCTGTTTGGTTTAAATCTTACCAGGCTCTCCTGCCACTGAAGCTATTTAAATATGGTCGCTCCTCTCTGGGTGCTCAGTTAGTCAGTCAACAAACAGCTGTTAAACACCTGCTGTGCAACCCCAGAGAAAGGGTCTGGAGTTTGGTAAGAACTCCTGGGATGGACAGCGGTTTCTGGAAGGTAGCCTTTGGTATCTGACATGGTGACAAGAACACTCCTCGCAGGGAGGGATCTTGTGAAAACTAAATGGGGTAAATAGGGGACCATCTGACCCTGTCACCACCCGTCTGTGGAAATTTGGATCTGGGATTGAGAAAAAACCAGGACAGCCCTTTCTGGAGCTCCGAGGGGACACAGGAGGATCTCCCCTCCTTCTGCCTCCACTCTTCCCCGCTTAAGATGCCACCTGGCCCAGCCTGGATGGTCTGATCTCCAGCAAGTGCCCTGACCTCTAACCTTTATTTCACAACTCTAAAGTGGGGGGTTTTGTGGGATTAAATGAACTAAACCAGAGGGTGCTGAGCAAAGCGCTGGGTCCCCTGGAAGGCGGTGGTGCGGCTACAGCCTCCGTCCAGCCTTCTCTTGCCTTCCCGCGCCTTCCCTGCCTCCGGAACCTCTCCTCCGCCTCCCCTCCCCCAGTTAATAGCCTCTTGCGGGGGAAGGAAGCGTGTTATTGGGGAGCGTGGCCTCTTGCGAATCGTGGGCCATCTTCGGACACAAGGTCACACTGGCTGACTGCAGACTGCTCCAAAATCAAGAAGGGTGCGCGGGGAACTGAGGTGGGAGTTCAGGGCCGGCTGCCCGGCTTCTCCACCGCGACCCCCCCCCCCACCCCGACGCAAGGGAGCCGGCGGGGACTGCCGGTCGCCCCGCGGGTGTTTACAACCCGGCTTTCGGAGCATTACCAGCCGCGGGGGAGGCAGGCTCGGGGCTCGGGTCCAGGGCTACCGGGCGTCGCGCGCCTGGGCGAGGTTGTAACGCGGGAGTCGGGGGCCGGGCTGCCGCCTCGCCCTCTAGGGGAGCCCAGAGCTGGCGCTCCTTCCTCCCTCGGCTCCAGGACCCCGCAAACGGTCACGGTTCTGGGGTTCTTCTGAGCACTTCGGCTTCCGGCCTTGGAATGCTTCGTTCTGTCCGGGGTCCCCGACAAGCCCGGCTTTGGGGCCCTTTTCCAAACCCACGGTCGCACAGCGGGCCGGGAACAGAGTGTGAAGGGGGGTTGGTGGGGACGCCCCAAGAAGGCCTCGCCGGGCCCGGCCGCGCGGGGAAGGGAGGGGGCTTGCAGCCTGGCCTCGCCTGGCCGCCCGCCAGAGTACGTGTTCAGACAACAGACGCGAGGCCCGGGGCCCCCAACGCCCAACGCGGAGACCTCGGAGGCTGGGACCGAGGCCCGGCCGCGGCCCGCACGGAGGAGCGCGCGTGGCCCGGCGCCGCCCGGAGCGGCTTCCCGTCCGCGCCTCCGAGCGCCCGGGCCGCCGCCTGGGTTCTGGCCCCCGGGGGCTGGATCTGTGGCTCGCGCGCGCGCTCCGGTTCCTGCCTCGACCCTCCCGGGCCCCCCGCGCCCCCGCGCCCCGGAGTTCCCTTCCCCGCTGCCCACAGCTCACAGCTTCCGGCTCGGCGACTGTGAGCTTTCCCTCCCGGACCCGACGCGGAGAGGGCTGTAAAGCTCCACATTATTCTAAAAAGTTGTTGTTGTTGTTGTTGTTGTTGTTGTTGTTGTTGTTGTTGTTAATCTACATTATTTCGGGCTTCGGTGGAGAAGGGCTCGGATCTGTTTAGGTTTAGGGCGGGTTTCTCCTCACCAAACCCTCTAAATCAAAGCGTTTCCGTTCCCCACAACAATTTCTAGCCGTCTGCCTGAATCTAAACCCAGACAAATTCCACCACTGGAATGATTCCGGCCTCAAACCCCCATTATTTTTGTGTGAGAATGACAGTGTTGCACTCCCTTCCCCTGCTTTCACCCGCACCTGTCCACAGTCTTCAGGTCTGGGAAAGGAGGAGGAGGGGCTGTGCTCTCCTTGGGGGAGTCGGCCTCAGTTTCCAGCTCCATTCCTCAGCTGAGACCACCGGTCAGTCCCTCCTCACGG
>NW_024426552.1:8561297-8563172 GCF_017311325.1 Ursus maritimus
CCCCCCCCCCCACCCCGACGCAAGGGAGCCGGCGGGGACTGCCGGTCGCCCCGCGGGTGTTTACAACCCGGCTTTCGGAGCATTACCAGCCGCGGGGGAGGCAGGCTCGGGGCTCGGGTCCAGGGCTACCGGGCGTCGCGCGCCTGGGCGAGGTTGTAACGCGGGAGTCGGGGGCCGGGCTGCCGCCTCGCCCTCTAGGGGAGCCCAGAGCTGGCGCTCCTTCCTCCCTCGGCTCCAGGACCCCGCAAACGGTCACGGTTCTGGGGTTCTTCTGAGCACTTCGGCTTCCGGCCTTGGAATGCTTCGTTCTGTCCGGGGTCCCCGACAAGCCCGGCTTTGGGGCCCTTTTCCAAACCCACGGTCGCACAGCGGGCCGGGAACAGAGTGTGAAGGGGGGTTGGTGGGGACGCCCCAAGAAGGCCTCGCCGGGCCCGGCCGCGCGGGGAAGGGAGGGGGCTTGCAGCCTGGCCTCGCCTGGCCGCCCGCCAGAGTACGTGTTCAGACAACAGACGCGAGGCCCGGGGCCCCCAACGCCCAACGCGGAGACCTCGGAGGCTGGGACCGAGGCCCGGCCGCGGCCCGCACGGAGGAGCGCGCGTGGCCCGGCGCCGCCCGGAGCGGCTTCCCGTCCGCGCCTCCGAGCGCCCGGGCCGCCGCCTGGGTTCTGGCCCCCGGGGGCTGGATCTGTGGCTCGCGCGCGCGCTCCGGTTCCTGCCTCGACCCTCCCGGGCCCCCCGCGCCCCCGCGCCCCGGAGTTCCCTTCCCCGCTGCCCACAGCTCACAGCTTCCGGCTCGGCGACTGTGAGCTTTCCCTCCCGGACCCGACGCGGAGAGGGCTGTAAAGCTCCACATTATTCTAAAAAGTTGTTGTTGTTGTTGTTGTTGTTGTTGTTGTTGTTGTTGTTGTTAATCTACATTATTTCGGGCTTCGGTGGAGAAGGGCTCGGATCTGTTTAGGTTTAGGGCGGGTTTCTCCTCACCAAACCCTCTAAATCAAAGCGTTTCCGTTCCCCACAACAATTTCTAGCCGTCTGCCTGAATCTAAACCCAGACAAATTCCACCACTGGAATGATTCCGGCCTCAAACCCCCATTATTTTTGTGTGAGAATGACAGTGTTGCACTCCCTTCCCCTGCTTTCACCCGCACCTGTCCACAGTCTTCAGGTCTGGGAAAGGAGGAGGAGGGGCTGTGCTCTCCTTGGGGGAGTCGGCCTCAGTTTCCAGCTCCATTCCTCAGCTGAGACCACCGGTCAGTCCCTCCTCACGGCTTTCTGTAAGCAAAGGTCCAGAAGGGACGCCACCCCCCCCGCCCCCCCACTGCTGGCAGTCACATCCGAATCCAGAATCCTGGCTCCTAGGAAGGAGCCTAAGCAACGGGCTTGGCCTTGGAGTTGCTGCAGCTCTGATTGGGGCTTCCTGAGGCCCCATGTACACACCTGAGGGAGGACCTTGTCCTGCGTCCTGCCTGGCATGGTCACCAAGCAGCTCCGGCCAGAGAGCAGCAGAGTTCTCCCCCGGGGTGCCTCTGTGTTTCCAAAGCGCCCCCTCTCCTGAAGGGAAGGCCACAGTGCAGAGAAGGCAGGCAGATCGTGGGCCCCAGCCCTTCCCTGAGCCCTGCATGTACCAGGCCTTCCCAGTCCCCAGTGAACACGGGGAGTTTTCAATTCTGAGTCCACTTCCAAAGCCAGCCTTGCTTTCCTGCCCTTTTCCCTATTTCCCATTTCTTAGCTATTAGAGGGGAGAGGCGAAGATAGCAGGTTTTCCAACTACAGACAGTGAGTCCAGGAGGTGCACAGAGTGGGGGCACTCTGCCATCTAAGCCATGCCTGGTGCAAGAAACACTGCGCACTCCCCAGATGAAGTGACTGGAGTAA
>NW_024426552.1:8563182-8649996 GCF_017311325.1 Ursus maritimus
CCCCCCCCCCCACCCCGACGCAAGGGAGCCGGCGGGGACTGCCGGTCGCCCCGCGGGTGTTTACAACCCGGCTTTCGGAGCATTACCAGCCGCGGGGGAGGCAGGCTCGGGGCTCGGGTCCAGGGCTACCGGGCGTCGCGCGCCTGGGCGAGGTTGTAACGCGGGAGTCGGGGGCCGGGCTGCCGCCTCGCCCTCTAGGGGAGCCCAGAGCTGGCGCTCCTTCCTCCCTCGGCTCCAGGACCCCGCAAACGGTCACGGTTCTGGGGTTCTTCTGAGCACTTCGGCTTCCGGCCTTGGAATGCTTCGTTCTGTCCGGGGTCCCCGACAAGCCCGGCTTTGGGGCCCTTTTCCAAACCCACGGTCGCACAGCGGGCCGGGAACAGAGTGTGAAGGGGGGTTGGTGGGGACGCCCCAAGAAGGCCTCGCCGGGCCCGGCCGCGCGGGGAAGGGAGGGGGCTTGCAGCCTGGCCTCGCCTGGCCGCCCGCCAGAGTACGTGTTCAGACAACAGACGCGAGGCCCGGGGCCCCCAACGCCCAACGCGGAGACCTCGGAGGCTGGGACCGAGGCCCGGCCGCGGCCCGCACGGAGGAGCGCGCGTGGCCCGGCGCCGCCCGGAGCGGCTTCCCGTCCGCGCCTCCGAGCGCCCGGGCCGCCGCCTGGGTTCTGGCCCCCGGGGGCTGGATCTGTGGCTCGCGCGCGCGCTCCGGTTCCTGCCTCGACCCTCCCGGGCCCCCCGCGCCCCCGCGCCCCGGAGTTCCCTTCCCCGCTGCCCACAGCTCACAGCTTCCGGCTCGGCGACTGTGAGCTTTCCCTCCCGGACCCGACGCGGAGAGGGCTGTAAAGCTCCACATTATTCTAAAAAGTTGTTGTTGTTGTTGTTGTTGTTGTTGTTGTTGTTGTTGTTGTTAATCTACATTATTTCGGGCTTCGGTGGAGAAGGGCTCGGATCTGTTTAGGTTTAGGGCGGGTTTCTCCTCACCAAACCCTCTAAATCAAAGCGTTTCCGTTCCCCACAACAATTTCTAGCCGTCTGCCTGAATCTAAACCCAGACAAATTCCACCACTGGAATGATTCCGGCCTCAAACCCCCATTATTTTTGTGTGAGAATGACAGTGTTGCACTCCCTTCCCCTGCTTTCACCCGCACCTGTCCACAGTCTTCAGGTCTGGGAAAGGAGGAGGAGGGGCTGTGCTCTCCTTGGGGGAGTCGGCCTCAGTTTCCAGCTCCATTCCTCAGCTGAGACCACCGGTCAGTCCCTCCTCACGGCTTTCTGTAAGCAAAGGTCCAGAAGGGACGCCACCCCCCCCGCCCCCCCACTGCTGGCAGTCACATCCGAATCCAGAATCCTGGCTCCTAGGAAGGAGCCTAAGCAACGGGCTTGGCCTTGGAGTTGCTGCAGCTCTGATTGGGGCTTCCTGAGGCCCCATGTACACACCTGAGGGAGGACCTTGTCCTGCGTCCTGCCTGGCATGGTCACCAAGCAGCTCCGGCCAGAGAGCAGCAGAGTTCTCCCCCGGGGTGCCTCTGTGTTTCCAAAGCGCCCCCTCTCCTGAAGGGAAGGCCACAGTGCAGAGAAGGCAGGCAGATCGTGGGCCCCAGCCCTTCCCTGAGCCCTGCATGTACCAGGCCTTCCCAGTCCCCAGTGAACACGGGGAGTTTTCAATTCTGAGTCCACTTCCAAAGCCAGCCTTGCTTTCCTGCCCTTTTCCCTATTTCCCATTTCTTAGCTATTAGAGGGGAGAGGCGAAGATAGCAGGTTTTCCAACTACAGACAGTGAGTCCAGGAGGTGCACAGAGTGGGGGCACTCTGCCATCTAAGCCATGCCTGGTGCAAGAAACACTGCGCACTCCCCAGATGAAGTGACTGGAGTAAGAACATGTTCGATTTCCACCTTCACTGCCTGGTTCCTCAAACATAATGCCAGGAGCCTTGCACAGCTACAGAGTTCTTACTAGGCCCATTTTGCAGATAGGGAGAGGGAGGTCTAGTGGGGCAACTTAACAGAGCAGAACCTTGAACGGGCTATAAAAATTGCCAGCACCCCAAGCTTGCAGTCTGACCTCCGTGGGGGAGTGTCCACCTTGGCTCCTATGCCTCTTGCTCCCCCTATGTCAGACTCCTCCGAGCTCCTCTATCTTTACTCTGGCCCAGGTGGGCTCAGGATGAAAGGAGCACGGCCAGCGGCCTCCTGTGCAGCGAGAGGACAGGCGGCGTCCAGCGGACACAGCAGGGACCGCCTGCTCTTGCCCTTGTGGGACCCTGGAAAAGGCCCGTCCCTCTCTGGCCTCAATTTCCTCAGGTACAAAGGGTTAGCCAGCGATGCCTGTGGTTTCTTTGGACTGTGCTCTTCATTTTCTGACTCCCGAAGTCCTAACTTGGCCTCTAGATCCTTCTTCACCCAGGGACCCCCTCTTGCTCCGGGACTATGGGACAGCAGGACCGAGCTCGAGATACTGGTTTCACTGGGCATCTTTCAGTCCGCAGCCGAGAGTCGGAGCTGATCCAGAAGGTCCCGCTGCCGCGCAAGTCTGCATCGGCCCTAAATGTCCCTGATGCTGACGGCCGATCCCGGCGGCCCCACCAGGCCCTATTCCATTCCCGCAGCGCACACCCAGGCTCAAGAACAGAGGCTAAATCAATTACAGCGCGGCTTCCGCACGCCGCCCTTCCGAGCTACCGGAATGGCGAGCAAGTTATTTTGCATAATTGAGGTCTCTCTAAACGTCTCTTTCTCTGCCCAGGCACCCAACTTTATACCTCCGCACCCCAGACAGACTTGAGGGGAGCAGTGCCACCGCCCTGAGCTGCAGGCCCCAGGCCTCTGAAGGAAGCCAGGAACCCTGGGCCTCCCAGTCCACCCCTGCAGGCAAGCGCCTTCGCCTCCACTCCCTGCTCAGGGCCTGCAGGGGAGCCTGATGCGACCGCTGCCTCCTCTCCATCCCTGATCAATCTAGACCCCATAGGTTCAGGGCCATTTCCAAAACTCTAGGGCCAAACAACTACCTCCAGATCTCTCCCTGAGTTCCAACTGTGATAGTCACCCCCAAGAGGCATACAGGCCACCCCTCAACCAGACCACTACCCAACAAAGCACAAGGGCCTGGTGCCTGAGTCCTGGACCACCTCTGCAAGCCCACCTCTGCAAAGGGCTCGGGGCCAAGTAAATCTGGACTCAAAGGCCTTGGAGACTCACTTTCCAGAGTTAGAACACCCAGATCCAATTTTTAAAAGTCTGCAGAAGCAGTACACCCACCACTTCCCAATTTTTAGCAGGCTTTCCTGGAAATTCTCCAAACAATAAATGGCTTACAATTAGCCCTCTTTCTCCAGGCCTCCCTTTCTAATTTCTGGCTTACTTGAAATCATTGGTAACTGATCATTTAATATTCCAATCCCGGCTTCTAATGTGTTTATTTCCAGTGGGGAAGTGAGAGGAGGCCAGGGTCCTGTCCTGGTTCCCCACCAGCTTGCAGCATGCAAATTAAGAAACAGCTCACCCGGAAAAAAATAAATACATTTAAAAAAGAAAGAAAGGAAAACAAAAACCGGCTCACCACGCCACTCCTTCCTGGCTGGGAAGGAGACTCGGCCCTCATAAAACCCAATTCTCTTTTAATTTTAATTTTCTACTTCTCTGGTGGAGGGGTCACCCTTGGGCACACTAATAGCGATCACCCGTTTGACGATTTCCAGTAGGAGGGGCTGGTGTGGGGCACCACTTTATATTGGGGCTGGAAAAGGAAAGAAGGTGTGTGGGGCTGGGCTGGAGGTACAGGTCACAGTCTCCTGCACCAGCGGGAAAGTGCTGGAGGCTGCATGGCCCAGCTGGGAGGGAAGGGCTAAGCCAGTCTACCGCTTCCGGGGCCCCCCTAGACTCCCGGGCCAGCTGTGATGCAGGGCTGTAGGTCTCGCTGGGCGACAGGCCCTCTGAGTTCCACCCGGGAGGCAGCGTGAAGTGCAGCTCCAGACCCAGAGCCAATTACTTATAACAGGCTTAGGGGCAACCAACGCAAAGGTCAAGCTTCCTGACTTCTGGTCGATCGCCTGGCCAGGCACTGCCTTAATGGGGGCACCCTGCACCCAAAAGGACACCTGTCGCTGTAGTGCAGCCACCCTCTGGTGCCTGCGGCTGAAGTTGTTTCTACTCCCCCACCAGATTCTGGAGCTCCACACGGCCCTAGTGGCTCCCCAGGACAGAAGTCTTGGGGTGCCCAGCCGGCCCGTGCAGAGTGTCCCAGCCACGTGTCAGAATCTCTCAAGCTAGCCTGCAGCCACCCTGGCTGGGGACAGAGACGCTGAAAGGTGATCGGTTCAGAAACACTGGGACACCAAAAGGAATGCTGCGGTGAGCAGGCCTCCCCAGCCCTGTTGCAGAGAAGTGCCCAGCCTGGCAGCCATGGTCACCCGCAAGCCATGTGCTAGCAGAGAATGCTGGCCAGTATGCCATTACTTACCACCGGGAGTCTGCTGGACCCATGCGTCTTGGTGACCCTTGCCCACCGTGGCACCTGCCCCTCTGGGTTTATAATTCCAATCAGGAAAAAAAGACTGTGCTCTGGCCTGTCTGCCATTTTCATTCCAGTGGCCTCTCTCTCCTGCAGGGTTTCAGCTCACCTATTTTGGGTCTCTCCTACCCAGACCTGCCCCGCCCAGCCCCAAGGGAGGAAAGAAGAGGCAGCCAGAGAGGTCCAAATCCAAGGCCCGAGCCCCAGACAAGTGCCCTGCCATGGCTAGGGCCTTCTGGGCCTGGGCCTTCCCAGTGCACTCCTCTCTCTCCCAGGCCAGAGGCAGCAAGCACAAAGTCTCACCTCTGGCTAGGGTGCACACGCTTCCCCTCCACAGAAAAAGAGATAGGAATGAAAGAAGGAAAAAATAAAAGGGAGAGTTAAAGAAATGAAGAAAGAAAAAAGAAAAGAAAAAGGAAAGGAAAGAAAAAAAGAAGAAAAAAGAAGAGAAAAGGAAAGGAAAGAAAAAAGAAAAAGAGAAGGAAAAAAGAGAAGAGGGAGGGAAACCAGAATGGACCAGCTTAATCACAAAACAATTCCTGATTCTCCGGGTCCACACTTGGGCCAGAAGACGGTCTAGCCCCCACGGCGCCAAGACCCTGGCTCCTGTCTCCAACAGGAGCCGAAGCTCCCGGAGCGGCCTCCCCAAGACTCCCTGGCTCTGGCCCTTCAGCCAGCTCCAGCTCCCCGCTTGGGCCGAGGCTCTCGGCCGCCCACCTGCGGCCTCACCTTCGGGGAAGACGGCCCGCATCTTCAAGTAGCTGGTGGTGAGTCGGATGATAGATGCCTTGTCCAGCTGCGAGGTGATGGCCGACGGCAGCGGGAGCAGCTTGGCCAGCTCATAAAACTCGCCATTTTCCTTCTCCCTCCTGGTCTTCGCCGCATTCTTGGACTTCTCCTTCATCGCGCCTCGGCTCCGGGCATATTAGACCCAGCCGTGCTCCAGGCCCTCGGAGCCCCGCTCCGGCTGCAGCGGCGGGGATGGGGAAGGGGACTCCGGGGGCCAGGTGAGTCTGGGGCACCGCCCGGGGCAGGTGCGCGGGGCAGGCCTGGGGCACCGAGTAGCCTCTCCGCAGCCGCCGGGCCTCGGAGATCGGCGCAACCCAGCGGCGCCGCTGCGCGCTCTGCCCGCCGCCCCGGGCGCAGCCTCCTCCGGGCTGTACTGTCCCGCGGTGCCCAGAGCCCAACTTCCCGCTCGCTTCTGCTCGCTCTTCCTTTCTCCCTCCTGTCTCCCGCGTCTCGGCTTTCTTAGGAGGTGGAGAGTAGTCAGCGAGGAGGCAGCGGTGCCGCTTAGTCCTTGACCGAGTGTTCGTATCCGCTGCCGCGAGGCCCCTCCGGACTGGAGAGCGGCATGGGCGGCGGCGGCCGCGGAGCCATGGAGCGGGAGCGGAGCCGAGGGGAGCTGGGGCGGAGGCGGCTGGGGTCGGGCCCGGGCGCGCTCTCCTGCCCTCCCTGGCGGTTCCCTTTGCCTGGAGACGCGGCGCCCGGAGCCCGCGATCTGTCGCGAGCCGCAGCAGCTCCGCGGTCCACGTGCGACCGAGCCGCGTTTGTTTATGGCGGACCCGCCTTCGGGCGGAGCACTCGGCGGCCTCGGCCCGGGGAGGAGGGGCGGGAGGGGGGAGGGACCGCGGCGGGGGCGGGGGCGGCGAATCTCGCCTCCCGACCCCGCCGCGGCCCCGGAGTTACAGGCGCGCCTCCGCGTCGCGGCCTCCAGGGACTCTCCCAGGAGAGGCCCGCGCGCTCCCGGCCTCACGGAAGTCTCGGTGAGTGCACACGGCGCGCCGTGGGGACCGGCTCCGGCGAGCGGGTCGCGGGACCTGGGCGCTGGGATGGGCGGTGGGGAGGAGCGGAGGAGGGATGGAAGGCAGGCAGGGATGCCCAAGCCTCCCCTGTGGCTCCCGTACAGGTCCTGGGCGCGCGCGGGCGAGGGGAGGCGGCTTGACCCGCCGCATGTGCGGTGTCCGGGAGGACTCAGTCCTCCGAGCCTCGCGCAGGTCCCGCGGCCGCACTCCCCCACTTGCAGGTCCGAGGGCCCGAAGGGAAGACCCCCCCCTTCCTCAGGAAAGGGCGGCAGAGAGACTGCCCCTTCTGCCCTTTCTCTCCTCGAAACACCGGAGCGAAAGAAGATCGGCGTCTTCGCGGAGAGGCTGCAGGCCGCGGGGACGCGCGGGCCAGACGAAAGGAGGGGACGGAAGAGCCGAGGCTAGAGGCCAGTCCTCGCCCAGGGTGGCGGCGGGCACAGGGTCCAGCGGTCCCCGCTCCCGCAGCCCGACTCCGTGCAGCCGAAATTTCGGGGAATTGCGGCTGGGCCGGGTACTTCAGGCCAGGATCCCCGAGCGAGAGTAATCGAGTGAGCATTGGTGGGGGCCAAGCCGGTGGGCCAGGAGGCAGCTGAAGTAGGGAGAAGCACTTGGAGACGCAGCCATGGGGCGTCCTGGTGCCTTCCCTCGGGGCCACACTGGGCCTCAAGAGGCCTCTTACCCACTCGCACGCCACCCCCGCCCCAGCTCTGCTCCTGCAACCCCGGGAGGGCTCTCCTCCAGTCCCCGACGGTCGCACCGACCCTCACCCTTCTAGCGGTTTGAATACTACAGCCACCGTGCGGATGTGCGCGCTGGGAGGACGCCAGCTTCCCCCGCGCGTGGGGTCAGAGGGCAGCTGTAGTGGACTCAGGGCACGGAGTCTTACAGGTCCCTTGGACGAGTGCCGCAGACTACGACTGTGGGGCGCCTGATTTTGAGGTTGGCCCGGGGAGGAGAGAGGCCGGGGTGCGGGGCTCCGCGCTAGGATCTCTGTTTCATGTGCCGCCTCTTTCACTCCCGGCCGGGTTCCGGAGCCTGCTCCTCCGCGTGCTCAGTGGCCGGGGACCCGCCTTCCCCCCTCACGCCGGGCGGGGGGGGGGGGCTGGAAAAGGACCACCAACTATGCTGCTCCTGACCTTTTCTGGAGATCCCTTTGAAGGGCAGAAGTTTGACAGCGTTGGAGGCGTCTTAGCTCCCTCGCTGGGCAAGACCGTGTGCGCAGACTCCGGCTTGGCCCCCATGAGCCCCGCGCCCTGCGGAACCCACAGCGGTGGCCTTGCTTCCGGGGCTGGCGCTCCAAAACCACAGAGCAGAGCGAGTTTCGGAGTTGGTGGCCCCCCCAACCAAACGCCGAGCGCGGCACGTTCCCTTGGGATTTTGGATCTAGGAACACTTTCCTGTTTCCAGCGGTGCGTGCAGAAGGCTCTGGACGGCGAGCGAGCGGCGAGGGTACGCAGTACCCAAACGCAGGGCGCGGGGCCCGCTTCCCTGTCCGGAATCTCGCGCCTGACTGCGCAGACAGTTGCAGTCTCGAGGCTTCCCGGAGAAGGGGCTCCAAGAGGAAGGGACGGCCGGCTGGGCCCCGCCGCAGGCTGCGCAGGCCTCCTGCGAGTGCGCTCCGGCACTTTCCTGGCTTCGGGAGGATTTGACGCTTCCCTCACCCCCCACGATTTCCGATCCTCAATTATGGACCCGAGAGAATTCCTCCCAGGCTTGAAAGGGATTACTCAGATCGCAGAAACATGGCTAAGTGGAAGTGGGAGAGACCCAACAAGTCAGAAGAACAGAAACTTCTTAAACCAAATTTCCCGGATTTTCCGGGAAAGCGTATTTGAGATCTCGTGATCTCATCTTCACAGCCGCTGTTCTCGCATCAGCTGGACGGGTCCGAATCGCGGGGTTTGAGAGGTAACATAACGGAGCGTTCGAAGACTCGTAGAATTGTGTGTGTGGGACACTTCCAATCCTAAAGCCTGCCTCAGCAGACGCCCAAACGGGCATTGTATATACCCGCAAAGCATTCATTGAACACACACACACACACACACACACACACACACACCGCGATGGGTCTGGGCTCCCTCCCACTCCTCCATCACCGAAAGTACCCAAAGAACTTGGACGCAGATCTCGAGATTTCCCGGGTGGTAAGGATGGTGACTTCTGCGTGGAATAGTGAAAGAAGAACGCTCCCCTTTCCCGTGCGTGCCTGTTTGGGTCTGTCCCAGAGCTCTTTGTACTGGAAGGAAAGCCTGTGACCCCCATTACACTTAGAGTGACACCCACAGGCTCTGTGTAAAGTGGAAAAAGCATTAAATACGTGCTTATTGGAGTGATCAGGAGCGTCGTCGGTGGCCGCTGGTTGGGGCACCTGTTGCGTGTCACTTTCTTCAGGGCTTCCGGTGCAGGGAGGACCTCCTGGTCTATGCTTTCGGGCTAACTCCGAGTGCCTCCCCCAGGGCATAGAGACGGGCCTGCAGGGGAGAAGTATAGTGGCCACGAAAGTCCCTGAAGTCCGGGCATCACTCAAAAACAGTAGTTCCCCTGCTGGCCTGGAAGGAGCCTGCAGAATCTAGAATGAAGGGAGGCTGGTGGCAGAAAGAGGGCTTGTGGGAAGGGGGGGGCGACATATTGAGGTCAGCAAGCTTCGGGAGTAAGGCCTGTTCACCAGGCGCCCCCACTCCCAGTGCTGCTTCGCACGCTTTGGCACACCCCGAGGTGCACCAGCACGCCTCTACATACCCCCCCCCCCACCTCTTAGAAATTTTCCATTAGGAAACTGATCTGGAAGAAATTGAGGCCCCGAGAGGAAAGGGGTGGGCCCAGGCCGCCCCACATCTGCTTGGATTTTCCGCTTCAGATGCTCCGCAACTGTTTTTCCCCAGGCCGCGCCCGGCGCCTACCTGAGGCCCATCCCCCGCGGAAACCGACTTTCGAGTGAGATCAAGGGGGAAACACGCAGATGTTCTACCGGCGTTAGGCTCCCGGAGAGCATTCGGCAGTGGCACAAGGGGATCAGAAACTTTGTCACTAAGCAGGTGGGGGCGGGGAGAGAACTCCTCCCATCCCTAGCACCGTGGGGGAGATGGTGCCAACCTTGGAAGTGGTAGCTAAGGAGAACTCCAACCGCTGGAGCAAAAGGAAGCAACAGAAAATCCAGGACTAGAGAGATTCGAATCTCTTCGATTTATAAGCCTTTGTCTACACAATTAGCAAGATATGTTTACTCCAGAAGACCCCGCTTGCGTCTAGCATCACATATATGACTGCCATGGCTAGGAGGCATTTTGGATCTGAGCTATCCGAAAGTACTTGATTTTTCACTCCTTTCCTTGGGTGAGCCCCATGGAGATATCACCAACTTTTCCTGGAGTCATTGCTACTGCCAGAAAGGATCAGACAACAATTACAATACCACTGCTCATGGTTTAAAACTAATTAGAGGTAGTCAGAGCAATTTCATAGTGATTCCATTCCTCCAGAGGTGTAGACAGTAACTGGCTCTGCTCACATAATTCCAAGTAGAGAAAGAGAAGTTTGTCTGTTTTTTGTTTTTTTTTTAAGAAATTCTTTCACTGGGGGCACCTGGGTGGCTCAGTCCTTAAGCGTCTGCCTTCGGCTCGGGGCGTGATCCCGGAGTCCTGGGATTGAGCCCCACATCAGGCTCCTCCACTGGGAGCCTGCTTCTTCCTCTCCCACTTCCCCTGCTTGTGTTCCCTCTCTCGCTGGCTGTCTCTCTGTCAAATAAATAAATAAAATCTTAAAAAAAAAATAAAAATTCTTTCACTGGAAGTTACTGCTTTGGAGAAAGTGCTTTCAGTTTGGTGGCCCTTGGGCATGGGGTCCAGGGAGCCCTTCCCACCGGTCTGAGGCCCTCAGCATGGTGCCTCAAGCATAGTTTTGGGGTGCGCAGGCAAGAGAATGAGGCATTCCAGAGTGGGTCTGTGGGGGTAATTCCCATCTTCTGGGTTCCTACCCAGGCCTGCTCTAAATTGACTCTGTTCTCTGGGATTCTGAAAAGAGCCTGGTCCTTTTCTTCGGACTCAGTTGTCTAGGACAACTTGGGGTTCTGAGATTGGAGTCTGGAGACCTCAGGTCACAGCAGTGCCTCTTGACCTAGGAATGGAATACCTGCCGCCCACTTCTCTCCCTCCCTCAGGGCGATGCGCTTAGGGGAAGAAAAGCAGTGCTGCTGGTAATTAATTATAGTGATTAGCGAAGTCCCTGAGCATGGGCCACAGAGGGGCATGGAAGCGCGAGCCAGGTTCAAGTAAAGAGAGACACGCATTTCCTCTACTTTTACCTGCAGGTGAGAGGGTAGCCTGTCCTTTGCATTTTCCTTCCCCGTGCCCCAAGCCTGGCCTCACTTTCTCTCCATTCTCCGTGCCCCTCCCAATGCACTCAGACTTCCAGTGCTCTCCAGGGAGGGCGGTTTATCCCTGGAGCTCAAGCAGCGCCCAGGGCTCAGCGGCGGGAAGGGATCCTTGGCCAGGGCAGGGGCGGGGGGAGTGCGGAGCGACCAGCGCCGACCTAACCCCACCCTTCCAGAACCCGGCCACCTGAAGCCTCTGCGTTTCTCTTCCTGAGGACTCTCAACACCCCTTTCACAGAAACGGCGCCTCAAAATCACGGTTCTGGGAAGAGGTTGCCCATCGACTCCGGGCAAAGCCCTGCTTTTTGCCTCCAGCCAAATGGGGGTCGTGCGTGGAAACCTTTGAGCTGGAGGAGTCTTAACCGTCCGGCATGCGCTGAAATTCCTCAGTGGTTATAACAATTACACACCACCTTGAAATCCGAAAACCAGTTAGTTCATTAACGACTGCGCTGAAACCGCCTTTCAAAAACATCAACCAAAAATTTCCTTTAGAAAACAAACATCCACCAGAGATAAATATTTCTGCACATCAAAGAGCACAAACCTGATGGGCTTTTTTTTTTTTTCCCTAGCAGATCTTTAATATAAGGCTGACTACAGAATCGGGCTATTACAGTACTCTGAGGACACAACTTGTTTCATTTAATTACTACAACAGGGTTATTTGCAAAGCAAAGTGAATATTGGGGGAACCTTCCCCCTAATCTAAACAAATCGGTAAAAAGAGGTATGCTAATTCATTCGTGGTTCAGTAGAGAGAGAAGGGCCAGCAGGAAGGCGGGAGGGCTGGATTGGCCCCGTCCAGCCTGGCCTGGGACGCGAGGCCGCCCCAACCCGGGACGTGAGCGTCTTACTTAAGGCTTCACGAAGTTTCATGTTTTATTTTCTTGCACAGGCCGGTGCGGTAGGCGGGTTTCCTGAGAGGTGTGTGTCCAGGAACACACTCATCTCTCCGGGGAGAAGGAGGCGACTCCCACGGCAGAGAGCAGTCCCGCGTCGGAGGATCCGGGCGCGCCAAAGCCGGACTTCAGATCTGAGCGGCAGCGGGGCCACGGCGGCGTGCAGAGCGCACCCCATCTGGCCAGGCAGGGAGGCGGTGGCGGGAGCCCTCTCCAGCCCTCCCTACCCTGGGCCGAAACCCGGCTTTGGGAGTTGCAGGGCACATTCGGGGACGCCGACGGTGGGACGGGTTCAAGATTCAGACTTTCCGACGCTAAAGGTCTTCTGAATTCCGCAGAAGGGACTCGGGACTCCCGCTCCCCGCGCTGGGTGCGGGCTCAGGACCGGTTTGTTTCAGACGTACTTTGCGGCGTGGTCCCACCTCTTTCGCGCGCAGCCTCGGGACTGCCCGCGTGGTTAGAAACGCTGCATGCGCGGGTTGGCGGAAGGGGGCGCAATGCGCACGGCCGCCTGAGGGGCTCAGTCAGCGTGGAGGGTGGACGGCTCTGTGAGCACTGGCAGATCGGAGCGCACCGGGCGTGTGTGTGGGGTGTCAGTACACACGCGGGTTGGGGGGCACCGAGCGCGCGGAGAGGACGCACCGCGCAGGGAGTGGGAGGTGCAAGAGCACGAGCGCGCTCAGGGCTCACGGCGGGGGCGCAGCGTACACGGGGGTGAGCCTGCGTTCGAACGGGGCGAGGGGTGTGCGGCGCGCTGGGGCCAAGTGGTTATGCTCTTTGGGATGGGAGGTGTGTGTGACGCTCCGGTGCCAGCTTGAGGCCCTCAGGACGTCGTCCTCGCCCTGGCACCAGCAGCCGGTGCCCTCCTCCATCTTCCCCACTCGGGTTGCTCGGCCCCCGCTCCGCCCCTCCCTCCCAGATTCCTTTCACGAGGGACGTGGAGACCAGAGGGAGATGGGGTGCGCGCGGGGCCGGCGGGAGAGTACAGAACCCGGCGCGTGTGGGTGAGGCGATGTCCGTGAATTGAAGGCTTGTGCTTTCATCTGGGTCTCTCTAAAGCTCCGTGGGCCGCTCCATCTCACGCGCGCTTAGCCCGGATCTGGAGTCAAAATTCTCAGTGTTGGCGGCTCAGCCTTCTTGGAGGGAGTCCCCGCGTGGTCCCCGACTGGGGCTCTCCACCGTCCCTCGCCCTTTAACTGCCCTAGACAATTCCTTTTATGTGCCAGAGCAAATATCCAGGAGGAGAAGGCACGGGGTAATACACGTTTTCGTGTAAAACGAATAACTAAAAATCAACAATTCTTCTCAATCCACGGGTATTTTCCCTGGCAAAAGCAGCGGTTAGCTGATAAACTACAAGGTAGTTTCAAATTGTGCGGCTTACGAATTTTTTTTTTTAAAGATTTTATTTATTTATTTGACAGAGAGAGAGACAGCCAGCGAGAGAGGGAACACAAGCAGGGGGAGTGGGAGAGGAAGAAGCAGGCTCATAGCGGAGCGTGATGTGGGACTCGATCCGGTAACACCGGATCACGCCCTGAGCCGAAGGCAGATGCTTAACGACTGCGCCACCCAGGCGCCCCACGGATTTTTTTTTTTTTAACCAACAGCATTTTTTTTTTCTTTTCTTAATGATATGTTAGTTGTCGGGGATGGGCTAGCCCGGGTTATGAATATTTTAAGCCCCAACTCCAGCACCGTCTTCGTTTTTTAGAGGGCGGAAACAAAATAATCCTCGCTATTGCACTAACGCTCTTTTTGCCCTGCGGGTGTGGACAAAGACATTTTTAAATCTTACTACGGAATACTCTGCGCTCCTCTCTCTCCGAAGCTTTAGAGCCAGGCGAGGTGAGCCCTCGGGTGCCTTCCTCGCTGGATGCGCAGATTTGCACATTCAGGGGACCCTTCTCGTTGCTTTCCTCATTATGAGAATGGTGGTCAGGGTGTGCGTGTGGCTCAGTGGAGCGGTGCAGGTGCCACTCCACTCCCAAAGTCAAAACCAGTTAAACCGTTTAATTATGGTGGTATGAGAGACCTACTTTTAATCTTGCTTTTAATTTATTTCTATTATTATTATTATTATTATTATTATTATTATTATTATTATTTTAATGTAAGCTCTACACCCTCCGTGGGGCTTGAACTCAGAACTCCAAGATCAAGAGTCACATGCCCTATGGACTGAGCCAGTCAGGGGCCCCATCAATCTTGCTTTTAATAATGGAGAGATCCTAGGGTCTCCAGCCTCTGCCCAGAGCATGGGGGGACAAGAGAGGTGGATGCTTGGAAGAGAAATCTAACTTTTGAACAAATGAAAGCTGGCATGGGCTAAGGAAGAGCACAGAGGTGCCTGGCATCCGATGAGTGCAGTTCAGTGACAGTGTAGATGCTGGCTGCATCTGGCCAGGCCACAGGTGCCATTTTCCACTTGTTTGGGAACTGTCAGCACTGTCTGGGCAGGAGTGATGGCCCCAAACACGCTTTAAGCACTTTAAACAAGGTACTGAGCACTGGAAAGCACATATGTGACTTGGCTTTACTTCCTGGGTAGTTGGAGGCCACAGAGGATAAAGATCAGTGCCATTATTACCCATGCACAAATAATCTTAGTGTTTATTGAAGTCTACTTAAAATAATTGACCAGAAAACACCTCCCTATGTAAGCAACATAAAAGGTGCTCCACTGAAATCTAATGGACTTATTTGCATTTCTGTTTAGCCTGATGTTTATACCACATTTTTGGAGAAGCTGTCAACTCTGACAAAGGAGGAAAGTGGAAGCCAGGAGAGCTGCACCTGCAGAAATTGCTGGAATCCCAGGGCCAACCCTGTCCTTTAAGGATACTTGGACCTTACTTGATTGTTTGAGATCCAGCAGTTGGATTTTCTGAATGTAAATCCCAGAAATGGAAATTCACACTCACTATCTTGCACAAATATTTTAATTTCTGAGTGGCCTGGATTGAGCTAAGAGGATAGGGTCCTTTGTGCCACAGCCATAGCGGATCCTGAAAGAGCTGAAAACCTTCAGCTGAGGGTGGAAAGGCAATAATTTAGACACAGAGAAAATTCTCAGCTAGAAGGAAAAAAAAAGACTCCGTCTGTCGTTAGAAAATCTGTATTTGTACAAAAATCCTTTGAATATTATTTGACAGTAAATGTCTTTTTCTGGTTTTGTTTGTTCTTGAATTTCTCAGCAACCTTTTGCATGTGTGAATCTTGAGCTCCCTTCCCAGCAAACTTGACGAATGGATCTTTAAGGAATTCATGCTTTAAAGTTGATTTTCTGTGTTGGTTGTGGAAACAGCTTCACTTTAGATACTTTATGGGATGTTTGTCAAGGGAACTCAGGGTGAAATTTCTCAGGAGTGTCTCTAAAGACATTATTCATAATTAAAAAATGATTCATAGAAATAACCAGAAAAATTATGGCAAGTGATGTTCAAACATGTTTTCAAGCCATGTGGAATAAATAAAATCATTAAGGTCTGGTTGGGTAATATTGCCTCCCAGCTTTACTCTGTGCCAGGAGGGCCTGATATTGCTTCTAGATGTGAGAGCAGCAGGGGGATAGGAGCCAAAGGACATCCATGCTTTCTCCAGGTATTTCTTTCCTTTTTTTTTTTTTTTTAAGATTTTATTTATTTATTTGAGAGAGAGTAGAGCGAGAGAGCGAGAGTGAGAACATGTGCATGCATGCAAGAGAGAGAGAGAGAGAGAATAGGGGGGAGGGAGAGAAGGAGAAGCAGGCTCCTGGCTGAGCAGGGAGCCCGATGGGGGGAGGGAGGGGCAGGGCTGGATCCCAGGTTCCTGGGATCATGACCTGAGCAGAAGGCAGGTACTTAACTGACTGAGCCACCCAGGCACCCCCCAGGTATTTCTACATTGATAATGAAAGTTATAATGCCATCCCTCCAAAGATCCCTGAACAGTACCATCCAACAGGTGGGTAAGGTAGCACTAACAGGAGTGTCTTTCATAATCTTAGGGTTTTTTTTTTAAGGGGAACTAAAGACTGTGGAAAACCCATGTGACAGAGTCTGAAAGACAGAATGAATCTATTAGAACATAAACCCACCTGGCTATAGGTCAGTTGATGTTCAGCAGGGTTTTGGCTCCTCCGTGGTGAATTTCCCAAAACCAATCATCTTGTCGTGAAACTTTGCTCTGCAGGGGAAAGCAGTATGTGGAGGTCCTGAGATTTTAGCTTTACGAACCTCTTAAGCTGGGAGTTAGTTAGGTGGGTACAACTGCTTCCTGACAGCAAAGTGGAGCTGGGCCTCGGAAGGCTGTTCAGTGGCCTCCGCCGGCGAACGCAGCTTGCAGGGGTGGCTGGTTTACAGTCTCACCTGGGCATTGGCGGGCTGGGACAATGCAGCTGAGCTGCTAGCGTTTCTATGGAGAGTCAGCACGTAACAGGACAGTTGACTTACTAAATAATCCAAACTGAAGAAACGGTTACTCTTGCTAAAAAATGCTCCCGTTTATATACCTAAAAGAATAGCTGTGCTTTCCAGCCCCATGCGTGTCAGTCGGATACACTGTGGTGTGACTTATGGGGTCATTTTAGACTCTTCACAGTCAACGAAGTGACGGGCCTGTGCAGTGACTCAGTGTGAGGGTGGCCGAAACAAAGGCATCGGGATGGTGCGTCCCGGGCACTCGTTGTTCATTGCGGTCTAGAGCTGGACTGAGTTAGAAGCTGCTGTACTTTACCCAACGAGAGGAACGCAGTTCTTTGAATTGGGGAGCCCTCACGCACTCCTGCTTGCGCACAAGCTGTTACTCATTCGGGAAACATCCATCGGGTGGCCACAGTGTGCCAGGCACCCAGCCAGGCATTTGCATGATAAAAGTGAGTGCCTGCCATGGAGGCCATTCTCAGTCCTGATAAGAGACTGAATGAGAATCTGACCTGCTCGTGTGTGCCAAAGGCCTTAGAAATGTCCCCAGGTATCGAACCACTAATTCTGTTTCTGATTATTTGTGCTATGGAAAGCATTTCCACAATGAAAAAGGACTTTTTTCATGCGTATTTGCATGATGGTTAAGGGTGCAAGCTTCAGTGTCACGTCCGGGTTTGACTTCTCTTTATGCCTCAGTTTTGTTATCTGTACAATGGGACTAAGAGCTGCCTCGTAAGGAGGTTATGAGTTTTAACTAAAAAAAGAATGACATATACAGTGAAAGTGAGGGGCCTAGCGCACTGCCTGGGAGAAGGAAGTATTCAGTAAACTGTAGCTGCTACTCCGGCATTATCGTCATGGCATTATTTTTATTATTAAGCTTTGGAATATTAATATTGATAATATTAAACTCTGGAAACAGTCTATCCTAAATGGGTGGGGGTCGATGAATTGTGCTGAGTCTCTCTCTCTCTCTATATATATATATTTAATGAAAACTTATGCAGCTATTAAAAAATGATAAGTTTATAACAACATGCACTGGTAAATACCTTCCTAGAGTATGGATCGTAGTGAGCAGTCGTATTTCTCAGCCTGCCTGGCAGCTAGGGTTCCTTATGTGAAGTAAGTGTGACCATGAGATACCCTTATATGTTTTTGTTTTAAAGATTTTATTTATTTATTTGAGAGAGAGAATGAGAGAGAAAAAGAGAGCATGAGAAACGAAGGGTCAAAGGAAGAAGTAGACTCCCCACCGAGGAGGGAGACCGATGCGGGACTCAATGCAGGACTCGATCCTGGGACTCCAGGACCGTGACCGGAGCTGAAGGCAGTTGCCCAACCAATCAAGCCACCCAGGAGCCCGAGATACATTTATTTGAGAAGTAAAGTGGAAGTCATGCTTCTGCTGTCTTTGTGGCTTCTGCTGGGAGGCACGATCAGTGAATATGGTTGTTTTGTTTTATTTTCTTACTTTTAGGGGTGCCTGAGTGGCTCAGTCAGTTGAGCGTCTGACTCTTGGTTTCAGCTCAAGTCATGATCTTATGGGTCATGAGATCCAGCCCCTCGTGGGGCTGCCGGGTCAGCGGGGAGTCTGCTTGAGATCCCTTTCTCTACCCCTCCCCCATTCTCTCTCTCTCTCTCTAAAATAAATAAATACCTTTTTAAGATTTTATTTTTAAGTAATCTCTACACCCAACATGGGGCTCAAACTCACAATCCTGGGATCAAGCGTCGCACACTCCACTGACTGAGCCAACAGGCACCCCAGTGAATACTTTTTTTTGGTGTGTGTGTATGTGTGTGTGCGTGTGCGTGTGTGTGAGTGTGTGAGTGTTAGCATGGAACCCAGTCCTGTTGGGCTGAAACCAGCAATTTCAGGGGTGGTTTCTTCATCGTTGGCTGGAAGCTCATGAGGGCGTTACTGGATTCAGCCAACCATTCCTGCCGTGCTGTCCACCCCCGGAGAGCCAGCCTCTCCTCCAGGACCTCCAATAGTCCTGTAAGCACCAAAGTTCTTCCATCAGATCTCTTTCTGCCTAAAAAAACAATTTCTTGTCATTGGCAACTAAATCCTGACCAACGTATGTTGGAAAGTGTGCCAATACTATGAAATGTCGTATGATCACCAGCAAAACGATAGAACTATAGAGAGACGAGTACCAGAAAGATACCCCTTAAAGCCTTGATCATGAGTATCTTTGGGGAGGAAGACCATGAATGATTTTTCAATTTACTTTTTGTTCCCTTCATTTTTTAAAAAAGCAGCTTTATTGAGATACAGTCACGCTCCATACATTTCACCCATTTAAAGTGTGTTTGGTGGTTTCTGGTACATTCACAGATGTGTGCGGCCATTTCCACAGTCAGTTGTAGAACATTTTCATCGCCCCCTCCAAAAAATACCCATTGGCTATTAATTCCCTATCTTCCTGCCCCACCACCAGCCCTAAGCTACCACTAACCTACTTTCTCTCTCTGGATTTCCCTACTCGGGACTTTCATATGAAGAGAATCATACAGAATGTGGTCTACGTGTCTGGCTTAGTTCACGCAGCATAATGTCATCAAAGTTGTAGCGTGTGTGTTGTAGTTCCTAGGAATACATCGCTCCTTTTTATAGCCACATAATATTCGGCTGCGGATGGTCCACATTTGGTTTGTCCATGGATGGACATTTGAGTCGTTTTCACCTTGCAGCTGCTGTGGATAATGCTAGTATTCCCTCCAACCTTTATCTTGACCATGTAGCCATTTTATGATAAATATTTAGCAAATTTTATAACAAGGAAAATCTGGCCTGGGAGACTAGTACCTTTGAGTTTCGTATTCAGAAGAGGGCAAAATGGTGGCTTGCGTCCTTGGATTGGCCAGTTGGCTTAGTATGGATTCAAACTCTGTTCCAAGCCAGGTTTGCAGCCTCTCTCAGCCCCCATGTCCAGCAGACAGTCGATAAGTGGGACTTTTGATCAGCAGAAAGATGGGAAGAGAGACTAATCTCCACCACTCGGGAAATGGCTCTGAGACTGGCAGGACAGATGTGTGAAACTCACTCAAGTCCCGAGATTTGACTTTTGGTATTTTCACTCTGAAAGTTGTATCTTCTGGGGTGCTGGGAATATTCTGTATCCTGATCTAGGTGGTGGTTACATGGGATTGATGTGAAAAATGCATCGAGCTGTGTGTTTCAGGCTTGCGTGTGCTGTTACATTTAACTACATGAAAGTTACCCTCTGATTAAAGAAAAGAAGAAATTATAACATGTGATTTCCCTCCTCTCTCCCTTTCGCTCTCCCATTCCAGCTGCTGCTTCTTCCTTTCTGTTTCTAAGTGACCACAGGTTCCTGCCACACAGTTGGTAAGGGACAGAGCTGGGATGTAATCCAGCTCTTACTAACTTAGTGTGGAGTGCTGCTTTCACTAGGAATCCTTCCAGTGCCTAGAGTCGACATGATTTTTGAGACTTGGTTCCAAACCACATGGCCGGTAAGTACTGAGGCTGGTCTAGGGGCCAGATCGCATGGCCCTGGGGCACATGCTCTGTCTATCCCGTGTACCTCTTTACCCCAGCCCCCAGCGTCGTACCAGGCACACAGAGGACGGTCAGAAAATATTTGCTGAATCAATGTGACCAGAGTGGGGTTATCACCGAAGGCCAAGCAGGCTGTCCACGTGGCAATTGCTAGAAAAACCAAGGCAGGAAACTCAATTCTTATTTTTTTTTCCTATGGCAACACCAGTAGATGCTGGTCTGTCACAAGAGCATGGAAAGTTCCCACTGGAGATATCAGAACTCCCTGGCAAGCCCCGCCAAGTGTTAATTTTAGCTTTCAGTGACTGATGCCCTTGTGTAATTTAATGGGTCAGGAGGAGCACGAGCCAAGATTACTCAGAGAGGTGTCCTTTCCTGTAGAGTCCTTGGTGAGTTAATTCAGCTTATAGAGACTTGCTCCTTCCACATTTACTCGAAGACGGTTTTTGCCGTTTTGAGGCTAGTCTGAGAATTAAGAACTCTCCTTAAAAAAATTAGTCATTTATCCCATCAATCAAATTTTCCCAGAGTTCATTCATTAAACATGAGTTCGACTCACAGTGTCAAATGCTAAAAGGCTAAAGTAATAACCATAGAATAAACAAAATACTTGCATGTCCCTGGACATTCTGGGTCGAAAGATAACATAGGTTGAATATCAATTGCTTGGATGAAGGAAGTGCCTGTCCACAAAGCTATCCACATCCACCCAGTTCTCCTCCTGGTATCCTGGTAGAAAATGAGGAAGTTCCATGCTGAGGGGGACATGCCTGTTCTTCAGAAGGAGTAATATCCCCGCTGCCATTCGCAGCTGCCCTGGTGTCACGGGGACAGGGCTCTCCAGCAGAGCATACATTCAAGACGCATAGAGGATCTGGGCTCCTTATATGACCAGATCACACATGGCCCTGATTCTCACACACTTGACTCTATTCAGTGTCTGCTCATACCCTGGACATAACCCGTCACACCTGGTCTCAGGTGCCTCAGCTGATGAAAGATGATTTTGCATTGCTGCCTGGTGGTGGTCCCCACTCGCCCACCGTGCAGCCACAACAGGCTGTGTTCTTGGCTTGTTCGGTGAGGTTTGCTTCATTCTTTGAATATTTTATTGCATCCTTCCCTAATTAAGAAAAGTTTGTGGAGGGAAGAGCTTGGGGCTCTTGATCTTGGGGTTGTGAGTTCGAGCCCCACATCGGGTGTAGAGATTACTAAAAAAACAAATAAATAAACTTAAAAAAAGAAAAGTTAGTGGAAAATGAAGCAAAATCATAGAACTTGTGAGTGCAATCCGAAGAATGAGAAAGGAATCATTAGCTGTTGCGATAATACGGGTCTTTGGATTCAACCCAGACATCCCCCAAAATTGAACTGCCCAACTGTGGATTCATTTGTGAAGGAAAAAAACAATAGTAAAGATCAGTGTGCTGGAGATATGTTAGAATTACATCTAAGGGTAAACAAATAGTTAATGAGAGACATTTTGTCTCCATAGAAATAGTCTGACGAATATCAAAGGAGAGAGGATAGAATTAGGATATACCATTTTGTAAACCTCTGATGAAGTTACGGATTTCATCACTGATCACCTGCCTGTCAGGGGCTACTAACCGTGGGGGCAGGGCTGAGACTAGGGAGGCAGAGAGACAGAAAGAGACAGAGACTGAGCTGAGGATAATTCAGGATAATTTCGAGATCTTACCTGCCTCCTGATGGAGTATATATCCCTTATAAAATAGCCTTGCCACAAAACACCAACTCGGAATCTGGTTCAGTCCCCAACTAGACAATCTACCAGTTTCCAGGAAATACAGGGACAGAGAAATATGTTAAAAGACATCAGGGAATGCTACCAGCAAGTCTAGAATGCGAGAGACTATAGGAGAGACGATCCAGTTTCTTCGACAAATAAATGGCAAGGAAAAAAGGCAGGGGGGCAGGCGGAGAGGAACCCTGCGATGAAAGGACAGGAGGAGACAAATGACCCACATGCAAACTAGAAACTTTGCATCTTAACTCATGCAAATCACCTGGTAAAAATGTATGAGAGAACCAGGGATATGTGAACACAGACTGTATATTTGACGCCGTCAAAGTAGCGGTGTCAATCTTGTAGGTATGATAATGGTACCGTACCAATACATTTTCTTTTTATTTTATTTTATTTTATTTTATTTTATTTTTTTATTTTTAAAGATTTTATTTATTTATTTGACAGAGATAGAGACAGCCAGCGAGAGAGGGAACACAGGCAGGGGGAGTGGGAGAGGAAGAAGCAGGCTCCCAGCAGAGGAGCCTGATGTGGGGCTCGATCCCATAACACCGGGATCACACCCTGAGCCGAAGGCACCCAGGCGCCCCCCAATACATTTTCGAAAGAGTTCGTATCTTTTGGAAATACGTACCAAACTGGGGTGCTTGGGTGACTCTTGATTTTGGCTCAGGTCATGATCTCAGGGCCGTGGGATCCAGCCCCATGTCGGGCTCTGTGTTCAGCACGGAGTCTGCTTATCCCTCTCCCTTTGCTCCTCTCTCTCTCTCTCAAGTGAACAAATAAAATCTTTAAAAAAAGAAATACATACCAAGCTCTTTGCAAATTTAAAGATGCATCTAAAGGAGAGCATGTATCGTTCAGCCTGCTCACGTTTGGCCCCTGGGCAGGATTTCACGAGTACGTTAGAGACCAAAGCGGGGGCTGCAGATAGACCGGTGCAGCTGTTACCTTCTGACCTTCTCAAGAGGATAGTCCCGCGTGTGTGTTCCCTTTGGCGTGGCCTCCCCCTTCCCCTTCCATTATCTCTGAGGCTTCAGCTGGTCTAAGCTGTGCCTTGAGGAATAAAGGGAAGCAGGGCCATCTACAAGATTTGCGGGGCCCAGCGCACAATAAAAACGTGAGGCCTCTCATTCAGAAAGCAGGAAAAATTGACATTGAAGGTAATAAACTATAAACCTTTTTTCTTTTTCCTGTGGTCTTTCAATCTGTCACCATGTTTGGTGTGTGTGTGTGTGTGTGTGTGTGTGTGTGTTTGCTATTTAATATCACTTTCCCCCCTGGGGATGCACGCGCTTTCAGGGTGAGTACAGACCCTCAGAGGTGCCCAAGGGCCCCATCATGTGACTCAGTGAGCCCGCGTGGGGCCCATCAGCTGCCTGCTCCCCCTCCCGCCAGCCACTAGGCCCATGGACCCTGCGGGGGCCCCAGGTGATGGAGCCAGCCGTCTCTCCTCCCAGGGGGCTGCCGGTTGAGCCCACAGTCAAGGGCCATCCTGCAGGGGCATGCCAGCCCATGCCTGCGACCTGCCTCAGGGACAGGTGACAGAGCACTTCCTCAGTTGCCCAAAGAATGGGCCATGTTGCCTGCAAATAGTTATATTTTTATTTCATGCTTTACAATCATATCTTTTATTTTTTATGTATTTTTTATTTATTTTTTTAAAAGATTTTATTTATTTATTTGACAGAGAGAGAGACAGGCAGCGAGAGAGGGAACACAAGCAGGGGGAGTGGGAGCGGGGCTCGATCCTGGGACCCTGGGATCACACCCTGAGCCGAAGGCAAATGCCCATGGTATCTTTTACTTTATTTATCTATTGCCTTGTTGTGGTGACTAGACCTCTAATACAGTTTTGAAGAGGAGTGCTTAGAATAGACGTCCTTCCCTTATTCCTGGTCTCCAGGGGAAAACTTGCAATATTTCACCTTTACATATGATGTTTGCTGCAGGGTTTTCATAGATGCTGTTTTTTCCCCAGATTAAATAGGGTTCTTTCTATTTTGGTATCTTGACTTCTGTTGTTCCTGTTGGAAACCCGGTGGTCAGCGTAATTGTTGCTCCTTTGAATGTGATGGTTTTTCTCTCCAGCTTGTCGGTCTTTGGTTTTTATCAGTTTGACTGCTTTGCCCACAAATAATTGTCTTTGTGTTTATCCTGCTTCGATGTCTTTTGACCGTTTGGGAGACTTCTTAGCTGGTGTGTCTTCCAATATTGCTTCTCCCCATCCTCCCCATCATGTCTTCCCCGCTGCGTGAACCTACGTTCGATCCCTCCGCTGTGTTCTGCACGTTTCATATAGACTTTTCTCTACTGTTCGTCCTTGAGAAGGTCTAGTCCAGAGTTGAGGCCGAACCTGCTTTCCCTTGCTCGCGAGGTTCCTGGGGCTGCTGTAACGAATCGCCCACTCTTGGGCTTAAGCAACAGAAATGTCTTCTCTCCCAGTGCTGGGGGCCAGGAATCAAGGGCCATCGGGCCACACTCACTCTGAGGGTTCTGGGGAAGATCCTTTCTTGCCTCTTCTAGCTTCGGGTGACCCCAGGTGTTCCTTGGCTTGTGCTCGGGTCCCTCCAGTCTCTGCCTCCGCTGTCACGCAGCCTTGCCCTGTGTCCTTGTCTCTTCTGCTGAGGACACCTGTCATTGGATTTAGGGCTCGCTCTAAAGCAGGATACTTTCATCCCAAGATACTTACTGAACTACCTGTCCAAACAAGGTTCCTTGGGGAGGTTCTGGGGAGACATGATTTTGGGGGGTACGGTATTTAATCCACAAGACTATCGACAGTTCTGCTTAGATGGTTAACCTCTTTACAAGCCACTTCCTGATCTGTGTGTCAGCTCCGGGCAGCACACACCGCAAGCAAGAGCCGTGTGGAATGTCAAGCTCCTATCTCCGCTGTCCTTCTTTTTCCTGGGATTTTTGCACCTCAAGTACTAGCTGTCTTGGCAGTCCTAAACCCGATTAGTTTTGTCTTCCCAGCTTAATGAGACTGATGCAAACGTCAAGCCAACGCTCTTCACTCATCATGCGTAGCCCGTGCTTTGAGCTGGAAGGTTCCAAGGGAGAAAGTAGGGGCCAGTCTGGCTTCTACCCCACTGCATTTCCCTGTGCTTCAGGATCTCCGCAGGATCAAGCCGGCCGGTGTCTGGGTTGCTCTCTGTGTACTCAGACAGTTGCCTCTTGTCTCTTATCCAGCCTTTGTAGTCGTTCTTAGTACAAAGTTTGCTCTGATACTTTTTCATAAAGAGAAATAGAAGTCAAATATGGCATTTCCTTTATTCGAGGCTCATGTCTGCAGACCGCCAGGTGAATGTCTCAGGTGCGTGTTTTCAGAAGCCCAGTGACTGAGGGATGTGCCTCTTAGTCTCCCCCCACCCCGCCCGCCCCTGCCACCTGCTCCTTTGTATTGTGTTTAGAGAGAGACATGCCGAGAAGCTTGCCTTTGTTCTCTGTATATATGGCTGCTTGGAGACGCTTCTGAAATGTAAAGAAATAAATGGGGGGAAAGGAACTAATGGGACATGTCAGAGCTACATGGGGCTCTTGTCACCTTCTTGCTGTATAGGATTCTTTTTTTTTTTTTTAAGATTTTATTTATTTATTTGAGAGAGAGTGACAGAGATAGGGACAGAGAGCACAAACTGGAAGGAGAGGGAGAAGCAGGCTCCCTGCTGAGCAAGGAGCCCAATGTGGGGCTCGATCCCAGGACCCTGAGATCATGACCTGAGCCAAAGGCAGGCACTTAACCAACTAAGCCACCCAGGCGCCCCCGTATAAGATTCTTAATATCAGGCATGTAGAAGGAACAACTGCATGAATAAGACACAGAGGATCACTTTGCTCGCTGAGCTCTGAGATACCAGAGCCAGGGCGGAGTTATGTCTATGGGGTGTGCTTCTTGGAGTGAGCTTTCTCACGAGGTGGTATGGGTGCTGCACATTTCACCTTACTTGATCCCCAAAACCTATTATCTAAACTAATAGGTACTGTTATTAGACCATTTTACAGATGTGAAAAGTGAGGCACAGGGAAGTCGATTAGCCCGCAGCCTACATCTGAGTAGATGCTATTTAACCTCTCAGGTACTTTGCATTTTATTTATTTATTGTTATTAAGTTTTTAAATTTTAATTCCAGTGTAGTTAATACATTTCATTTTACTCTTTTTTTAATAGGTAACACATTTTAGTCTGCTTATTCCGTTAGTAAAGCTACAGTTTTAGCCATAAAATGCAACTTGAAGGGAGATGAACTCCGAAAGAAATGAATGAGACTTTTTGTAACTTTTACTTGTTACAGAATTGCAAGCTTACGGAAGTGTTACAGGAATCCTATGAGAAGCCCTCATAGGCCCTTTACTTAGAAGCACCAATTGTTTACATCTCCTCCTCTTTGATTATTCACTCTCTCTCTCTCTCTCTCTGAGTCATTTGAAAATAAATTGGAAACATTATGCCCTTTTACCCCCAAATACTCAAGCGTGCATTTTCTAAGAACAAGAATGAGCCCTTCCATAACCTCAATACAATTATTAAAACTAGGAAGTTTATTGTTGTAACGCTGGTACTATTTTTTAATCCAGAGTTTATATTCATATTTCATCAGTTTTCCCAATAACGTTCTTTATAACCCCCCCCCCCCGGGTTCAGGATCTAATCCAGGATCATGTGTTGCGTTTAGCTGTCATGTCTCATTAGTGTCCTTTAATCTGAAACAGTTTCTCAGCCTTTCTCTCTGTTGTTTTTCATGATTAGGTCCAGGCAGCGTGTCTTCCGCACGAGGGCCGAGTGCTCCTTGCATCCCACCCAGGGGTACATGACTTTCATTGCCCATTGACTTTCAATTTGGTCGTTTGATTAAGGCGATACAATCATTTATTTATAATGATTTGATTATAATCATTTGATTAAGGCTTCTCTGCTGTAAATGAATCCTATTCGCTTTGTAATTAATAAGTATTTGTGAGGGAGCGTCTTTGAAGCCATATAAAACCTTGTTTCTCATCAAACCCTACTGGGCTCTGACACCCTGTGTCTCCATGTGTGAATTCACTCTCTCCCTCTCCCTTCTCTCTTCCTCTCTGTCTCTCTTCCTCTTTCTCTCTCTCTTCCTCTCACCCTCTCTTTCTCTCTCCCTCTCTCTCCCTCTCCCTCTGCCTCTCTCTCCCTCCCTGTCTCTCTTTCCCCTTCTCTCTCTCTCCTTCTCTCTCTCTCTTCCTCTCACCCTCTCTTTCTCTCTCTCTCTCTCTCTCTCTCTCTCTCTCTCTCTCTCTCTCTCTCTCTCTCTCTCTCTCTCTCTCTCTCTCTCTCTCTCTCTCTCTCTCTCTCTCTCTCTCTCTCTCTCTCTCTCTCTCTCTCTCTCTCTCTCTCTCTTCCTCTCTGTCTCCTCTCTCTTTCTCTCTCTCTCTCTCTTTCTCTCTCTCTCTCGCTCCCTCTGTCCACCCCCATCCCTTTGGCTTACTTGGCTTGTTTCTCACTGAGTAAAGCACACCCTAATTAGCTTCCTGAGAAAGGATGCATGGGAGGACACATTTTTAAGATTTCACATTATTTGTGTCTTCATTCTTCCCTCCTTCTTGAGTTGTTAGTTATTGGAAATTTTTCTTCAGAATCGTGTGTGCCTTACTTTACTGTCTACCAGCTTCTAATGTTGCTGTTGAGAAGTTGATGTCATTCTAATTCCCTAAAAATTGTACTATTTTTTCCCCTCTGAAAGTTAAAAAATTTTTTTAAAAAATATTTGGTGAAGGCTCCCCCACCTTTTCATTGTGCTGGATACTCTCTGGGCTGTTCAATCTGGAAAATCGTGCTCTGTGGTGATGACAGTTGTTGTGGGTATTCTTTCTTTCTTTCTTTCTTTCTTTCTTTCTTTCTTTCTTTCTTTCTTTCTTTCTTTCTAGGTCTACAAACTTTTTTTTAAAAAAAGATTTTATTTATTTGTTTATTTTTTAGAGAGAGCAAGCAAGCGAGGGAGGGGGGCAGAGGGAGAGGGAGAATCTCGTGCAGACTCCATGCTGAGCACAGAGCCCATCTTGGGGCTCGAACCCACGACCCTGAGATCATGACCTGAGCTGAAATCAAGAGTCGGACACTTAACCCACTGAGCCACCTAGGCGCCCCATGGGCATTCTTTCTGTGATGATCTCTTGCTCTCTGTTATCTGTCTTCTACAGAACTACTGTTGTTGGGCGTTGACTTCTGCATTTGTTTTCTGATTTTCTTTCATCCTTTCTTCTCTTATTTATCTCTTTGACATCTTATTCAACCTTCTGGAAAATTTTTTCAACTCCCTTCATCCAACTCTTGAATTTTTCATTTTAGTTAATACATCATTACTTTCTGGGACCTCATTCTTGTTCTCTGGCTGTGCCCTAGTTTCTGTCACCCTATTCTTGTTTTACAGATGCACTGTATTCTCTTGGAGCATTTTGCTATATAAATTCTTGACATTTTCTTCTGCTCCCACATTTGTCTTTTTTTCCTGTTTCCTGCCATCTCATGTTAGAATGCTAGGAAAAAAGTCTCTAACATGATATTAGATGATGGTGTCTTCTATGATAAAACAGAATAAAACAAAATAACAGAACAGAGGAAAACATAGAGAACAAAAACAAACAAACAAACAAACAAACAAAAGGAAGAGATCCTGGTTTGTCTGTATGTCAGAGAAGAACTCTGATTGGAAGCCCTGTGGATTTAGATGGGATGTGTGAGTAGTGGGGCTTCATGTAGGGTGATTGAGAGGTTATCTGGTTTTCTCATTGGGGGCCCCAATTATTAATATCTGTGTCTTTTCACTGGACCTGTTTAGCTTCTTCAGGGACAAATCCTCCGATTTCTTGCCTGGAGAAAAGACACCTCATACCCAGTGTTCTGGGAGGTGAGTGGGGGGGATGTGGCTGTCCAGCACATAGATGCTCACTCCTATTTTCCTTTCAGGTCCTACTCCTGCTTTCTAGACTACTTATCCTCCCTGAGGCCAGGCCTTCTGTAAATGGAAGATTTTTGAGACAAAAGCATTTAGAAATGAAGCTTACTTGAAACAGATCTGCAAGACCGTCTGGGGGTTAGAAGGACGAGATCATCATAGGAGATACAACAGGAATTTAAAGGGAAACATATTCCACAAAACTACCAACGCTACTGAGATTACAGTTAGTCTGTGCATGGTAGAAAAACAGCGAATTTGTCACATCCACAAAGGTCCTGACAAATTTCCAAAAAGCAGCATCACAGAAGTCTGGGATCAAGTTGTTTTCGCTTGGGAGTTAGTAACTTACAGGAAAGTTGCAAGATTCCCTTGATTTTGCTGACCCCATTTTAGTTTGTTTCTCTCTGATATGATGTGCTTTTCTCTTTATGGCGTGAGATGTCCATGATTACCCATAAATGAGATGCTGTTTGTTTCTACAGTTCCACCTGGTGGTCAAGTTTCTGGCCCCAAGGCACACAGTTAACCACATGGGTTTGTTTTTATGATTTTTTTCAATTCCATATTCATTAACTTGAGATTTTGTTTTATTTGATTCATAGTTTTATTTACACAGGTGTAGAACAAGGTGAAGAAGAGGGAAAAGAAGCAGCGCTCCTTGTGTGTGGTTAACAAAATTAGAGTCATAGATACTAAGACCTAAGAGTTAACTATTGTCTGGATGCTCTGTAAATCTCCTACTCATACCTGTCTAAAGAATTTATTATTATCAGCTCGTCTACTGGGAACGGGAACCAAGAACCCGCCATTCATCTCTACTTGGTTTTGCCTGCAGGACCTGTATCTGGAAGGACATCTTTCTCGAGTTGTCGATGCCTCGTCTGCTTGTGATTCTGTGAGTTGACCCGGGATCAGCTGGGTGGTTCTTCAGCTGAATGTGATCTTCCTGGGGCTGCAATCCTCTCGCCCCTCAACCGGGCTGGGACATCCAAGATGGCTCAACCACCTGACAGGATCCCCTTGCAGGACTGGTTGAGGCTGAGCTGCCTCTGGGCGAGGGCCCTGGGATTGAGAAGGTTCTAGGGGCTCTAGACCTAGGAACCAGGCCCTGGGGTGGGACAGGAGGGAGACGAAGCTGGAGGCTGGCTCCAGAGTGTTGGGTGGCAGGGACGTCTAGAAAGCTGGGCCAGCTCACATCTGGGTGGCTGGGCATTTCTCTCTTTTTCCACGGAGTCCCGGAACCCTCTCTCTCCTCTGGCTTCTCCGAGTGCTTTTGTCAGCAGGGCTAGGTACTGGTACATCCCGGGAGGCAGCTCAAGGCTCCCGAAGGTGTAAAAGCAGAATCTGCCAGGGCTGCTGAGGTCTCAGGCTTCTTCCAAACTCTGTCGGTTTAAACAGTCATGGGCCAACCCAGCTTCAAGAGGGCGGAAGATAATTTTTTTGAAGCTTTTATTTATTTATTTATGAGAGAGAGAGAGAGAGAGAGTGAGAGAGCCTGAGCAGAGGTGGGGCAGGGGGAGAAGCAGACTCCCCGTTGAGTGTGGAGCCCGACGTGGGGCTCGATCCCAGGACCCCAGGATCATGACCTGAGCCAAGGGCAGACGCTTCACCAACTGAGCCACCCACAAGCCCCAAGAGGATGGAAGATAATTAACATCTCTTGGTGTGGAGAATGACAACACACGTGGAGTCGTCTTTATTCGACCCAACTAAACAAAATCTGTGTTCGGTGCCCAGGGCTGCCATCATGAATTGCCACAAACCTGGTGACTCAAACAGAAGCTTGTTCTCTCAACGCTGTGGAGGCCAGAGGTCTGAAATCCAGGCTTGACATAGACAGGACCGCGCTGCCTCCAAAGGCTCTCAAGAAGGGTCTCTTGCAGCTTCTCGGCTCCGGCTGTCCCTTGGCTTGTGGTAGCTCCTCTCCAATCTCTGTCTCTGTCTTCACGTGGCTTCTTCCCTGTGTCTGTCCCATGGACACCCAACCCCTTTCTCTGTCTCTCTCTCCCCTTTTCCTCTTGTAGGGACACCAGCCATTGCCTTGAGGGCCCCTCTTACATTAAGGATTGACCTCACTCAAGATCCTGACCTTGACTGCATTTGCAAAGACCCTACTTCCAAATGAAGTCACATTCACAGGTACTGGGGACAAGGACCTGGACATACCTTTTTGAGGGACACAATTCAAACTACATAGCAAGCATGATTCTTTTTACGTATCCTGCTGGGAACACGTTATACTCTCCGCGCGGTGTGGCTTCATGTTTTAAATTGTTCTGGAAATTTTAGTCATTATCTTTTAACTATGACCCATCTTTTTTCTTATGTTTTCCTTCTGGTTTCATGGTCATATATATATTAGACCAGGGGCAATTTTTTTTTTCTTGTAAAAGGCCAGAGAGTAGATATTTTAGCCTTTGGAGGGCATACAACGTCTGTCACAAGTACCTAACTGCTTTGTAGTATGGAAGACGCCGTGGGTGACACATAAACTGATCTGTGGGGTTGTTCCAGTAAAACTTTACTATGAGAACAGGTGGCCAGCTGGAGTTGGCACCTGGGCTGGAGTTTGCCAACCCGTGTGCTAGCCCTTCTCATTCTTTTCTCCAGATCTGTCACACTTTGTCGTATTTTCGGGTCTTTCTCTCTGCTGTGTTCTGGAGAAGTTCTTTGGATGTATCTTCCCGTCTATTAATTCTCTCTTGAAGAGTGTGACCTATGGGGGCGCCTGAGTGGCTCAGTTGGTTAAACTTCTGCCTTCAGCTCAGGTCATGATCTCAGGGTCCTGGGATGGAGCCCCACATCGGGCTCCCTGCTCAGCGGGGAGCCTGCTTCTCCCTCTCCCTCTGCCCCTCCCGCCGTTTGTGCACGCTGTCTCTCTCAAATAAATAAATAAAATCTTTAAAAAAATGGAAGAGTGTAATCTATGGTTTCACTTACCATTAGTTTTTTCAACAGTTATCTTATTAATTTTTAGACATTCTGTTCTCTGCCAACCCCCCCACCCCTGACCCGGTTCTACCAATTCATGCCCAACGGTCCTGTTGTTTATTCACATATTGTAAGTGTATCCTTTCTTCTTTAGATGTTTCATATTCAGGGGCGCCTGGGTGGCGCAGTCGTTAAGCGTCTGCCTTCGGCTCAGGGCGTGATCCCAGCGTTCTGGGATCGAGCCCCACGTCAGGCTCCCCTCCGCTGGGAGCCTGCTTCTTCCTCTCCCACTCCCCCTGCTTGTGTTCCCTCTCTCATTGGCTGTCTCTCTCTGTCAAATAAATAAATAAAATCTTAAAAAAAATAAGATGTTTCATATTCATAGTTCCGCATGGTTGCTATCATAGAAACATCTATGTCCTTGGGATTCTAAAGTTGTTTCTTATTTCTGTTAGCTTTCATTCATAGTGACTTGCCTTCCCAAATGTGTGTGTGATTTTTGTTTATGAGATTGTGCTTCATTTTTTAAAATTAAATTGTATTTTTTTAAAAAATATTTTATTTATTTATTTGAGAGAGAGAGAGACAGAGATAGCGACAGAGAGCACAAGCAGGGAGGAGCGGAGGAAGCAGGCTCCTCACTGAGCAGGGAGCCCAATGCGGGACTCGATCCCAAGACCTCGTGACCTGAGCCGAAGGCAGACGCTTCACTGACTGAGCCACCCAGGCACCCCGGTTGTGCTTCATTTTAGTTGGTGGGGTTCCTGCAAATGAACTTGGGAAGCTTTCCTCCGAGGAGCCTACCTTGGCTTTTGCCAATAGATGGGGAAGCCCCCTTTCTCCATGCATTTCACCGTCCTTCAAAGATTTTTTTTTTTCTACAATAAGAATCTCGGATTCCAGTCCCCCTGTGGGACCCTGCCTAGGAGCGGCCCCCAACCCCCCGTTGTAGGTTCAGGCCAGTTCCTGCCACTCAGATTCCCAGTTACCCCAATCTCATCTCCTTGCCTTTCAGCCAACCTCTGAACATTCCTTCCCTGGTCCTTGGTGGTTCCTGCCCAGCTTCAGGTCACAGAAAGCTGATGACACCCATCTGTCCCCTTCCCTCCCTGCCTCCCCCTACCCCCTGCCAGACTCAGCTTTCCCTGTCTGTCTGTGTCCTTCTGTCTGTTTTATCACATCCCTGCAAATCTCTTCCACCTTTAGAAAATGTCATGTCTGAGATCTTGCTGGGGAGCAAGTCAGCCCCAAGTTCCTAGTGTTTCGTGGTCGGGAGACAGCTCTTTTGTGCAACTCAACTTACGTGGACATATATACTTTGGTAACTTTTTCCTGCCACTTTGGACGGGAACAAATGGGCTTATGTGTAGTCTCTTAGATCCCACCCTGCTCATAAATGGAGGAGCTTTGGTGCCTACCAGGTGGGGATCTGTGTGGAAGAACATATCCCTGGACACAAGGTAACATTTGCGTTCACCTATAAATTTAGAATCACAAGGGACCCTCCCCAGCGATAGCCTGGGACCCAGCCAAACCCTTAATTACTCATTTCCAGCCTCAGTGTTGTCTCCCTGTCCTGTCCCCTGGACTGTCCTGCACCCCTACTATAATACTTGCTCTGATAAAATATTAGGGTAGATGTAGAAATAAAACCATGCTTCAAGTGTGGCCCTATCCAGCAATATTAGTGTTCTGGCCAGGGGCGTGTCCAAAGGAAGGAAGGTCTAATTGCAAAATTTGGGACATTGATCTCATTGTTTTGCAGGGTCCGAGGGGAGGCTTATTGCAATTCTGAGCCTTTCTGGCCCCCCTGAAACCACACTAAGTGTGCAGGGGCCACTTGCTGGATCTGACCATCGAGACTGCTACATTTGGAGAGATGGCCTCTAATTATTCCTGGCTTTAATAACATGAACAGCTGAAAGAATGTGGTGCAGAATCCTCTTCCACGTGACCCCTGCTGAGAAAACAAACAACCCACCACACACTCACATTTATCTAAATCTCTGAGCAGAGTTGTTCTCCGCTGAGTTATAATGAGGAGTGAGTTTTCCAAGGGTGTGATGTATGAGCCTTCCACAAATGGGTTTTAAATGGGGGCACTGACAGTTCCACTCCAGCTAGGGCGGGGGTGGGGGCCCTTCGGCCCAAAGGAGCTGAAATGAGCTGGCGGGAGGCAGAGGGGAGGCCGGGTGGGCGGATCGGGTCACCACGAGCCGGGGGCACACGGCCAGCCCCAGCTCCTCCATTGGTGAGCTGGGTCACTCAGCAACACCGGATTATTCGTTTTTGTTTCTCTCTAAGAAGAAATAACACACGTTGACATGAAGATTGAAGGTGGGATCCCTCCTGTGCCCCAGCAATGGAAACATTAGCACTTTTTCCTGCCCATGCTTCTCTCTCCGTAGAACTGTCTGGTGGGTGAAGTTAGCATTTTGCATGATTTGGTTTTTTTCTTTTTCTTTCTCTGCTGTGCATTCCAGCCAGGAGAGTGAGGATGGCAGGGTTGGTTGAGAAATGGTGCCCTAAGGGTATGTCCACATCCTAATCCCCGGAACCTGCGAACGTGACCTTGTTTGGAAAAAGGACTTTACAGAGGTGATTAAGGGGAGGAGCTTGAGATGAGGAGACCATCCTCGATTACCCAGGTGGGCCCTCGGTGCCACCGCAGGAGTTCTTGGGGAGGCGAAGGGAGATTAGTCACAGGACCGAGGGAGGGCAGGCAGAGATGGGAGCGATGCAGCCACAAGCCAAGGACCACTCAGGCCTGCGGGGGCTACCGGGAGCTGGCAGAGCAGAGGAAGGGTCCTCCCCCAGAGCCTGGGGAGGGAAGGCAGCCCTGCCTGCTGACACCTTGACCTCACGCTTCTGGCCCTCAGAACTGAGATAGAGTACATTTCAGCTGCTTTAAGCCACCAAGATTGTGGTCATTTGTTTCAGCCGCCCGGAAACGGATACAGGTCACTGTGCCTCTAACACCCATTCCAGAAAATGGGTGAGGTTATGGCTTATCTTGTGGTAGATACGGCTCCTCACTGTTCTGGATGACAGAATGCGCAGAAAGCTCTGTGCTCATAGTGTTTTGGGTGATGGTGGTGTGATCCCAGGGAAGCCAGAGTGAGGGCGAAAGGGCAGTGAGGTGAAACAGGAGATAGTGCTTCTCAGGAGAGCGTGGCTTCATGGCCACGGGAGGCCTCTCAGGGAGGCCATGTTGAATGGCTGCTGCTTGGAACAGGCTGGGGAGGGGGGGGTGGGAGCGGAGGGGCCAGGGAGGCAAGTGATTTACTGCTGACTCCTTCCTCTGGTTCTCCCAGGCAAAGATTATTCCATCCTTCTAGACTGTAGCTCCCAGCAGTTGCTAGAATCTCTGTGGGTCAGATCAGACCAGACCTGGGTGCCAGAGCCGTTGCAGCTCTGCTCCGGGGATGGGGAGGGGGCACGGTGGAGGCTGTGCTCAGGCCTCACCCCTGGGGGAGGCTGAGAGGTTGTGATGATGACAGCTTAAGTCCTCCCTGGGGCCATTCCGGCTGGCACTGAGGCCAGGAGGCTGGCAGGACTGGGCAGACTGGGGGCCTTGTAAACTGAGTCAGGCATCACGGAGGCTCTGGGTGGGTGGCCAGGGTCAACTTCCTCTTGCTTTATGGACTTCCACAAATGGGGGAGAACTGAAGGCTCGTTTGACCCAAGCACGAACACCCAGCCTGGGTCCCCAGGGCTACGACCCAGGCACATGACTGCACTTAGGTATTTGTCCCCAGTTTCTGCTCGTTTCATTCTCTCTTCAGCTCCTCTGCGCCTCACCGCAGCTGCTTGGCCTTTCCTGTTTCCTTTTGTCCCTTTGTTCGCATATATCTCCTCTTCCATCTTACTTAATTGCATATCCAACTTTGCTGTCCTTTGGGTTCAAGGTTGCCTTCCTACTTCTGCAGTTGGTTAGACATTGTAAGGGAAATTCCCTTGAGCACATGGAAAGGGAACTGGGAAGGAGGAAAAGGTTCGGGAACAGACAAACTAGGCATCGGGGACACTGTTTTCTTTTGACATTTCAAGCAGAAGAAAAGGCTCAGAGGGAAGAGAACTGAAGTGGTTTTTACATTGAATTTTGTCGGATGAGGGACGGGTCCAGGTCATGTGGATGTTACCCCTGTGTATGTAGTTGAACTGTGGGGCCCCTGCTGGGGTCTCAGGTTTGATCCACAAGGCCAGACATGCACGAACGGCCTCTTTGTTAAGAGGAAGCCCTGAAGACCCCAGGATGCAGGGGGAGGGCAAGAGAGAAGGCGGACCCTGCTCTCAGCTCTGAATGGGACCCTAGGTGTTCCCTCTCCAGCCCAGTGGGGTCTGGCTGACAGGTGTGAGTATTTCTGGGTGCCTGGGAGGGTGGTTTTCACAATGCCAGCCACTGGGTCCCTGAGGTGAGGGGTCCTGTGGGGATAGGCTGTAGGATGAATTGGAAGTGAGACCAGAACAAGGGGGGTTGTTGGGGGCAGGGAGCTTCACCAATGCCGAGAAAGGGGGTGATGAGAGTGGACATACAGAAAGTTCGAGGCTTCTGGGATTGCCTAAGGCTTAAACCTGGGATTTACCTGGGCAGCCTAAATTATCTGAAGCGTTGTTGTAAAGCGAGTGTTTTAAATGGCAAGTAGCTGCACTTCACCTTGACTTGCCAAGACCAATATGTCCTCCACCAACAGAAATGGAGGCTCGAGAGGGAATCACAATGATAGAAAAAGGAATATCTGCCATGCCCCTTGCAAACCCAGGGGTCCCAGGGGACCTTTACTCGCTGCACACATTTCTCCGCAGCCCTTTGGGACCGCCGTGCCCCTACTCTTGGGCAGGTGCACAGCTGCGTCTGAGGCCAGGAGAGGCCGGGGAGGCCAGCGGAGGCATCGGAAGTCCCGCTCGCTGAAGACTCAGGTTTTCACAGTGCTTTGGGGACAGCGCGGTGGCCGGTTGCCTAGTACCCTCGGCCATGCCAAAGTCCTGCCCGGCAGCAGCCGTGGGCAAAGAAGGTGGCCGTGGCCTTTGCAGAGCTGGCTCCCTTGGGGCTGGTGGGCAACAGTTCTGTGCTGGTGAGGGCAACAGTGAAAAAATAAGGAGCACTTTTGGGCGCCCGGGGGGCTCAGTCGGTCGAGTGTCTGCCTTTAGCTCAGGTCATGGTCCCGGGGTCCTGGGGTCAAGTCCCACATCGAGCTCCCTGCTCAACAGAGAGTCTGCTTCGCCCTCTCCCGCTCCTCCTCCGCCCTGCTTGTGCTCTCTTTCTCTTATGCTCTCTCCCTCTCAAATGAATAAATAAAATATTTTCAAAAATAGGAGCACTTTTTTCTCCTCCTCAATCAAGCACCGATCACATCGGGTGCCCATTTAATTCAGACACTGATGAGACCAAAGCGACTTTGTCTTCAGGTGATGGAGGTGGTTTCACAGAGCTACAGGTCCCAAGCCCCAGCCCTGACAGCTGTGGCCCATTCCACCACCAAAAGAGCGTTAGTGGTTGACTATCTCTCACCAGCACATCAGTGCCTCCAGTTTTCAAATGTGTGCAGATGGTGATAATAGAATTAAACATAAAATTATATATAAATAGAATTAAATTTATTTCAAGACCATTTGAGAATTCAGAGGTAATTTTTTGTCATGGTAAAGTCTCTAAACCAATGGGAGCTACAAATGGGACGTGGGTCATTCGAGCGTGTGACAGACACGGTCAGCGTCTCACTTGTGTCCTTTCTGGGTGCTCTGGCTGACTTCCAGCCGCCAAAGGGCTCACTGGTCCCGGCAGCCTTCAGGCCATAAGAGGCAGGACATTTGCACCCCTCCCTAGCAGCCCTCCGCTTGTGGCTCTCCTGAGTAGGTGTATAAATACCCCAGGTCCCTCGCGCCTTGCACGGGATAACTCTGAAGTGGATGTACTCCAAGTTTCCCTGTTTCTTTGTGGAATTAAGACCAACTACCAAACCTGAGAGCTGGCTTCCCAGCATACCTCCCATCTTCCCCTTGTCACTGTTCCACTTTTTTATCAGCCAGGTACATTTCTTGTACCTCAGAATAATAAGCCATGGGCCTCCAACCCCAGTTGCATGATCTGCCTCTTAGGAGAACCCAAACCAGACGGGGGATGTCTGAGCCATTTATTTTCTCTCTCCCTCCACCTTTTTTAATTGAGCTATAAAGTATGTGCAATAAAGTACACAGATATGAAGCAAATAATAACTCTTTATTTGCATATCGCTCTGTAACTGCCGCTGTAACTACCACTCAGACCAAGCTATAGAGCATTCCTAACATCCCAGCAGCTCGCTCACCCACCCCACTAGCAGTAATATCCTGAAAAATAGCTACTCTTCTCACCTCTATCACCGTAGGTGAGCTTTGCCTGTTTTTGGACTTTATACAAATAGAATCACACAGTAAGTGCTCTCGGGGGTACGGCTTCTTTGGTTTAACGTTAAGTCTGTGAAATGTTATTGCTTGCAGAAATTGCTTGCTAGTTTCACTGCTAGGTTATGTTCTATTGCAGGAATATCAGACAATAAAAAAATTCTTTCAGCTACTAATGGACAGTTGGGTTGTTACCTTCTTCAGGCTATTGGCAATAAAGCTGCTTGTACGTGTATTGCGGGGCACCCAAGCCCGCGGGTCCCACAGGTAGATGTCCAGGAGCAGAACTGCAGGGCACGGCTAGATGGAGGTTCACTGCCACATATGTTCCAACACGTTTGTAACAATTTACATCCCCACCAGCAGTGGGAGAGTTTACGTTGCTCCGATCTGACAGCACTTGATATTGTCAGCCCTTTAAATCTTAGCCATTCTGGTAGCTCATTATGGAAAAAAAAGTTGGCCATTCCTGGAAATATGACAGTCACTGGCCATCGATAATTTGCTCTGCAATCTTGGAAAATGGGTAAGTTCCCTGTAGTTCTGTCTCTCCTTCAGGAAATTGAGTAGATTATACTTGGCGCCTCTGTCTACCCTGAACATGCTGGAGTTGCTGGTTGAAGCCTCATTAGCCTTCAGGGAAAGACTCCTTGGTGACCTTTTTGACCATTCCGGCCTTCTCAAATTGTCCCTTCCCTGGATCTGCATGTGGACTTAGGAAGCCCTTCTTTCCAGCTGAACTTTTTGGTGGTCAGGACCATAGTTTGTATGTCCTGTATCTTGAAAAGCACCCAGTTCAATTTGGGGCACGGTGCTCAATAGCTACTTGGACCAGTCCTCTGGTTCACAGGGCTTAGGACCAAAGACGCCGCCCCAGGTGGTTATCTCAGGAATCCCCAGGCTCCACCCACTGAGGCTACAGGTGGAGTCTGCATTCTGTACCAGGAAGGGTGTGGTCAGGAGACCAGGACCCGAGCGGGGGTTATCAGAAGAGAGGCTTGCAGGAGAGACCCATGAGTTAGGGGCTCAGAGCCCTGAGCAGAGGTCCTTGTTTGCCCGTGCTGTCCTTCTGGCTGGGTATAAAGGGCTGCTCCTGGGAGCATGAAAGGGACAGGAATGTACCGCGGCCACTGGAGTGAGGTGTGTGTGCTGATGCAATGCTGCCAGGGACAGCAAACAGGAAGAAGAGAATTCCAGTTCTTCCTTGAGCCTTGCAGTCTCCTACTGGCCGAGCCTGACAGAGCCACATGGCAAAGAAGCAATGGAAGAGCCCTGAGACAGAAAGCTTAATGATTGGCACAACTGGAGACCCAGTTTCTACCAGGTCATTCATTGTTTCCACCTTCCTACCCGGAACCTCCAAGCCTTGCAAAGTCCTGGGGTATGGCTGGGATTCCCCGAGGGAGATGCTCTCACTTGTGTCCTCCCACTCTAGCCTCCTCGTGCCATCTGCAGCCCACAGTCCAAAAGACGGAGATGCTTCTTCATGCTGCCAGCTGGTGAGCTCTGTGAAGCTGGCTGTGTCTCGGCCAAAGGGGTCATCTTCAGCTGTAGTCCAGACCCTAGTCTTTGGGGAGCCAGGAGTGCTCATCCCATGCAGGAGACAGAATGCCCTTCCTGCCAATCCTGGCTGCAGCTGTCCCTGGGGAAGTAGCAGGCACCTTTTGCTGTGGAATGCTCAGGGAACAAATGGTCCCTGAAACCGTAGATGCTTGCAACAATAAAGGTTTACTTCTTGTGCACACCACGTCTGCTCTGCCTCATGTTGTCCTCATCCTGGGACCCGAGCTGAACATCCAGGATCCTGCTTCCCTCCAGGACAAACTGGTTCTGTGGCAAAGAAGGAGCAGACGGCCCCCAAAGCTTCAGTTCAGAAGAAGCATCGCACATCACTTCCACTCATATTTCACTGGCCAAGGCCAATGTGGGGTAAGGAGGTATAATCCTCCCACAGCAAGGGCAGCAAATCCTTTGAATAATAGCACAAGGAAGGCTTGAAGGCACACTGCCCACGCAGAGACTCTCGGCATCCACATGCCTCTCCACCGGGATTCAAACCATCCCAGAAAAACTCTCCTTCATGTTAACACATGGAGATTGATGTGAGAAGAGCAGCCAGCTCACCAGTTTTCAAAGGGGTCAAACTATGAGTTCCAAACTGCAAATTTAGGAATGCCTTTCCCTCCAAGAATACACCATACTTTACAATGTCATCTGATGGGGTGAGCTCATCTCCCTGTTCAGACAACATGCTTGCCGCTTGTCCTGCCCTCAATTGGGTCCGGTGCCCTGAGACTCTCTGGTTTACTGGTCAGAGGAAACTTCTAGTATTCTGAAGGGTGGGCAGGGAGCAGACATTCAGAAAGAGGGTGAGTGGCTCACCGTCCAGGGTGCAGAACAAATGTGCGCTGGAGGAAGGGACCTGAGCGTGCCACCACTCCTGGACAATCTTTCAGCCAGTCTTGTTTCCAGCGTGACAATGGACTCTTGCGTGCAGATATACCTGTTGCTCCCAGTTCCTGAGACCCTGCAGCTCTGTGGCAGGGATCCTTTTGTTTCTTATGACTCCCCCCCCCCATCCACCTCCCTCCAGCAGGTAGGGTTCAACTTTCTCCCTCCTGCTAAGTCAGATACCATTTGTCCATTATGTTTTCACCTTTCAAAATATTATGAATTTCTCCTCTCTTCTGATGTTTCTTCTCCCGACCTGTTCTTGGTTTTTCTGTCACGTTAGTGGGATTTGAGATCACAGAGACAGGTGTATGTTGCAGCCTGCCTTACCCAGAAGCCTGCCTACAATACCTCCGCGTCTAGGGTAGCCTAGACTGCTTCCCATATGGAGGAGGCCTTCCTCCTCAGGGTCCTTAAGAGCCAGGAGTGGGTCAGGGAGGGAGCACTGGGGGTCCTGGAGGGCTTCTGTTCTCCCTGGAGACCAACCAAATGCCAAAGTGCGTATTTACCCAAGTCACAACCCCCTTGTTTTATAGGAGAGCCTGAAGCGCACAGAACTGAAGCAATCCCTTGCACCCCACAACCAGTCAATGACATGGGGCAAAATGATTTGGTTATGGATGTGGTCAGGAAGAAGGAGGTCTGGGCGTGGCCAGGGAGAGGGAGGGCGGGGCGTGGTCAGGGAGAACAGGTCCAATTTTGTGGAACATGGTCACCTTTCAACTTTGACGTATTTCCATTCATTCAGACGTTCCCGCAAGGTTTTTTAATTAAGTGCAATTTATCAAATATGAAATGCAGTGTAATTTTCCCTTCTTTCTTCCAAGAATATGCCCAAACTGTAGCCTTACCCTTTTTTGAATTCTAATATGCCAATGTTTCCCACCTTCCCCGCGTGTGTGTGTTTAAGGAAGAGGAAGGCTGTTGGTGCTGGAAAAAGTGTAACTAGACTCTGAAACCAGTCAGAACTCCCATACTCCAAGAAGACTGGGAGATGGTTCCCTGCGGGGTCCTCCCTGTCATATTCTTCCTCCAGAGGCTTCCAGCTCCCACCACCCTCACCCCGTTTGGCCCCCTTATTTCTCATCTCCACCCCCAAGTTCTCCGACTTTGTGTCCGACATCCCAGCCTTTGCCCTCGAGGGTCTCTCCCCTTCCCCTCCTCCCCTGGCTGCTCCCGCCTGGAGCTTAGGGGCGCTTCCTCCGAGCCTCCGGGGTCTGCAGGGAGTCTGCAGACCGTGAGGCAGGTCACTCCAGGGCTCTCCGCCCCTGCTGCCCCTGCTCTGCGTCCCACTAAACTGTACCGACTCATCCGGAGGCCGGAGCGCTGGGAAAGCGGGACCAGTTTGCACTAACCCCTGCAGTGTCCCTGGACCATGGTAAGCACTGCACACACACACACACACACACACACACACACACACACGGGGAATGCCCTAAAGAATGAAAAGGTGGAAGTCATCATATTAATTTTGCATTTCCTCAGTTTGAGTCCCGTCTTTCAGATCATATTCAATTTCTCATCTTCTGCTATTGTTATTATTATTATTATTACTGGCATTATCATAAAAATTTACTAGGGCCAATTTTCATTTCCTCTCAGTTGACTATTCAGTATTTTAGCACAAAAATACCTCTTTGAGAGATGAGCAAAGCCATTAGGTAAAATTAATTGGCATAATTAAAAAGCAAATTGTGTTCCTGGAAAGCCCAGCTTTTAAGAGCTGGTTCCGGGCAGCTCTGCTGGGGAGCAGCCGTTCCCGGGCTTTACTCTGCTCTGCTCCCTGCTTTGTTGCACGGCTGCTGGTGGTTCTCACTGGTAGCCGCTATTAGTGGCGGTGACACATTAATTGAACCTCACTACTTCCAGGTGTGTGGCACACTCCGCGGTCACCAGTGCAGGGGTCTCATGTGTATTCAATTACTGCGGCGAAATGAAGGAATGCAACCTGTCATACGTTCAAGTGTCAATTACCACCCCTCACCCGGCTGCCCGCAAACTGAACCAATCAGCCGCCGTCCCTGCGGAGCACGTTCTGTTTGGGCTGGACACTCTGCAAACGGTGTGCTTGTTGGGGAGAAGTAGGGAGGAAACAGAACTGAGAGCGAAGGGCTAATGGGTTGGTAAATCCATCTTGCAAATTCAGGCACCGTGTTCGCGTTCAAGACTGCACTGTGGAGCGTTACAGGAGGTGGGCTGACCGCCCTGAAGCCATGGAGAGCAGAAGGAATTCACTCGAGGATACAACCGTCTGCTGGGAGCCCAGGGATGCCGATAAAATATCTGTCCTTATACATATCGGAGTTATATGGGGCTAGCTTCTGACACTGAACGTTTTAAATGTTTGCATTTAGCATCTGCTTAAATAAAGTGAAGAAAGGTATACCTAACTGTAAGTTTGGCCCCAAATATATGAATCTAAAACTGTGATAATTTGACAGTTGAAACATGGAAGTAATTTGTATAAGAACTGTTAAAAATAAGGTTTCTATAAGCCTTTTTCCCTTTGGATTCATTCAGGTGTGCACGAGACCATGACACCCCATGGTCACCCCATGAGGCCCTCTTTGGAAGGAATTTTCTTTCCTTCCCTCCTTTTCTTTTCTTTTCTTTCTTTTTTTTTTAACCTTCCTTCCTTTTCTTAAAAGGCATTTTTTTTGTAGCAGCCAGGAATAGTTATTATAATTAGTATTTATTATACTGTCTTCCTTTTCCAAACTTGCAGTAATCAATCATGTTTACCCCCCTTCAGAATGGCCCTGTATGGGATAAGTATTACCCCTTCTCATAGCAACAACAACAAGGGTTAACAGTCTCATTCAAGGACACCTGACAAATTATTCTGTATTAGGAACCACAGTTGTTTAAGCTCCACTATTGCTTAAACATGTCATGTTTTTACTCTTCCTTACTGTTCCTTCATTTTGGGATGCTGGGAGCCTTCTTCCCCATGCTGACCCATGAGTCCATTCATCAGTCAGCAGATACTTAAATGCCTACTTTAAAATGTGTTAATTGTAGGAAAAAGATTCTTTGGTTGAAAGAATAGAGATCGAATTCCAAACCTCAAAACCACACTGAATTCCCATTACTAGGAAAAGTGGTCATTGTTGGTACAACTTAATGACGGTTTCTCGTCCTTTCCCCTCTTTCTGCATCTCTTCTTCTGACCCTTCCTTTCTCAAGGTCTTGCTGACTCATGTTGCTTTCTCCTCCAAATTCGGACATTGTTGCCAAACACATTGAACTCTGTGAAACTACTGATAGTCAACCATTTTTGACTTAGGACGCTGGCAAGTTTCAGATGATTCAACCTCATACAAAGCTGCTACAGAGCGTAGTGGCCTCTGCAGTTATAACCAAACTGCACGGTACCTGGAAAAGAATTTTGAAAACAGTGCAATGCTACGCATCTAAGGTGCGTGGTACTGTTTTTACTATTGAAGCAATGACCTGTCTGCTTCTGGAATTAATAATTTACTCATGAAAGCCCTCAGTGAGGATCTATTAAAAAAAGCCACCTCTCTCTCTTTGTGTGGGGTGGTGGTGAGTGGGAGCCTGGTCAAGAAGGAGCACAGCTGGGCTTGTGCCCTCAGGGACTCTGCCGTGGACAAAAATAAGATGAGATCTCTTTGTGGATCAGCCTACCCCAAAGAGAGAGCAAGTGAGAGCAGGTGTGCCCTCGGGGCGGCCCCTCTGTCTGTCTAACTCACTCACCTAACATTAGTCTGACCATATCTTCATCATTACATGAGAACAAAACTCTTTAGTATGTGACCACATCTGTATTAATTATTTAAAAATAACAAAAGGCAAAGATGAAAAAACATTCTGATGCTCTGCCCTTGATTGGGTTTTCTTGACTGCATTTGAGCGGCTGCAGACTCCGTCCCAGACACTGATGAGCTGGGAGCAGCAGGGCTCTCAGGACTTTCCTGCTGCGGCTGCACCAGAGCCTGGCGGGGTGAGCCAGCCCATGGGGCCCACAGTCCGGTGCCCCTGATTTTCTAATGACTTGGGCTCCAAACAGGGCAGGGGTCAGCTGGCTTGACCGTGTGTCTTAATGTAACAAAATGTCACAGACCAGGGAGCTTAAACAACAGACATTTACTTCTCACAGTGCTGGAGCCAGAAGCCCAAGTTCAAGGTACTGGCTAGTTGGGGTCCTGGTGAGAGTCTGCTTATTGGTTCGCAGATAGCCGCCTTCTTGCTGTGTCTTCACATCCTGGAGAGGGGAGTGGGGAGAGGGAGCGAGAGAGGGAAAGCTCTTTCGTGAGTCCTCTTATAAGGACACTAATCCTGTTCCCGGGGTCTCCACCGTCATGGCCTAATTACCTCCCAAAGACCCCACCTCCAAATACCATCACCTTGAAGATTAGGCCTTCAACATCTGAATTTGGGGAGGACGCAAACATTCAGTCCACAGCACCATGTTAACCAGGCAGTTTAATGAAATCCACTGAGTGGACATATTGACAATCTCAGCCTCTGTCTTTCCCATCTCAACCAGAAGCCTTTTCCCTTTTTCTTCCACCTGTGCATCTTTTAAATAATCTGTCTTGGTTCCCTAGAAAACAGAGCCTGAGGCAAGGATTAAGTACGAATGCTTTATTTGGGAGCTGCAATCTAGGGCAATGAGAGTGAAGGAAAGGGGAACTGAGAAGCAATGCAGGGAGCCATGAAGACAGAACAGTTGCTTGGCCGGTATACTCATCAGCTCCACAGATGTCACTGTGTCTAAGAGTAGTTGGAGGGAGAAAGGGAGAAAACATTTATCTTCCCGAGCTTCCTCTGATCTCCTGCTTCCCTTGGTCCTCATCCACCCTTTCGGGAGTTCATGCCCCTGTACAATCAAGTGTCTCTTCCCACTCCTTCCCAGCCAGGAAGAAGTCAGACCCTATGCCCTGTAGTGTGGATTTCATCCTACTTCAGTGAGTCCACAAAGGTCAGAAGGAGCCCGAGACACTGGGCATGGAGCTTCCTGGCCTCAAGCAGTAGAACCCTTGGGCCCAGTGGAGTTTGTCTACCTGTGAGGCCAAACGAACAGCCAAGGGGCCCGGAGGCAGGTGAAGCTGAGAATCTGAGGGGCACATTAGGGGAGCCCATTCACATGTTAATGAATAAATAATTATTAATGCCTCCTTGGCTTAGGGCCTATGAAGACAAACCATGCCACAGGCATTAATTATACGTGTAATCAGGGGGATTCCAGCGTGGCATAAGATAGACACCCAATAGCACCAATAAAGTGCCATGGGATCCTGGTGAGGGGGAACATTTGTTTAAAAGAAATGTCAACATTCACAAGTTTACAAATGCTTATTAGCTTTATGAGTTTAAAGCTTTCACTACTGGAATTATCAAGGTGTTATTTAACCTGATTTTAAGTAACAGAAAAAAAAAGCATCTCTAGTTTTTACTTCCGAGGTCACTGTTTCCACAGAGATTTGCTGAGATTGCTATGGCCACGTAGGGTGTTTTATTCAGTACTCAGTTCATTCAAGCTGCTTTATTCAGGACTCACCGTGGCCCATGGAGCAGGTTTATGACCCCTGTTGTATACAGGTTAGGTAACTTGCCCAAGATGGTGCAGCTTTCAGGCAGGAAAGGATTCTTTTCCAGGTTTCTGATTTCAAGTTCATTGCTGTGTATGATCTGAGGAAGCGAACAAGGGTTCGGGGAATGCCCACTTGGCAATCGATTTTCGAGGGCGTATTGAATAAGGGGGGCACGACTCAAGCATCTCTAGCAGTGAGCCGCAGGTGCTGATGAGCTCTGTGACACACGGGTGATCCAAAGAATAGATGGTTTCAAAACTGAACTGGCTCTGGCCTGCACCTCACTTTTTTTTTTTTTTTAAGTGGATCCACTTCCCTCTTTATTTTGTTTGAATCAGTGTCGAATGGAACTGGCATGTGGGATTTGGTGACCTAGCTTTGCTTGATGGAGGTGACAAGAGGGTGAAGGTGAATGTGGGCTGGAGGGTGGTATGGGATGGAGACCTTGCTGGTCCCCCAGAGCTGGACAGGGACCAGCCTGGAGGTGACGAGGCAGGATGAGCTTGGAGCAGTTGTCTGTGAGGTCTGTTCTGTGACATCAGAAGCCACATGGGGATGGGGAGCAGGGGCTGGGTAACAGGATTCCTAAAACACCAAGAGCTGTTGCAGGGAAGAGACAGAAATCTACAAGACCAAGGCAACGCTGAGTCCCACGTGGGCTCAGTAGAGACAAGTGGCATTCTGGGAATTTAGACATGGTTTAAAAACCTCCTTTTGAAATAGTCTCCTGGCTTACATGCCCCCTGGCTCCAAGAGTTAGAAGGCCAGTCTAAATATGGGTCAAAATGCACAAAACAGGATGCTCTTGCTGGGAGAATCTGGAGAGATCAGGTTTGCAAAGGAGTCTTCAGTGCCTTGAGGCTCATAAAACCAGCCCAATGCAAGAAGCCAAAGGATTTGCATCATGCCCCTCATCAATTTTTTAAAGACCTGGTATTTCTGTTGGCCAATCTTATCAGATCCAATACTCGTTTTGCCCTTGCCGTGGCGGGCAAGCGCTCTGATATCAACCACAGCATGAGGGACAAGCAGTGCTTTTGGCATGCCATTTCCGAATGATTGGAGCCTCCCAGCAGCTCCGGCAGGAGACAGGGGATGGAATCGGGAGAGAAGCTGATTGCATGGCTTTATTCCCTACCCTGGGGATAACCCGAGTCCAGAACCCTGGATTTCGTTTGTGACTTGCTTCTTCTCTCTCTTGCTTCCTCAGAAGGTGCTGTGGGCACGTCTCCATCACCCCAGGCTGGCTTGAGATCAAGCCTGGAGTCAGGAAACCCCTCCTTTCTGAGTCGCGGAGACCTTTCCTTGGAGCCCCCTCCCCCTTGACAAATAAAACCAGGGCATGGAGATCATTATGCCGCACATTATTAGGCAAAATTGGATTAATTAACCTCGTCTGGCCTCTCAGCTTGGGAGACAGAAAAAAACGAGGCCTAGTTCAAATGCAGCATTTTGAAAATGTCAGCCATGACTTGGTGATAAATATTTATAAATATATATGCTACGTATCAACAGGGTGGCCAGTGTATTTTTACATGTAAGTCCACAAAGGCAGTCTGTTGTTAACATGCATTCAAAGCAGCAGCCTTGAAAGGGCCATTATGGCTTGTACTATGAATGTTTATTAAGAATAATATGCAAAACGGGGCTCCATCTGAATGGGCCCATTGATGGGGTATCAGAGCAGCCAGGGCTGGGATGGCGGATCGTCAGGAATGATAATAATGTTCCTGACAGGACTCACCCCAGCCTGAGAGAGCGGTGTGATGTGTCACTGGCCCTGGCCACTTCTGGTTGTGGGTGTTTGTTCTGGAAACATTGACTTAGGGCTTGAGTTTGCCCTAAACCATAGTGCTTAGGACCTGAGTCATGGAGCCACATAGAGGATTTTCCCCCCGAATTGAGCTCCAAGTAGTAATTGGAGTTTTAGATGCGCATCCCAGCGAAATCTTTTCCTCCTCCTCACCCTCCGAGTAGGAAACATTTCCTGGGGATTTTCCTACATCTGTCCCTTCCCAGCCACTCCCGTGCTTTGCTGAGTAGAGACTCCCCCCGCTTAATTTCTTCTGGGCATCCCAGGATCCCTTCCTTTAGTTTTAGGAGACTTTCATTTCATTAACCAATATTTATTGAGTGCCTACTATGTGCCAGACATGGACCTAATACTGGGGCCACAGTGACAGGTAAGATAGACATGGTTCCTACTCACCCTCTTGGGAAGAGGCATAAAAAACAAGACAACAAAGAACAAGGATGACTTCAGAGGGACATGTCCCCAAAAGTGAAGTGGGGCCCATTAGGGAAGGTTTTTGGTTGGGAGTGGAGGGGTGGTGTTTTAGGATGGGAAGTCCAGGAAGCATCTTCAGGAATGATAAGTGGGTTGACAGCAAGCTGCATGAAGGAGCCAGCCTTCCATAGCCATGTGAGCATCTGAGGCTGGAAGGGTGTTCAAAGCAGAAGGAACAGCAAAGGCAGAAGGCCAAGGAGGTATGAACTTGGTGTGTTCAGGTTCAGAGGGGTAGAAAGATTGGTGTGGCAGAAGTCAAAGGGCAAGAGGCAGGTGGCCAAAGCACCGGAGGTTGTCCACCCTGGATGTTAGTCTTGGGAAACTGAAAATGGCTCCTGGAATGATGGCTTCTCTCAATCTAGAATTATCCTTGCTCAGAACATTCGGGGAAGCCTGGAGATATTTTTCAGGTTGTTGATTCAAAATCTCCCTCGTTCATTGTTTTATTTAGAAACATCCTGGGAAGCACCCATAGTCCATGGGTTTGGGGTATTTTCCCCTACTCTGGGTTTGAGTTTAACTCTGTCTGCCATAGCATTTTTCATCACAGAGCTTGACAGAACCTTCTTTTTTGATCCCAGTTCACTGGGAAGCTTCCAAGGTGACTTATTTCCCTTCAGACACTCCTTGGCTCACTTATCACTCAGCATGGTTAAAAGATAAAATTTAAAGAATCAACTTTATTTATTGTTCCAAGAATAGTTGACATCACGATCAATATATCTGGACAGAAGCTATTAACATTTTAATGAGTTACTCAGTAATATTCCAAAGATGTGTCAATGAGTCATGGCCCCTTTGATTAAGGATGTACTTTGGAAACTACTGTAAATATATATAAGAAAGGCCCAGAATGAGGAGCTGTCACCCATCAATCCTGGGAAGAAGAGTGAGGGTTCATGAATAAAGAAGCTCACAAGGTGACTGTCCCTGGGCTGTACAGTTTACTCTAAGAGAAATAACCTTTGAAAATGCCATTGGTCTCCACTAAATGATAAACAAAGAGGTCTAACTTTGTGAGTTGTCAGGTGTGTGTTGGGGGGCTGGGGAGTGGTGCTGCTGCAGACAAGGTGGGAAAGAAGTATCTGCACATCTTTCTTTTAGATTCAGATCCAGAACATGAATGAGAGGAGGCATAAAGCTTTGGAGGGGAAAACAAATCCAGAAAAAGGGGAAGTTGTTGGAAGAGAGGACTGGGCAGCTCTGAGAATGAGGGGCAGGGATGACAGAGACCAACAGAAGGACGTGTCCCCATGTGCTTCCAGTCCAGTGTGTTGAATGCTTTGGCATGAAGACCTTTTGGGTCTCCTCTCTCCCCTCCTTCATCCAACTCCCTAAAATTTCCTGGACAGGTACTCTTGAGGTCTCCCTGGATCTCACTGGGCTCTCGACTCCTGTAATATAAAGCTCACCCCCTCCCGAGGGAAAGCAGCTATTGGGATCCAATTCTGACATTGGCCTATCCCTGGCAGTGGGGTCTCTGGAAGGTTCAGTTAATGCTGTGTTTATGCCAAGGGGTGAGGGCATACCACAAGACCCAGCTTACCTTCTGGTGCAGACAGAGAACCCACGGTTTGCTCCTGGGCTAGACCTGGGCTTGGGAGAAGAGGTGAAAGACTGAGGAGATGGTTGGGCTTTACTGATATTCTTCATCTTGTGAAGGTTCAAGTGATGAGCTATTGACTCATGAATCAGAGCACTGGAGATTGTGGGCTTCAGCAGCTTAAATCTATGGCAAGGAAAAGAAGTTGGTAAGTGGGAGTGAGGTAGGGTTGAGGGTGAGCCAAGGAAGCCATCCAAAAATGTTAATGCAGCTCTGGATTGGAAGGAGGATGTGGGGGGGGGGGGAACTGAAGTAAATTAACCAGCGTGCTGTGTTCTTACAATGGAGCCTGTGAATGCCAAGGAAATTTAAGTCAGAATAGATCCAGCATTTTCCATTCACTCTGCCATTTTGCTTTTATTTTTCTTTACTGAAAATAGGCAGAATTTGAAATCTGAATGACCTGAGTTCAATCCAGCACGCCTATTTACTAGCTGTGGATTTACTTCTCTGGATCACACAGTTTCAGCATTTGTAGAGTGTGACCAATAATACTGTTGCTACCCTACAGAATTATAATGAAAATCAAACAAGATAATGCATATAAAGCACTTACTTCAGTCTGGAGCATGCCGTCTAGATGGCAATCTCTTTTGTTGCTAACAACGGTGACATTCAACTGTTCTTATTTCTTACCTAATGGGAAAGGAGAAGGTGAGTGGCACCTATAACACTCTCTATACTGTCTTTCGAATAATTAGAGAACAATAGATCTGGTAGGTAACCTAACCGTTGCTCTTATTTTCCCTGAGATGACAGGTCATTGGTACATTCCTCCATTATTCTGAAATATGACAATTCTACAATAGACTTCTGGTTTGGGCAACATAGTGGACTGAGTAGATATGGAATAGCTCTAGATGCAAATGCCCATAAAATCTGGACAACTACAGCAATTAAAAAGTCATAGCTGAAAAAAAAGGGAAAATCTCAGTGCTAGAAACTCAAAGGGAATTGGAAATCAGAGGGGAAGGAAGCAGTCTGTCACTAAGGTTGGAGCTACTGGAATGGAGTCTCACCTGAATTAGGTCTTATCACTCAGTTTAACACCCACTTAAATTCCTGCTTACTTGGAACTCAGACCCCCTGCATAAAGTCAAGACTCTTCAAAGACAACACCCTCTGAATGGGGTACTCAGAGACAAAAAAGGGTTTGTTTGTTTTTTTTTCTATCCAAGGTTCTGAGTGGGGAAAGTAGTTATTCTATGAGAAATTAAAACTTTAAGCCCAAGCAAGATGCCATTTATAATATGAATTTACCTCTTTTGTGTGGTAATTCCAAATCTGAGGACTGACATAAAATTGGTCCCACAAACCAGACAACAAAGACTCTCTTCTGAAGAAACAATCCCAGATGAAGATAAGCTCATAGCAACTCTAGGACAGGACATCATGAACATGGGTTGACAGCGGAGTCAAAGAGAAGGACCCATTGTGTGTCAGCCATTGTGCCAGGGGCTGGGGACATTGCACACCATATAGGGTAGAGAAGCCCCTGGAACCTGGAGGATAGGTCCAAAATAATGGCCCGTCACAGCCCACCCTGTAGCTATTTATGGAAGAGGTAAGAGGTACTGAAGTGTCCCCAAAAGTTTTATTGGTGTAAGGGATACCTGTGGCTTTAGTTTACCCAGTGTTCTTTCCCCTGCCTCCTGGTAACAGTTACTCCCTTGTTTTGGTTCTGGCAAGACTGCCAATCACATACCCCACTTCTAGGCACAGTTATGGACACTTAGTCTGTTTGGTCGATCCTAGTATCCATCCCCTGCCTACAGTGAGTGTCCCAGAACCCAGACATGGGCATGGGACAAAAGCTAGGGCCAGAGGGTCCATTCTTACAGTTTTATGTATAGACGCTGGAAGACTGAGCTTTCTCTGTCCTTTAGGTTTGCTGAGATGGAATAGCATAGGGCTGGAGTCATCTGTGGCTATTCCTCACCTCTCCCACCCCTACCCACCCAAACCACGTGCAAAGAGCCCGCCTGCAGTAATAACAGTGAGAGCTGATGTTTATGGAGCAGTCAGTAGGTGCCAGTCACTATTGTGAGAATTCCAGAATAACTCAATTCATCCTCACATCGGTCTTATGAGAAGGTTATTATCCCCATTTTGTAGATAGAGAAACTGAGATATAGAGAGTAAGTAAATTCTCCCAGGGCTACACAGACACAGGTTATGGAATCCGGACTTAAACTCCAGTAGCTGGGCTTCAGAGCGCCCTGCCTTAACAATACACAGAGAGAAGCAGGAGCTTGAGAGAAATGGATCGATGGATGGATGGATGGATGCATAGTTAGCCAGACAGATAGGAGATCTGGTGATAACACAGGCATCCCTGGAATCTCTAACGCTAGCTCTAGGAATTCCCAATTTTTCATGCGATTAAGTTTCCTTTTTTGTATCATTTGGCTTGAGTTGTTGTAACCGGCTTTGTTTGCTTTATTTTGTGTATGTTCCACACACTTTTCCATCCTCCTTCTCACAGTAGCACCAGCTTTGCCTTTGGGAACCATACCCAATTCCCAAAGTTTTCAGATCGAGCTTTCTCCAAGGTGCCTCACCCTCTGCTGGCCAAGTGGATGGAGCACAAGACCCAGGCCTGGCCAATCGGGGTGTCCTGTCTTCAGGCTAGTGATTGGCTCGGGGATGGCCATGTGACTGAAGCTGGGGCCATCAGCCTCCCTTGGGAATTTTATTCTGCAAAGGACCAGGAGACAATCTGTTTCTTCTGGACTTGCTGGGCCTGGAGGGTGGGTGTTGGAGCTGCTGGAGAGCTCCTTGGGCTCTTTGCTTTCCCGCAGCTGACTTCTCCCCTGGGATGTCCCATAGTTGCCTCATGCTCAGCCTATCCCCATCTCAGCTTAGCAGCTCCTCTCCAAACCTATCCTCTCTCACCATTTGGGCTTAGAACACAGAGAGATGAATCCATCCGATTTTAGGTACTGTTCCTAGAACTTGGGACCCCTTAAGTCAGGATGGGGCTTAAATAACTAAAGTTTCTTGTGTATCATCCTTCCTGCCACCTCCCCTCTTCCCACTGCCTGGCAAGCATCACAGCCCTGAGGCCTGTGTGGGCCCACAGAGCCCTGTGCTTCCAAGGCCCCACACTTGGTTTGAAGCTTTTCTATCACCTTCTTGAAATTCTTAATAATTTTTAAAAGATTTTATTTATTTATTTATTTGAGAGAGAGAGAGAGAACACCAGCTGGGGGAGGGGTGGGCAGAGGAAAGGGAGGAAGCAGACTCCCTGCTGAGCAGGGAGCCTGCCTCAAGGCTTGATCCCAGGACCCTGGGATCAGGATCATGACCTGAGCCTAAGGCAGATGCCCAACTGACTGAGCCACCCAGGCACCCCCTTAATAATTTTTGAATAAAGGTCTCCATATTTTCATTAGCACCGGGCCTTGCAGACTGTGTAACTGCAGCTTCCCCCATCAAATTTTTTCCTGTTCATAGAGGGAAATGCAGCCCAATGGATTTCAGTTGGTTTTCTTCTCCTTTCTTTGACTTGTCTAAGCCCTTCAGCAGAAGTGCTATCAACCAAAAGGGAGTAGAAGGGGAGGGAAAGGAAGCAAGAACCCTGAGTTAATCCCAAACTGGTAAGTCTGCTTTGGAATAGTCAAGGGAGGAGGGTCGGGGGTGGTCCCTCATCTGACATGGGGGGGGGGTGTGTGTGATGAGCTTCTCTGGGGTGAGTTAGGGCAGGAGCCTCTGGGGCAGCAGTGAGGCAAAGTGGGGGTCCCCGCAGGACCTGTGATTTAGCTCCAAATGCCATCAGCCCTGAGCCTGGCTGGGAAATCGTGCCACCTTCGAGGATAAGACTCGGGACTTGAGGCTCACCCTGGAAATGGCAGAAACCAAAAACCTGACTGCGAAAAATAGCCCTCAGCCAATAGCTGGTTTCTACAAATTGCAATTAAGCAGCCACTGGCACTTCCAAATAAACACGGTACCAATTTCCATCTCTGTGCAGCTTTATTTAATGTCTTGTGACATCTGACATCCCCCATCACTCCTCCAGCACTGAAACAAGAAACTGCATGTCATTCAACCCCTAACGCAGATGTGGAAGTCAGAGCGTGGCTTTCCAAGGAAGCTGTTGTTATGGTCCCATTTTTCTAAGGTGACATCAGGGACACAGGCTGGGCGGAAACCCCCAAAGAATATATGTTCTTCCCTAAACACCCCAATTCTGAGTTACTGATGTTTCTTCTAGAGAGGAGAGACCCGAATGTTCTGGAATTGAGACCCCCGCAGCAAATTATTCTTATCAAGGCTTTTCTGTGTATGACTCCACTGAAGATTTAGCCGCTGGGCCCCTACTCCAGATGCTACCCTCCTTTAAAAAAAAAATTATCAGCATCCAGGAATGTGTGTTGTATGTTTGGAAAGGGATTTTCCTGAGACATAAGAACAACTTACAAAAGATGTCCACGGGAAATCAGAATTTTAAAATCATGGCCTCTTTTTAGGTTGCAAGTAATGAGTGTGTGTGTTTATGGAAGTGAAATGCATGTAACATAAAATTAAGCACTTTAGAATGAAGAATCCCATGGCATTCCATGGCATTCACAAGATTGTGCAACCACCATCTAGTTCCAAAACCCTTTCATCGCCCCCAAAGGAAACACGTTCATTGCCCCAAGGGCAGTTGGTCCTCATTCCTCCCTCCCCGCCCCCCCAGCAAGTGCCAGTCTGCTTTCTGTCCCTACAGATTTGTGTATTTCGGGCATTCCGTACAAACACAATCACACAACGTGTAGTCTTGTGTGACGGCTTCTTACACTCCGTATCATATCTTCAAGGTTCATCCACACTGCCGCGTGTACCAGAATTTCGTTCCTTTTCATGACTGAATAATATTCCAGGGTATGTCCATGGAGTGCCCATGATTTCCTTTTCTAAGCAGTGTTCTGAGTCTGTTACCGTGGTCTTCTGTGACCAGGAGGTCTTGTTGCCGCTATGTCTTCCGCCTGGTTCTATGCACACAGAGGAAAGGGTCTCCCTGGTGGGAAGTGATTGAAACTCCAACACTTGCTCCACCTACACTCTGAACCTCGTGGGGCAGAGCACGAATGCCTAGAAGCTTCTGCAGTAGCACACGAGGCGTGTTAGGGGCAGAGTGAAACTGTCGTTGGTGAGGCTTGTGGGGCAGACATCTTGAGCTTGTGGGTCATTGCTACTGAGAACGGAGTTTTGACCCCACAGAGTTAAGCAAACACTAAGTAGAGAAATAAATTTGGGGCTGGGGTCCTGGCAGGTCAGGGGAAAGGTAATTCAGTTAGTGTTCTTGGAGTGTGCTCCTAAAATAAACTATTTGGGGAACTCTCTTGGTGGTGTGGAATTACGTAAATAAACAGAGTCTCTCCTTGGGAAGCAGGGTCCCTCACCTCGGACTGGCTGTAAGATTGTTATTATTTCATTTCATTTTGACGATGAAGGACTTGACTCAACTTTTGAATGTCCTGCTCAAAATTTCCTTACCCCCTTCTGCTTCCCGTGACCGTCACTCCCATTGTCCCCAGCGGATGGCGTTTCCTGTGCACTGTAAATGCTATCAGATAACACCCAAGCGTGGAACCGCTTTCCATTGATAAAGTCTGAAAGCTAAGCCCCCTCTATCCTCTCAGGTTGGATGAAATGGTCACTTAGGTCTGTTTAGTGTTTTTCTTTTTTCGACCAAGAAGCATAAATGTGCGTTTGAAATGAAGACATACGATTCTTGAGTGAAATGGGGTTTTATAAATGGGGGTGTTTGTTTATGGGCTTGAAACATTGAAAATCAATACTGTACCGACTCTCAGGAGGAAAACGAGTTGTTTTTTCCCCCTAATGAAGTGTTTGAGACGGTCGTTGCAGAAACTAATGATGGAGGTTGTTTTTAATGGTTCCTACTGGGCATGTCAGGAGCTAAGTCCCTCATGGGCTCTCCCAGTTTCTCTTGTTCTCGCTCTTTCTCTCTCACAGACACAATTTAAAATCTTTATTGAATCTTTGCTATGTGACCAGGACTCTGAGACTATTAAAAATAAATAAATAAATATGATTCACGCCTGCCTTCTACCCGAGCTTGTCTGGCATTTAGCCCAGGTCCCGGCACATAGTAGGTGCTTTGTAAACGCTGACAGATGAGATAAAGCACCTCCCGCTTGGCTGTCTCTGTATGTTCTGGTTCTGGCAGCTCTGTACGCCTTCCACGTCTGCTGGCTTGTGGGGACGGTGAGAAGGGACATTCCCAACCTGGCCAGCAGCGGTGCCTGCCAGACAGGGGAGTGGAGCGACATGCTGGGGGAATTCAGTCTGGCCAGGCCAGCAGCCCAGCTGGGGAGTAAGGAGCCCCATGTTCCTTCTGGAACCCCTCATGGGCCCTCCTTTGTAAGGACAACAGTGAGCAAAGCCAGGGTGGCCCTGTAACAAGGCCCGTTCTTTGCAACGCCAAAGGCAAAATGGGGCAAAGGAAATGCAGTGACTCCCACGGTGACAAATGGTGCTCCTGGTGGCAATGTCACGGATGGCTTCGCAGGAGCCGGAAAAGGCTGATTCTCGAATTCACGGGAAGAAGGAGCCCTCATCCACTCTCTTACCTATTTTGCCCCAGATCAGAGCCTAGCCCAGCTTCTGGAACTTTCTGAAGCCCCGAGGTCAGAGGCTGAATGGCCAGCTGTGAGCACATGGGGTCAATCCCCTGCTTCTTGGGACTCGGCATCAAGGGGGCAGGGATGCTCTCTGCCAAGCCAAGGTCTGTTTCAGACGAGACAGAGATAACACACAGCCGGGGCATCACAGCCAAAGAGGAATTTTTCAAAGTGAATTGACTGTGTTTACTCAGTTTTGGCTAAACTTTTCAAAGTTTTATTTGGGGGACATGCAGGTACACATATGAGGTCACCCGGAATTAGACCAAACAATTGCAGTTGGGTTCGATGTTGCTTGTCCTTACTAAAGTAGAACACGAGTGTGTCTGTGGAGTCCACCAGGCATCTGAGTCCAGATGGAAGTTTTAGAACAATTTCTGGTGTGCTGCTGAAGAGGAGAATGATTTTTAGTTCATTGGTGGTCAACTCAGGATCATAAGAAGAAAATAGAGACAATGAATGATAATAATAATAGATGATAATAATAATAGAGAGGACAAGAAAAGATTGATCGTGTCACTTGTTTCTCTGATTTGGAGGAAAGTTTTGAAATAGAAATGACAGCTGTGCTAGGATTACTCCAGAGAAACAGGGCCAACAAGATACACATACCAGAGACAGGATAAATCTAGGATATGTATATAACCAATAGGATATATGCATATAAAGAGAGGGAGAGAGGAGAGAGATTTAGGGAATCAGAAGCCGATTTCATCTCATGATGAGATAATGGTTCAGTGTCATTGTTTTTTAATTTCTTATTATTAAGAAAGTATTCATTTATTTATAGTTTTGTGTTCATCATTAGTATTTCTCAGCTGGAGAACCCCTTGATCGGGGTGTTGGTCATGCAGCCACCATATCCTGAGCAGGGCTGTCCTTCCCAGGTCCCTGGTGGCCCAGCTGCCTCTCGGGGACAACAGCACACAGCACTGCCCCTCTTGCCCTGCAGTCTGGGCCACCACTCAGGGAATAAGTGGGAAAGGGGGTGCAGACAGCTGGCGGTCCACCAAAAGTGGACAGGCGCCTTCCTCCTGTACCCCCTGCCTTTCTTGCAGTGAGACGTGGCCATGGGACTACATTCCTGCTAATGGAGTGTGAGTGGGGACATCAGCATCTGGGTGTGGGACAAGCATCTCATGTTATCCATACTCTTTCCCCTTCTGGCTGGCTGGAGCCCTGCCTTGGTGGCAACTCAGCTGCAGGCATGCAGACAATGAGAAGGCCACCGGGGATGGGGGAACGACACAAGGGTAGGAAGCTGGGTTCTGCATGACCGTGTGGAGCTGAGCTGCTCTTGCCACCTGCAACTCTCCGTAAGAGAGAAGTAGGCTTCTCTAGTCTAAATCCACAAGAACTTAGCTGTGCCCCCAACTAACAGAGAAGACACACACTGTGACATTGGAGCCACATGCGTCTGAGAAAGAACATGCATGCATGATATATGAGTTTACAAGATTGGATATCAGATATTCTTAGACTGAGATGCTTGTAGAAGGACAGAGAGTACCTGGTGCAGGCCAGGCAGGCAACTTTGGATGTCCCAGGATGGCAGAAGGAGCTCCACTGCAGGTCTGACTGCACGGGGGCCCAGAATGCTGGCCAAAGGTTGTGCAGACTGAGCTCAAAAGCCAGGTAGCCAAGGGTTGGGCTGGCAGGTTGGGTCTGTTACCGTGAACCCAGGCAAAATGGGAAGAGGCTGCTGAGATCAGGTCCTCAGGTTATCTGCAGAGCAGTGTCTGGCCCAGCCCCAGGGAGCCCATACAACAAAGAGGCCCATCCGAGGAGAAGTCGATGCTCTTCTGGGAGAAAGCAGGGCAGAAAAAGAGCATTTGCTGCACACCCATTGGATGTCAAGCACCATGTGCCTATGATCTCATTTAATCTCCAGTAGCCCTTGAAGTGGGTGTTATTATGCCCACTTTGTAGATGAGTAAACTGAGACTCCCTTGCCCAAGGTCACCCAGTGTGTGATGGTTAGTTTTATGTGTCAACTTGCCTGGACCATGGGGTGCCCAGATATTTGGTCAAACATTCTAGGTATTTCTGTGAGGATGTTTTAGAATGAGATTAACATTTTATTTTATTTTGTTCTATTTTTTTAAAGATTTATTTATTTGAGAGAGAGAAAGCACGTGAGCACAAGAAGCACAAGCAGGGAGAGCGGCACAAGGGGAGGGAGAGAGACTCTCAAGCAAATTCCCCGATGAGCGTGGAGCCTGACTCGGGGCTTGATCCCATGACCCAGAGACCATGACATGAGCCAAAACCAAGAGTCGGATGCTTAACTGACTGAGCTACCCAGGCACGCCTAAGACTAACATTTTAATAGGTAAACTGAGTTAAGCAGTTTGCCTTCCCTAGTGTGGGTGAGCCTCATCCAATCAGTTGAAGGCCTGAGTAGAACAGAAAGGTTGACTCTTTAATGAATAAGAGGAAACTCTTCCTGCACAGCTGCCTTGAGCTGGGTCTTTTCCTGCCTTTGGACTTGAACTGAAACACAGTTTCTTCTTGGGTCTTGAGCCTACCAGCTTTTGGATTGGAACTACACCATCGGCTCTCCGGGATCTCCAGTTTGCCAAATGTAGATCATGGAACTTTTCAGCCTCCATAATTGCATAAGCCAATTTCTTATAACAAATCACACCTCCCTTTCTCTCTCTCTCTACAAACACACACACACACACACACTCTCTCTCTCTCTCTCTCTGTTGATTCTGTTTCTCTAGAGAACCCAGAACCCTGGCTAATACACACAGGTAGTTGGGAAGCTGTAGCTTGGGTCCCATCTGGAAACCCTTTCCACTCTACCACAGGGCCTCAGTATATGCCAGAAGACTGGAGATGGTTTTTCAGCTGGAACAGTACAGGCTCTCTTGCTCTGGGTTCTTGATGGACCCTCAGTGGTCCTCCACCAAGGCTCTGTCACTCTCCACATCTTCTGGCAGGAGTGTCTTCTCCAGATGGCCTGGAGCGCTGAGGGAGGGGGATGTGTAGCCCTCAGGACAAGGACCCAAGTTGTCAGCCTTCCTGTGGACACTATGGCCTGTCTGCAAGGAGTGGGAAGGGCTTTTTGGTGGTAGGAACCTGGATTATGCTCAGGTTTCAGATCCTGTCTCCTTCCAGCCAAAGGATCAGAGGGTTCCAGCAAGAGACCAGTGTCCTGGAAATAGGAGGAAAGATTAGTAGCACATGTCTTATGATGCCTTGCACTAGAGAAGCCTTGACTCGAGAAAAGGGAGTTGGTTCTTTCACTCAACAAAGACACTGAGTGCCTCCCAGGGAGCAGGCATTAGGTTTACTGTGGGAACAAGACACTGATGGGACTCAGAGGGGCATCAGAGAACTTGGCCACAGACTGTGGGAATTCTGTATTGACTTACTGAAGTAGTAGAGGAGGCTGGGCCTCTGAGGGACACCTAGAGAACTCTTTTGTCTCTACATATTATACATATTACACTAACCTGATGTTTGGCTATTAGAGATTAATTCCTTTGGACGTGAAAGACTTTTAAGAGGTAAGACTCTCAGAAGAGTCCTAATGTCATCAAGGAAAGGTAGCACCACGATCCATTGCTACTCGAGAGTCAGGGTTAGCAGATGTCTGAGCAAGAGTACACGGGATGTACGCCAAAATGAAAGGACATCGGGAGGGGCCAGGGCCCAAGGAGGGATGGGGGCGCTCCGAACAAGACTGTTGAGGGTGTGACCTGCACAGCACTGACCCTCCCTGGCCCTTCATTTCTGGAAGTAGCCCAACCTTGCATGGCAACACCTCCCTCTTCCTCCTTGTCGCCACATCTGTGCTTCTGTTCAGGTTTCCAGTCTTCGGGGAGAGTATTCCATCTGCTGCTGGAGAGTAAATCTGATTGGCTTGTGCCAATAAAGGTCGGTCCACTTTCCTTGAAAAGCATTGAGTTAAGGATGAGCTTGGGTCTCAGGTCCGGCCCATGAGATACTGGAGGGTGGGGCAGGGGGCATTTCCCAGGGACAGTGGGAAAGCTTCTTTGCTTTTGAAGAGAGATGGGGAGAAGATCACGCCTCCTCTCGCATTGGACATCGATGCAGCTGGGTGAGAAGTAGAGCAGGAAAGAAAGATCCCAGAGCCTGTCACTGTGGCTCCGCTGGGTCAGAGGACCCTGGAGCGCCCTCGGCCAGCATCCTGGTCACGTGGCAATGCAGGTCTTCACTGTGTGCACCGTGTAGAACTTGGGGGCATCTGCTCACTTATTGAACAGTTGTCTTTTGAGCACCTGCTATGTGTGCAGAATTGCATATAGTCTGGCAGCGGAAAAAGAGTATTAAACAATAACCATGATAAAGGAGAAGCGGGAATAGTAGGTGAGTGTAAATAGGGTGGTCAGGGGAAGCCTTATGGAGAAGGTGACATTCAAGTCCAAAGTGGCATAATGAATGCCCTCCATGAAGGCTAATGAAATCAGACTACCTAAAATGAATGATTTGAGCTCTTTCTAGCAAAGATTCCTTCTTCTTTTTTTTTAAGGTTTTATTTATTTATTTGACAAAGAGAGACAGCCAGCGAGAGAGGGAACACAAGCAGGGGGAGTGGGAGAGGAAGAAGCAGGCTCCCAGCGGAGCAGGGAGCCAGATGCAGGGCTCGATCCCAGGACCCTGGGATCACACCCTGAGCCAAAGGCAGATGCTTAACAACTGAGCCACCCAGGTGCCCCAAGTTTCCTTCTAAATAAGTGGTTCTCAGCTGTGGGTGACTGGCCTCCCCCTCCCAGGGACATCCGGCAATATCCCCAGACATTTGTGATCATCAGGACTGAAGCAGATACTGTTAGCATCTTGAGGGTGGAGGCCGGGGACGCAGCGAAACACCCTGCCAGGCACGAGACAAACCATCAGCGCCCAAGTGGGACGAGCGCCGAGGTTGGGAGCCCTGGTCTAGACAGGCAGACCAGCTTTTGCAGCAAACACTGGGAAACCAAGGTGCGTCCATCTGTCTCTTCCCTGGCAGCTTGGGCTGAAGGGTGGACCACACAGAGCTCAGCCAGAGCAGATGGGAACGCCTGGTGCACTCGGATCCTGCAGCCGGGCACATGTTGCTGACATGGGGTAGGAGAGAGGAAGACGATGATTTGCACTAACTGGTACAACCCACTGCCAAATCACAAGGGAAGGCGAATGAAACACATCCCGAGACACTGTTTATGGAGCAGGAAGGGTTTAGTGACTTTACTGCTCAGATTACCCTTCGCATATCAGTTTCATCATCACCGACCTCCAATTTCCTGTTTTGCTTATCTTAGAATTACTTTTTTTATGTTTGCACAGCCCATATGGCTTTGGCTTCAAGTTGATTAGATATGGAACTGGTTTATAATGGATTAGAATGCAGGATTTGTTTGCTTTGTAATATTTTAAGAAAGAAATGAAAGAAGCTGCGATGATGGAGAGAGATATTATATGTTTACAGTCTTATTCTTTTTTCATTACCGGAAAAGACAACTATTTAGGAATGTGGATTATGGCTCTTGGTCACTTTTTGATTTGTGTTTCACTTTAGGGTTTTCCTGAGTTACAAATCCCTGCGGATTTGTGGGACTTAAGAGGTACACTTGCACATTTTTTTTTTCTTTTAGCCTTTTTCCTTTTTTTTCTCCCCCCTGGAGTTGGTTTGCTTTCCCCTTCATTTCTGTTTCCCTCTAAGCCAATCTGTGCACCACTTTCTCCTGCATCGCCTGGACACTTGGAAACATTGTTCGAATGAGTCCTGTGAAACCGACAACCTGTTTTCCCAGTTGCTAAACACTGATTCACTGTGCATTGACCCTACTTCAGGTCATTTTTGGTAAATATATTTTTTCTTGATCATTTCAAAGTACCACGCAAAGCCACATCCTGCCTTTTGTTAGATGCTTGGAATAGCACCATACACCACATATGGCTTTGCGGGTAAGCGGAGGAAGGCTGCGTGTGCTGCTCCTGCGGCGAGGAGACCATCAAGGCAGGTCTACACGCACCCTAGTGACGGAGAAGATGGCCTGCTTGTGGGACCAGGACTGAGAGCTTAGACTTCTGGGGTTTCTGGGTCTCAAGTTTAGAGACTTTGGCATATTTCAACATAATTAACTTTAGGAATCCCTTGTCATTGCTAGAAACAGTATGTGTAGCCATGGGCCGAGAACTTGGAATCTAGGATCTTTTAGTCTGATCGCCCTGGGTCCCCACTTCCAGCAGTGTAACCACACCAACGTTTGTGGGACCTGGTAGGCACTTGTGGGTTGTGTTCCCCAAACGCTATGTTCAAGTCCTAACCCCTAGTACCTGTGAATAATGCGACCTTATTTGGAAATAGGTGTTTTCAGATGTAATTAAGATTAAGCTACAAGAAGAGGAGACTGGACACAGAGACCACTACGTGAGGCTCAGACACAGAGGGAAGACGGATGGTCATGTCCCAACAGAGGTAGACTGGAGCTATCCAGCTACAAGCCGAGGAACTCTGAGGGTTGCCAGCATCCACCAGAAATTAGGAGAGACGCATGGAGCAGACTCTGAGTCCCCAAGAAGGAGTCAATCCTGCCAACACCTTGATTTTTGACCTCTGGCCTCCGGAACTATGAGAGAATGCATTACTGGATTGAGCCCTCTCGCTGGTGGCACTTTGGAACGGCAGCTCGGAAACTAGTGTAAGAGCTCATTAACAGCAACACAGGATTCTCCCACTTCCAATTTCTAGGCGAAACTGAGAGTCAAACGTATTTACCCCAGAATAATGAAATTGAAGCTATTTTAAAAACTGTGGGAAAACATATCAGCTCTGGGCAAATGGATCCCATGAATTAGTCAATAAAGACAGTGGGGGGTAAAAAACAGGTATTTGTATTTTTAAGGAAAACAAAGAGCTAAGGAAGGCACAGATACAGCTTTTACTCTCAATTTGATCCCCGTGTTTACTAGCTGAGCTGGAGAACTGGTCAACCTGGCCCGGGCATGCAGACGAACTTCAAATTCTTGTTTTACCACTGCCGTTGAAACCAATTGTTTTTTTTTTTTACTCTTTCATTGGAAAACCCCTCTTGGGCAGCACCCTTTCTCTTGCTTCTCACAGTTCAGCTCTGATGCAGAAGGCTGAGAGTAAATTAGCTGATAGTAAATAACCCGTACTCAATCCCCATTGCAGCCCCCTTGGAGTGGAGAGTGCATACAACTATCTTTGGTGTTAATCACAGGAATACGCCGGCTGCCGGACATAGCTGTCCCGAGAAATAGTTCTAGCTCCAGCCCTCAGTATGCTGAGACCATATATAAAAGGCAGAAAGAAACAGAAATAGCATTTCTGCCTCAGGCATGAGTCTAGGGCTGTGGAACATTGTTAAATTCCAAGTCAGTGCCTTAAATCTCCACACCCAGGTTCCACTTTGATGGCAGTGGGTGGCCCTGTCGCAGTCTGATGGCACCATAATAGTTCAACAGGAGCCACTGCATCAATGGACTCCCTGCCTGGTCAGTTAGGTCGTAGCACGTCTGGATAGGTGCCACGTGTAGATACCAGCAGACTGTACGGGCTACTTTGAGCTGCTTCAGTACATTAATTTCAGGGCTTCTAACACCTCGTCAGCAAAATACTGGTACACTTTGGACAGACAATAAGTGCCTAGTAGGCACCTGAGAAATGTGCTGACTCTGGCATCGAGGATTTTCTCCAGTGCTGCAGAAGCCCTGCCAGAGACCCTGTAGGTGGGCTTGCACTGTAGGTATGTGCTTCTTGGGTTGTTAGATGGAAAGAACCCAGTAGGGGGGAAGAGCGAGTGGTCTGTGTGGGGGGCAGAGGAGAGGGAGAGGTGATAGACATGATATGATAAAAAACAAATGCTTCACAATTCCAGTTAGCTCATCCAAGCAGCTGGTCAGACCTTCCTGCTAATAGAAGACAGAGCCACCTGTATTAATCCATGCTGTGGCCTGGCAAATAAATATGAATGACGACCAAGGAGCACCACACGTTAGAAGAAAAAATGACCCCGAATAGGAGGACCAAGATGATGAACAGAATAATTGGAGCCAAAGAAAGCACAAACTAGGCACCAGATAAGAACTCAAATTAAATTCTTACCCAAAACTCTAATAAGAAACTGGGAAAAATTTAAAAGATATTATATCTATAAAACGATAATGGTTGCTCTGAAAAAGGAGCAGTTAGAAGATATGGAAGAATTTTTTTTTTAAGATTTTATTTATTTATTTGACAGAGAGACAGCCAGCGAGAGAGGGAACACAGCAGGGGAGTGGGAGAGGAAGAAGCAGGCTCCAGCGAGAGGAGCCTGATGCGGGACTCGATCCCGGAATGCAGGATCACGCCCTGAGCCAAAGGCAGACACGCTACTGCGCTACCCAGGCCCCTGGAAGAATTTTTAATGTTAAAAATATTATTATTGAAAGAAACCTCTAATAAAAGACTTAGAAAAAAAGTAAAGACAATCTTCCAGAACAAAAAAAAAAAAAAAAGGGGAAATCAGAAAGAAAATGGAAGTGACAGGGAGACCAACTCAGTAAGTCCAGTATTTCATCAGATGACAATTCCAAAAACACAGAAAAGAAAAGTTAAAGGAGGAAATATTCATAATAATCAAATGAAATTGCCAGAGCTTAAAAAAAAATCTACCAGAGCTGAAGAGAAACACTGGCTCAGCTAGAAAGTGCTCAAATGTTGTGCACTTTGAAGTAGTGTCACCTGAATACATCCTTGTGCAAAAAAGCTCACAGAGAGAGCTATGTACAAGGGACAACAGAAGTCAGATTTGATTGGATTTCTAATCAGCAACACCAGGTGTTAGAAAACAGTGGGGTAATGCCTTCACAGTGCTTAAGGAAAGTGATTTCAAGAGAATTTTAACCTGTCAATCAAGCGAGAAGGCAAAATAAAGACATTTCATACGTGCAAAGACTCAGAAAGTTTTACCTTCCATATAATCTGCTGGGAAAATTACTTGAGATGCGCTCCAGTAAAATAATGACAGTAATCGCGAGCACTTATTGGGAGCAGCTAAGACCAAACTGTTCTAAACACTTTACATGCATAATTTCACCCTACAATGACCCTGAGTTTGGTTATCATATTTACCATCATAATCCCATTCTATTGCAAAGAAACAGACATAAAAAGATTCGAGTAACTTGTCCAGGGTCATGCAGCTGTTGGAAGCCATGGGAGTTGCACTGGGAGTTGGCTCCAGCCTGGTACTTACCCACCTGATGCGGTCTCTCTTGGATCTAGAAAGAATCCGGGAAGGAAGGCAAGTCTGCAGACCCAACTGATCCTAACCTGGGAGGAAATGGAGAAGACATACCAGGATAAGAGTCACTCTGTGGATCTGGCAAGCAAGCATTCTGACCTAGAACAGAAGAACAGACTGTGGAAGTGTGACTCTGCAGTGAAACGAGGTTCTCTTAACAAGTATGTGATCGAGAAAGCTGGATGATCTCACGATGGGGTGAAGGAACATGATTCTTTTGTGAACAAATGTTTAAAAAGAAAGTTAAAAGCCCATCAAAACCAAGGATGTCATGATTCAAATGTGAGCAACCTGAAATGGGGGCATGATTGAAACTACGGATGAGGAGTAAGAAGAGAGAATCCAGTTGACCCTGACACCTGGCTCAGTCTCCCTGGAGGGGCCGGGTGGTGGCAAGGTTGGCATTTCCTTCTCCATGGTTTAGTCACATCCCATGGTTCAGAGATCAATATTTGCATAATCATGACATTGTAAACACTCTATATTGAGTTTGGGATTTGAGAATTAGGCCAAACTGTCAGTTATTGATCTAAATAGAATGCGAATGATCAAAGCTTGACTTGGCTCAAAGAGAGGGAGCAGATGGGATGAGGTAGAGAGCACATTTCTTCATCATAATGATGCAAAATCCAATATTGTCCAAGTTGATGGGTCAAGAGATTTTAACGTATTGTTGAAAGCAGGGTTTCTCAGCCTTGGCACTGTTATGATTTGGCTGGATAATTCTCTGTTATGGGGACTGTCCCATGCACCCTGAGCTGTGGGCAGCATTGCTAGTCTGTACTCACTAGACGTCAATACCACCTTCGAGTTGTAACAGCCCAAACCTGTCTCCAGGCATTGCCAAATGCCCCCTCCAACACACCAGGGAGACTCCCCTGTCTGAGAATCTGGTTTAGAGTTACAAATATAATCAGTAGAAGAACTCAAAGTGAGATAAACTTAACAAAAATTGGGAGAAGGTGGAGGTGTTGCAGGTTATAGATAAGCTCAATCACTCGTCTATCATAGCTATGTTGTGAGATTTTGGACTAAAGTTGATAAGTCAAGAAAAGGCACTACAATTTTCATGCGACAGTCTGAAAATTATATGTGATAAAGTAAAAAAGCAGCCTCCCGGCAGCTGGCTGTGTGAGGAGCGGAATGGAACCAGAAGCCCACAACTTGCAGAACCGCACTATGACTGTAAAAAGACAGTCCTGCACCGTGACAGGCAAGACACACGAAGCTCATTCAAGTCTGTGTTCTAACAAGACCATGGATGTGCTGTTCTGGCAAGTTGCCCAGTTGACAAATTGACTGACTCTCTCAAGACTCCTCCTGTAACGGGCCTATGGACGGGTCCGTGTAGTTCCTCAATTTTACTCCTCCTGACTCCCCACAGGCTGTCGTACAGTTTGCCTGCGTGTCCTCCACTCCAACCTACCACACACGCAGCTATGTTTGCCCACAGGTGTGTTCCTGGTGGTCTTGGGCTGGCAAGCTTTAACATACGACACTTCATTTAAAATGTAAAAGCTGGCCCTGTTGCTTACCTCTCTGCTCTGGCCTGCCCAAATATCTATCCCAATAGGGATATTGGATCTGATTCAGAAGCAGTGCAAGGGGGTCAAGTTTGGCTTGAGAGGATGTTCCTAATTCCTTTATCACTGCCGTCTTTTTCCCATTGCAAGGGCAAGCCTGGAGGGCCCAGCTTTAAGAAGCAGTGAAGCCAAGACCCCTCTGCCTTTGGAGAGCAGAGCCCTCTATTTGTACCCTGCACTAGGAAGGACTCTTAACGTGCTTCGTGGATTTGGTATTTACAGTAACAAGCATGGTGTTCATCACTGTGCGGGAGGAGAAGGTGAAGCTGAGAGAGATTCAGTGACTTGCCCTAGGCCTCCTGCCCAGGAAGTAGCCAGTGGGTCTTTATATGTCCGGCACGGGTTCTTCTGTTCTTCCCAGGCCAGAATGGACCAGAGAGGGCAGGGTAAGGGTGACGTGTGGGGGTGAGGTGAGATCCGTCCTGCATTGTCCAAGGAGACCTGGGGTGGGAGTGGATGCGCCAAAGGCCAGTGGGGGCCACGTTCTCGGGACGGGATATTTGCACCTGGCCCTGCACCCCTGTCACTCAGGACCTTGTGACCACCATCTTGACACCACCCAGGCGACGTAAGCTAAGTTGCCACCAGCAAGGACCTGCTTTCCCATCCTTCCTTCCCACTCCTGCTTCCCCTCAGGATCTTGTTTTCTCAGGTGCCTTTTCTGTGTGGCTGGGGTCACACAGCACTCAAGGCCCCTCAGGCACATGACCTAGAGCCATTCGTGCCCGGCAGCCTGGCCTGCTCCCACCAGTTACCCACCGTGGTTTGGGGCCCATGAAGTGAGTCAGGAAGTCAGCCCTCCCCAGGCACCTCCGGGACAAAAGCTTACTTATACAACCCCATGAGTCTGCGTTGGGTTGTGTTTCAATTGAGACACACTGCAGTGCAGGGTGGGGCGGAGCACGGAGTGGCCTGGGGAAGGAGAGCAATGAAAGCCTGGTCTTACTGCTCCTGGTGGTGGGGAGGAAGCCTGGCGAGGTGCAGGCCTCCAGGCAGAGTGGGTTGGGAAGGAAGGCGTGTTCTCACTGTTCAGAACATCGTCCACACAGGCTGTGGTTCAAGGGCTGCCGTGAACAGCCTGAGATAATGATGCAGTTCTCAGGAGGCTGATGTCTTCTGGGACCAAGATGTCAGGTCCCTGGATCTTCCTCCCTGCCCCTTAGCTTCTGCCCTTCTTGGGAAAAAATTAAAAACACCCAGTGCCCCAGTGTCAGTTATTATTCAGATAATTCCCACCAGAACACTCCTGTTCTTTTGTCTCTGCCTCCGGCAGCCCTAGGCCTGCATTGCCCGGGCGGGGGGCTGGAGCGAACCTGGCTCCCTGCTCGAGGGATCTGAGGGAGGAGGGAGCATCCAGGGTGTCTGAGATTCCCCCTCGGCTATGTTTGTGATCATGGAGGCCAGCCCTTGTGTCCCAGGGAAGGCATGGCAGGGGGTGCTGTCAGCCTGGCTGCCTGATTCCTTCAACCATCAGTTCCAGAAGCAGAAGGGCCCAATCTTCTTAGAAGTTTCTGGGACCCAGACTTCATAAGAACTACTCGCATATATGAGCGCTGTGGGCTGAGGCCATGGGGCTGCAGTCCATGGAATTTGTCATGCAAGAGTCACTCCTGCCGCACATCTCCACAAGGGAAGAGTGAGACGAGAGTTGGTGGAGGAAGGGACACGCTGCAAAACCAGACAATACCTTCAACAACTACCTTCTGCCTTTCACGTTAGGACTGGCTTGCCTTTTGTTATGGTTGTTGCTTGAGAATTGGGAAAGATGGACTATTTGCACATTGATCAGACTCACTAAAGGATAAAGCCAAATTTGTCCAAGTCTAAGGATGGGAGACAAAGAAGCTATTTTTACTCCAGGTCAGGAAATGGTAAAAGTACGACTTCCTAAGCTCCCGCTCATCAATGGCAGCAGAAAGCTAAACATTAGCCTGCTTGTTAATGGGCTTTTGCAACTCAAACAGCAACGCAGGTCAGTTTTGAATGTCAGCTGCTCAACCACTCTCTTTCCATCCCAAGAGACTGCGATGGAGACGGAAAGACTTCTCCTTCCTTCTCTGGGCACGCCTTTATGCTCCTTCCAGGCTACCGCTGTATCAGCCGAGGCCTCACTGCCCACCAGCTCCAGCCTCAGATCCAATGGCACGACAGTGTGTTTGCCCGAGCTCAGGGCTCCTCAAAGGGTTGTGTCCAGTGGAAAAAGCTGTCTGTGGACGGTGATGACAGAAACGTCTGAGGGCATTTCAATAGCTTTGGGGACAATTTGAGAAACCACCGGAACATTTGGATCCCCAGACCTGGGGATGCCAGGCCTGCTCCCAGCCCTCCTTCCTCTACAGCTGTACTCTGTGTCGCCCCCCTTCCCCTTCACTCCCCACCCCCTCCCGGTTGGGTCCCAACCTTAGGCAGCGGCTCTTCTCCTACATTTGGGAGTGTGGCTTCTCTCTCCTTCCGCTGGCCACTTTGGAAAACTTGGGCTTTTCCTCTTTTCCAGAGAACACCGTTATTTTCTCTCACCCAGGCCAGGATGCTAGATTGAGGTCTTGCTCCCGGGCAGCTGCTCCTTATGCCGGTGAGTTTCCAAACTGTCCTCAGGAGAAGGGTGACTTGGCCTTGCCTAGTATCGCAGGCCCTCTCTCTGGGTCTGACATTTACCTCTGGAACTGTGGCCGGTAGCCTGCAGCCTGCCGTGGCCTTCTCCCAGCCCAGCTGCCCACCTCTCTGGATCCTGGGCTCTCTTCTCCTCCTAGGCCCCATGCCAGGACTCCCTAGCACTACACAGGGGTGGGCTGGGCCTCTGGCTGCCGGTTGGACTCCTGTCCCTCCCCGGCTCCGTGCACAAGGCGCTCTCCTGGGCTGGCCTTCTCTCCAGCCCTGGAGCCTGTCTGCCCCTCATCACCTGCCCTGCCTGGGACACAGAGCTTAGCCCCTGGCCTGCCCTGCCCCAGCCACATGTGGTGTGGTCTCAAGACCCACGATTAGATCTGCCAGCGGCTGCCCTGGCCCCACCCGTGTTCCCAGGAAGAGCCGCCAGCCCACCTGTGGGGCAAATGGTGCAGGCTCCTTGCCTCAGTAGAGTTGGAATTTCCCAAGAGAAGGGTCTCTTCTTTGCCTTCGAAGAACAGCATAAATTGGATATTACGTAGAATGCTGCACCCCCAAGAGATCGTGTTCAAGGCAACTGCTACTCCAGGGCTGACCGTAGTGTCCAGCGGGTGCACCCGCACTGACATATGGACATCATGCTGAGATCCAGAGGGCACTTTGTTGTCCTTTCCACGTCAGGCTGGGACACGTGGGCCAGCTGCCAGCCGTGTGTCTCCATGCGGCAGGTCCTCCCTAAGCATTGGTTGAATGGAGAAATGTCCAAGGAGTGGAGAAGAAAGAGGAGGAGGAGAGAAGAAGGAGAGGGCCAGGGCTTTTCAAACCCGCCTTCCAAACCCTCCCGTGAAAAGCGAGAGTAATTAGCCACGAGTGGAGCTGAGTTATGTCCTATAGGAAGTAAGCATGTCTCTAACTGAGGGTCATGGGGACAAATGCAGTCCTTCAGGGCAGAGGATGGGAGATTTCTGACACTGGTCCATGTCTCCCTACCGTCTTCCCAGCTTGACCTCCCACCTCCTTCACAGCCCTTCCTCTCACTCCTAGGAGCAGGAGCTGGTGGAGAGGGTCCTTCCCATACTGTACCCGTTGCTGAGGCGGCTGTAACACAGGGCCATAGAACCAGGAACAGCCGACAACAGAAATATATTGTCTTGCAGTCCCAGAGGCTGGAAGTCCGCAATCAAGGTGTCAACAGGGTTGGTTTCTTCCAACACTCCGTCCTCGGCTTGCAGATGCCGTCTTCTGCTGTGTCCTCCCATGGCCATCCCTCTATGCATGTCTGTGTCCAAGCTTCTCCTTTTATATAGGACACCAATCAGTTTGCACGAGAGGCCCTCCCTACTCCAGTATGACTTCATCAGAACTAACCAGCTCTACAAATGATTCTGTTCCCAAATAAGGTCACATTCCGAGGTCCTGGGGCTTAGGACTTCAACATATGGATCTGGGGAGGGACACGCTTAGATAGCAGGAGACCTTGGCATCTGAGAGCAGAAGGTCACGAGGGGAGGAGTGGCAGGTGCAGGAACAGCTGCTCATCATCGCCCTGACCTTGTCCCCTTATTCCATCTATTTCTTAAAAATCCATGTTTAACTTGGAAGGAGGATAAAATCTGCCCCCAGAGCTGGAATCTCCTACCTGGATTCCATATTCTCAGTCTAACTCTGGCCCAACTGGAGGCTGGTTGTTGGGTCCACTCTTGTAATGGTGGTCTGGGAGGGGTGACAGATGCTGCCCACGGTGCCCCAGGGTGCTCCCAATGTTGAGTTTCCAGAAACAGGAGGCAGGAGGCAGCCCGCTCACGGGCAACGGCGAAGCTTGCTTCAGGAGCCCATAAGCTATTCCAGGGGAAGGGAGAACACGTTCCCCAGGGAGAAAGATTGACTCCGGGCCAATGGCTGAAGGGTTGGCTGAGGAAGTTTGAGGGCATTGGGAAGAGGAAGCAGTGAGGAGGATGGGGCTGGGGTGTGTTTTAAGGATGGCTAGTGGCCCAGGTTGGCAGAAGTGGGGGATGCCTACAGGGGCACGTGGCGCTGGGCTGCCATTAAGGAGGGCTGCGGCATCCTGCTAGAGCTGGACTTATTCTGGAGTCGGTCCAATGTGGTGGGTTTTCGATGTGAGGTGTGCATGGGAAAGTGAGGTTTTCAGAGGACCGATCAGCATCAGAGCGGCACAGACGAATATGCAGGGGTCAGGGCAAAGCCGGGAGGAGGAGGCAGGGCCTGGGCGTGGCCAAGTCAGAGAGAGCAATCAAGGTGACTGTGTTGGGGGCACTCTCTGGGAGACAGCCCTTGTATTGATGCGGACAGGAGACACGAGGCGGAGGAAGGCATTTGGTGACAGGAGGCCTCGGGAGGATCACAGAGCAACAGCTGAAGGCAGATCTGGAAGCTTGGAGACCAGGAATAGGGAGGGTTATAGATTTAGGGGTTGTTTCTGTAACAGAAGCTTCAATGGGCGGGGGAAAATAGGGGCAGTCACAGAACCTGGAGACTCCATATTTAGTTGGTAAGAAGAGGAAGGAAGGAGGAGAGACAAGTGAGAAGATCATAAGCTCCCTGGGGCAGGGACCATGTCTGTCACAGCAGCCATAGCCCTGGGCGAACACTGTGCCTGGCACACAGTAGGTTCTTTTGTAAATATTTGTTTGGTGAAGGAAGGAAAACTGGGGCAAAATTTCAGCAGCCGGGTTTGGAGACTATTGTAGAAAGGGACAGTGATCAACCTTAGAGCAGAACATGCAGGCCGTTGTCCCCATTTCCACGGTGCTGCACAAATTGTCACAAGCTGGGCGCTTCGGGACAACGAAATTGATACCCTCACAGTCCTGGAGGCCCGAAGTCCAAACAAGATGTCGGCACCTGACACCTGTAGGGGAGAAGGCTTCCTTCCTCTCCCTGGCTTCTGGTGTTGCTGGCACTGCCCAGCTTTCCTCGGCAGAGCAGCACCCCATCTCCTTCTGTCCTCACATGGCCTTCTCTCTGTGTATCTGTGTCTGTAATCCCCTCTTTCTCATTAAGACACTAGTCATCATGGACAAGGGCCCACCCCAATGACCTCATCCTAATTACACCTGAAACAACCCTGTTTCCAAATAAGATCACATTCCAACATAGCTTTTTGAGGGACATGTGACCCATAGCAAACATGGTCTACAGAGCTTGGGAGGTTCTTCAAAAGCCTTAGACCTCGCACAAGAATTGAAGAAGCTTCAGTGGAGACACAGAAGAATCTGGTGTCTGGGTGTAATTACGCCTAGAAATTGCCATTTGGCCTGAGACTCAACAATAATAGTAGTGGTTGAAACAGCATATTTCAACCTTGGTTGACTAAAGCTTCCAGGAGAGGAGATGCATTTGGAACATCTCGGGAGAAGAGCACCAACACACTCTCCATCTTCCGCCTTCGGGACCCTCTCTTGACCAGCCCTCTAAATCACAATGGTCATGCTGGCCACTAGCCCTGTTCTCAGTGTCCAGGGATTGAGGGCAAGAACAGAGACCTTCCCCACCCCAGTATTTCAACAGTTCCCAGTTTTTTTGGCTACTGCTGGAATGAAATGAATGAACTGGAAAGATGTTTCCCACATAGACAGATGGCCCCAAACTCGCAAACGCTAGGAATTTCAGAAATGGAGTTGTCCAGACCAGCTGCCTAGGAGGTGGGGACCAAAGTACAAAACAGCCTGTTAGAAGAGATGGTGGATTCTAGCCTAACCCTAGGAAGACCTAACCTTCTTGGATGTCTGGGGTCCTCCCGGACTGAATGGGAAAATGGGGTCATCCTACTGCCCACAGGTTGTCCTGAGCCAGAGCCAGTGTTTGCAGTGAATCAGGCGCCCCTGGTGGACATTTTTAACACTCCCTTAGGAAGGTGTGTACCGGCAATTCGAGGATGGTTTGGTTCACGGAAGCTACAGGCGAATAAGAGGGAGACATTGAGACCGTCTACGACATGTCCCTGGTTTCAAAGATAAGAAACGGATGCCAGGAAGAAAAACGACATGTCCATGATCACAGAGCTACTAAGGCAGAGCCTGGGTTAGAATCTTGGGCTAGCAGAACAGGACAATTTATCATGTGGAACTTGGTCCTCCTACCTCTTCATGTCTTTTAACTGGAAGAACCTGCAGTTGGGGCGGAATAATCTTAATCTCTCCCAGCTCCCGTGTGTGAGCTGATAGGTTAGTTATTAGGTGGGGGTCAAATAGGGGAAACTACAATATTTTAATCACATTTTTGAGGCTTCTGCTTTAGGGTGCGAGTTTTCTTACTAGAAATGGTGTTTCTTTTAATCGCGACAATGTAGAGTTTCTAAGTAAGACATTTTTAAAAAATGAATATTCTAGGGAAAGGTGGGTTCAGTGGTGCACTCTTACAGAAAATACTTCTCATAGAAAGTATTGCATCTGTCCCATCATTTCCCAGGATTGGGGAGAAAATTGGTATTCTCAAGCACTTGTTGGTGTTTGCCTCCAGTCATGAAATCGAATCTGATGAGGATTTCTCTTCCCCATATTTACGGATTTGCAAAATTCCTTTTTTTTTAGTTGTTGTTATTTTTTTAAGTAGGCTCCACACCCAATGCAGGTCCAGTGGCCAGGGCCCAATGAGCTTGAACTCACGACCCTGAGGTCAAGACCAGAGCCAGATCGAGTTGGACACTCAAGCTGAGAATGAGCCACCCGATACCCCAATTTGTGAATTTCTTGAAGACTTTGATTAGTGGCACCCCTCTTTCGTGCCATGAGGTGTCTCCAGACCTGAAGATGCACGTGACTCATGCAGACATACAGAACAAAAGCTGGTATGGATGCCAGCGAATTGCACAACCTAAAAGAAATGGATAATTTCTAGAAACATGATCTTCCAAAACTAAATCAAGAAGAAATGAAAATCTGAACAGACTGATTACTAGGTGAATCAGTAATTTAAAAACTCCCAAAGCAAAAATCCAGGACCAAATGGATTCACAGAATTCCACCAAATGTTTAAGAGAAGAGTTAATACCTGGTCTCCTCAAACTATTCCAGAAAATGAAGAGGAAGAGAGAAACTTTCAAATTCATTCTATGGGCCAGCATTACGCTGATACCAAAAACCAGACAAAGATACTACACACAACAACAAAAACAACAAAACCAAACAAACAAAAAAAACCCACAGGCCAATATCCTGATAAACATCTATGCAAAAATCCTCAACAAAATATTAGCAAACCACATTCAACAATACATTTCAAAGATCATTCACCACAATCAAGTAGGCTTTTTATTCTGGGGATGCAATATAATTCGGACATCAGCGAGTCAATCGACGTGATACACCACATTAACAAAGCAAAGGATAAAAACCATGTCATCATCTCAACAGATGCAGAAAAAGCATATGAGAGAATAAACATCATTCATGATAACAACTCTCAACAAGATGAGGCTTAGAGGGAACATACCTCAACGTAATAGCGGTCATGTATGACAAACCCACAGATTAACATCATACTTTGATGGGGAAAAGCTGACACGCCTTAAGATCAGGAATAAGACAAGGATGTCCACTCTCCTCACTTTTTAGTCAACACGGTATTAGAAGTCCCAGCCACAGATATCAGACAAGAAAAAGAAATAAAGGATTTAAACTGGTAAGGAAGAACTAAAACGGTCACAATCTGTTGCGGTTGATTTGATACCATATACAGAAAACCCTGACGACGCCATCAAAAAACAATTGGAAGTAATAAGAGAATTCAGTAAAGGTGCAAGATACAAAATTAATCTACAGAAATCTGTTGTATTTCTACACACTAATAATGAAGTAGCAGAAGAGAAATTAAGACAACAACCCCATTTACAATTGGACCAAAAGAATAAGATACCTAGGAAAAACTTAACCAAGGAGGTGAGAGATCTGTACTCTGGAAACTATAAAACAGTGATGAAAGAAATTAAAGATGACACAAACCAATGGAAAGATATACTGTGCTCATGGATTGGAAGAATTTATATTGTCAGAATATCCATACTATTCAAAGCAACTGCAGGTTCAATGCAATCCCTATCAAAATACCAGTAGTGGCTTTGAATAGTATGGATATTCTGACTGTATTCTTCAATCCATGAGCTTTGTTTGTCTTTCATCTTACTGGTTTCCAGAGTATCACCTCCTTGGTTAAGTTTCTAGCATAACGTGCTTTGGTCCCAGTGGCTGCTGCTGCTCGGCCGAATGATAATGAAAGCTACAACGAATTTCTGGCATAGATCACGTATCTTACACCTTTTACAATTCTATTACTTTCAGTATTTTGATGGCTTTCATCAACTATTCATATGGTATCAATCAACGCTGTTTGGACCCCATGCTTCACTGCAGGGCGCCAAGCTACGCACCTTCGCAACGATGCGACGCTACGGCACAGAAGACTAACTACGCTGTTGACTTTAAAAGCGAGTGAGGAGATGGTGACTCTTTGACTACGATGGCAGAAAACACCATCAGTGTGATGTTAGCTGGCATGAGGTTTGGCAGCATGACGCCGAGGCGCTGGCTGCCAGATGGTGCTGTTGGCACCTGCTGCATGTGCACTACGTCTGTTGAACGTGGTTTTATCCTTTAGCATTATGTGTTGTGTCGCGACATTCGTCAGCTAAATAAGCCTACTTGTGTGTGTATCATATTGTTGAGCTGTATATTTAATTTTACATATCAGAGATATTGGCATTTTGACTGTTTTGATTTTTTGTTATTTTTGTTGATTGTGTCTGGACTGTGTCCTTTGAGTTTCCTTTCCTGTAGCCACTGGAGATAGCCCCCGAGCAGCGGTGGGGTACTACTGTGGTACACTGTTGGGAGACACAAACCCGCATTCACTAATATCGGTCTGTTCAGGCTACTATTTCTTCTTTCATGTCTCTTTAAGCCCCATCCGGCCTCTTTGTGCCACAATCTGCAGCTTATCACATTACATGTGCATGAGAATCCGTCTCTTCGATCTGAAGGCTACCCTAAATGACGCGAGGCCTTCAGAGGTGGCTTCAGAAAATACAGGGCGGGCATCTGAGGCCCAAGCTCCTTCAGTGTAAGCTTGACCAGGCTCCACATTGAGACTCTACATTGAGAATATTGGGCTAAAAAAGCAACAACAACAAGGAACTACGAAATCAAATATGGGGAAGAAAGAAAGTCTATCGGGTCTGTTCATGGAGGCGCAAGCACCAACAAATTAACTTTTTGTATAATTTTTCTCCCAGCTCCTGAAATGATAATACTTTTTATGGCTGGCCTGTAAGTACTAAGTGTCATTTTTAAAAAATATTAAAAATATGGAACGGCTCCTTGACTACGAAGAAAACCGCTTGCCCTAAAGGCAGCCTCTCAAATGTAGTTTCCCCTATTTGACTTCGCCTAATAACGTACGGAAGGCAGGCAGCCCCAACTGCGGGTTCTTTCCAGTTAAAGGCATGACGGGACCGGACCCATGGTAGAGCCGATACCGTTCTGCCCAGGTGGCCCGAACAGCCAGCACGTGATCGTAATGGAGCTTGCTGGCACCACGGCATCCATAACCTGGCTGACCGAAAGTTGTGCCAGCGCACCATCCTCGAGCCGACACGCTTCTAAGAGAGTGTTAAATGTCCGGCACTATTCACTACGAGCACTGACGCAGGCTTTCAGGATAACTGCGGGCAGCCATTTTCCCATTCGAACCAGGCTGGAGTCTTTCACAGGCAAGGCCTCCACCTCCTGGCACAGGCATTTTGGTGTCCCCCGCACTACGGAAGAAGCATTTTAACCGACTCTGAAAATTTCTAGCGTTTATTGGTTGAAACCTCTATTATGTGAAGCATCTTTCCAGTTCGACGTCCAGCGGCGCAAAAACTGGGAACGTTGGCGAGAAGGAAAAGATCTGCAATGCCAATGTGGACATAGAAGCTGAGGTAGGCCAGCATGACTCGGTAATGATAGAGAACTCCCAGCGAAAGCTGGAGGTGTGTTGTGCTCTTTCTCGGGCTCCAAATGCACTCAACAGGTTGAATGCTAACCACTGTGTTGAGTCTCTGGCTGTTTACCCAGCACCAGGCCTGGCTGCTTCAATTGCTGGCGAAGAAACACTCCCAGCCATGTTGCTGTGAATACATCGACTCCCCTCAGCATCGAGCCCAGAGATGTGATGCTTTTATTTGAAACGAGAATTGTTTCGGGTGAATGAGATGGAGGGTGGGCCCTACAGTCCCTTGATGACTGATCTTGTGAGAGGATTGGGACATGAACCACGAACCCACGGAGAGGGAAGGCCATGTGAAGGAGAGATGCTGCTCTCCAGGCGGGCGGTGCCGGCAGCCAATGAGGAAGAGGCGAGAGACGTCGAACCATGACATGTGTTTTTGAACTCGGGCCTCCAGGGTGGCTGAGCAATCAGTGCTGTCAGCTGCCCCGGCAATGACTGGTGGCTTTTAAATGGTTGCGCATGTACTCCCAGGCCAGACCGCTTTGTCCTTTGAACGCCCAGGCCGGCTCTCCCCTTCAGGCGCTTCACCAAACTAAGCGGAGGCTGCCGAGCACTGGCGTAACTGTGTTCAGGCCAGAGGCCACTGTTCTTTGTCGCTTTCTCTTTCTTACCCGGCTTAAATGTGGAGTGTGACTCCTCCCGCCAGCTGCTGTTGGCTTCCCTAAATCTGGCCCTCTGTTCACGAGGTCTCCAACTTCAGTTGCTTTCGTGATCTGAGCTGTATAGGTGTCTGTACGTAATACAGCTGTTGCCCGTAGTAACACAGTCACCTTGATTGCTCGGCCGCCCAGGCTTTTCCACTCTGGCACCCCTGCTGGCTCGCCCATGCACCTCGCGCGACACGACCCGGCTCAGGCAAGTCCCGGCTCCTGGCTGCGCAGCCCTAACAGCTGCAAACTGGCTCACGACCTTTGAAGCATCCCCGCTATACACCCGGCCATCTCCGCTCCTTCCCAGCTGGCAGGCGCGTAACCCGCTCCGGCACCGACGGCCGGTCCCGCACTACGGGAAGCATGACCTCCCCTGGGCTCTGGCGACCCGTGTACCCTCCTGTTTGAATCCAACGTGAGGTACCGAAAGGCTTTTGGCACCATCAGCCCCACTCCACCCTGGGTGGACAACACGTCAACCTCCAGTGCCGAATGGGCTGAGTCCTGGAGATCCCGAGCAGGAAGTTAGCATGGTTACAGAAATAGATGAATGGCGGAGGTCGGGGCGTGACTGTTCCCTGCCTGCCACTCCTCCCTGCGTGACTCTGCTCTCGAGATGCCAGGGTCTCCACTGCCCCATCTGCTTTCCCAGATCTCCGCTTCGCTCAGGTCCCAAGCCCCGGTTCGGAACAACGACGCTTTGAGGTGCAGGTCATTGCACGAGCTGTTGGCGAATCACGACGAACAGGCCAAGGGAGGCACTCTCGTGCAGGCTGATGGTGATCACTTATAAAGGGAGGGCTTGGTTACAGATGCATAGAGCGGAGACACGGAAGAACGGCGTCTGCAAGCAGGGCCGAAGGTGACGAAACGGCCTGACCCGCATATAGGACTTCCAGCTCTAGTTACAGTGATACTTGACTGCTGGGCCCGTAGAAAGGACCTGGACTGCTGACCACGTGTTCGGCACCGCTATCGCTGCTTTGTTGTGAGGAGACCCTGCTCACCGCACCCAGTGAGAGAAGGCTGTGAAGAGAGATCAAGCTGGAAAAGCGACAGAGAGACATGAACCGAAGAATCTCCCATCCTCTGCCCTGAGAAGGCCATTGTCTCTCCTCCCCTTTCTCCACTTCCCGCATTTCTCCATTCAACCAGGGAGAGACACATGGGCCACAGGCCGTGTCCCCAGCTCCTGGCGGTTTGTGGTATGCCAGCGCGTGTCCGCCTGTGGCGGTACCGTGAACACCGGCCCTGGGCTGACGACACGGCCAGGCAGCACACAGCTCTATTCTGCAGGTACCGCTGCTACAGCTGAGGCAAGAAAGACCTTTGCTGGAGTCAACCTACTGGGCTGGAGGCTGGGCCTTACGGGCAGGCTGGCGTGGCTGAGGCTGCCGGGCGGTGGCAGGCTTGCGGCTGTGACTGGGTGGCCCAGGCCGGAAGTATGTGTCCCAGGCAGGCCAGGTGGCTGAACACTCCCGGGGCTGGAGAAAGGCCAGCCAGAGGCGCGTGTGGGGCCGAGGTAGGAGTGGCCGACAAGCCAGGCAGCCACCCACTGTGGCTGAATGCTGGCGCATGTGAGGCTGGGGAAGGCCCCCAGGAGACGGGCGGCTGAGCCGCGACAGCTCGACCACGATTCCAAGGTAAGCCAGAAAGAGAAGAAGAGTGGCTCCACCAGGCAGATAGGGTTGGTTGGCTTTCGCGGCATGGCGGCTGCCAGGCAGCATCTGACCTGGAGGGAGATGAGAAGAAGCAACGGTGATCTTCCTGACCCAGGATTTCCCAAAGTGACTTTGGCAGAGCTCCCAAATGGCAGGAGAAAAGCATAGGTTTGAGACGAGAAGGAAGTGAAGAGGAAGAGGAAACATTTAAATACGCTATAAGAGCTGAAGGCTCTTCTCCCAGGTGTTATGTTCGATGATTTAAGTGTCCCAAAAGCTCGTGCCACATCATGGGCCAGCCTTTTTCCACGCGCCACGCCTGGCCGCGAGCAGCTGCTGTTGGTGCCATTGGATCTGGGCTGGCTGGTGGTGAGCCCGGCTGGAGGAAGAGGCATAAGCGAAAGAAGGAAAGCCTTGCTCACGAATTCTTAAGGAAAATGGCACAGAAGATGAGGTTGAGCAACTTGGCGTCGCGCGACTGCGTACTGTTTGGTACTGCGAGCTAATGTTACTTGCCATTGACTTAAGCGGTTTCCGGCCTGGAGTAAAAAGCCTAACTGGCTCTCCATCAGCAGGCTTGACAGAGTGTGGAGGCTTGCTTATCACTGCAGGCTGAGGCTCTGATCGGCGTGTGCAAATAATCCGCTGGGAGCTGGCAGCAACCACAACATGAAGCAGGCAGATTGTTGAGCTGTAATCGTTTGGCTACTTCCCTTTGATGTGCGGTAAAGGAGAGCCAGACTCATGAGCAAATTCCATGGACTATGGCCTCAGCTTACAGCGCTCACTGCTGCGGTGGACACGCGGGTCGAAAGGCAGTGCTGCGGGGCTGATGGTTGAATCGGGCACGAAAGGCTGGCAGCACCCCCTAAGTTTACAGCATGACAAGCAGCGACGAGGAGTCTCAGACACCTGGATGCTCCCTCTCCCTCAGGCTCAACCGGAATTCAACCCCGCCCAGCGACCTTTTGGGCATTTGGGCTAAGAGGCGGGAGGTGTTCTGGCTGAGTATCTGATAATAGCTGCACTGAGCTTTAGACTGTTTTACAGAAGAGGCAGGCGGGGAATCGGTCCCCGAGACATCGGCTCACAGGCTACGGCGTCCCATCTCAGGCGACGACGACCGCTTGAACACGGCCTGTGTGGCTCAGGTGCATTCCTGCCTGGGCTCCACACCTCGCCGAACTCTCCCCGGGCTGTGGAACCGGAAGCTTCTCCTTCCCAGGCACCGCTCCGTGCTCCTTACCTACACTGCAGTGGCCTGTCTCAATGGCTGTGCCGCAGGCTTCTGGGGCCAGCCTGGCTTTTGTCCCCTTACTGAGAGAGAGGGGCGACTCCTGACTTCGTAGACTGGTGGGTACTGGTGGGGGCGCTACTGGGCACAGGGCTGACTTGGCTCCACAGGCACCTGGCGAGGGAAGCAGGAGTGGGAAGGAAGGATGGCAGGTCGGTGGCTTTGCAGCAGCTCGTGCGCCTGATATTTGGCTCAGATGGTGATCTGGGTCTGGTGACAGGAGTGCGAGCCGGATGCCCGTCGGCAGTGGCTGGCCTCCTCTCCTTTGAACGGCCACAGGCATTCACCCACCTGCCGTCCACCAAAAGCCCGTGCCCGGCTGGAGCCCGCTGTCGGCGAGGCTGGGAAGATCTCAGCTTTCACCTTCTCACCGCTGGTGACAGGCTGCAATAGCCTTATCCCCGCGGCTGATGGGGGCGGGTGAGTCTGCTGCTCAAAGAGCAGAGAGTGCATTTCGCAAAAGCTGGGCCCGTGCCCTTGCAATAAAGAGCGACGATGACAAGAAGGTGGCTGTCCAACGCCAAACTTGACCCACTGCGAGGCTCGGGCCTCAGCTCCCTGTTGGCACGAGATGGCTGAGGGCCAGAGGTAGCAGCAGGGCAGCTTTACATTTGTGAAGTGTGTAATGTTTAAGCTTGCCCGGCCAAGCGGGCAAGCTGCTGCTGGCGGAAATGAACGGAAGTGCACTGAAGCTAAGCTATGCGGCAACTCCCGAGTGCGGAAGGCTGCGGGAACTGTTTGCGGACCACAGTGCCGGGAAAACTGGGCAACTTTGCCAGAACGGCATCCTGTCTTGTTGCGCAGACTGAGCGAGCTTTGAGTCATCTTGCCTGTCATGCTGAGAGACTATTATTTTATAGTGGTTTCAGAAACTCTGGGAACTATTCCTCTTCCTCACACATTTACATCATATATTTTCGAACTGTTAAACGTAACTAACCAGTGCTTTTTGCTGACTTATGGCTCCCGAAATCTCACAACACTAACTATAGGCAGTGGTGGCTTGCCTAGCCTGCAGCACCTTTCTCCCAATTACATTAGTTTCACTTTTGAGTTACGATTATGTTGTAACTCTAAACCCTCGGCGAAACCTGATGATGAGGGCGATTGTGCCTGGTAGGCTGGCTATTCGAAGGTAACCCGACGTGGTGAGCCACGAACAACATATCGGCAAATCTGGCAGTGCCAGGCCCTACCAGCTGCGTTAAATATCTTACGACCCACAATATTGAATTTTACTATCGTATGATGATGTCTACCTGTACTCCCTCTCTTTGAGCAAAGAACCAACTCATTAAATTCTGTTTAGATCAACTTGCCAGTTGTGTCAAATCCCAAATATGTTTACAATAATAGCGATACCATATTGATCTCTGAACTACATGGGATGTGTGTTAAACCGGAAGAAATATAACAGGTGAAGAGACTGGCGCCGGGCGCGAATACAGTTCGCAGCTCACCGTCGCCAGTTTCAATCGTACCCCATTCAGGGCCTTTCACGGCCCCAATTTCATGACATCCTTTGGTGATGAAGCCCAACTTTCTTTTTAAACATTTGTTCACAAGAAATCTGTTCGCTTCACCCCGTGGTGTCCGGCTCGTGCACTGAGCCTGGATTTCACGGGGAACCACACGATGCTGTAACTGCGTTCTGGAACTCGTAACTGTGCCGAATCACGGAAGATATGTCCTGTTTGTAATCTTTCTCTCCCAGGACAGGTGCGGGCGGATTAACTCCCAGGCCTCCTTTTTGTCATCGACGAAACCCGGCACCACACGGTAGCTGCATGACCTGAACAAGGTGCAGATCTTTGCTGTCTGTTTCTTTACATGAAATGAGGATTGCTGTGGTAAATATGACAACAACTCCCGAAGATAACAGGGAGGCGTATGCGTATAAAGTGTTAGAACGGTGAAACACTCAATAGTGCTGCGTCCTGGCTCACTGGGTAAGCAGTGCACCGGCAATATGGAAGGCAAGCACTGCGGTAAATCACGCTATCGTTTGTTGACGGTAAATTGCTGGCGAAATCACTTTCGCATGACCACTTTGTTTGGCACCTGGTATTGCAAAGTCTTTAAATCTGTCGCCTGTTCTCGCGTACGCCAGCCTTTCTGTATTTTGCACAAATATCGTGTGACACTTGTTGGCACTTTCAGCGCGGCGCCAGTATTTCAGCTTCTGTCCTTTTAACTCGGCAATTTCGACGATTGACCCATGTCCTTGGCACTGGCACTACAGCTGGGGGCGCGACCCGATAAATGCTGATGAAGCTGCAGACTTGCTGATAGCCTAATCTTTCCATTTCACCATTTTTTTTTTTTTGTTCTGGAAGATTGTCTTTGCATTTCTAAGTCTTTATTAGAGAATTTCATTCAATAATAATATTTTTAACATTAAGAAACTAACCAGCCTGGAAAATATTAGTGTCTGCCCAGCTGTTGATGGTCCCGCGTCGGCTGGGAAGCAGCCACCACTACCTTGTATTCTCTCTGTCAACTGGCAAATAAAAATCTTACTTCAGCATATCTTCAACATCGGAAGCGACCGTATGGGCCACCATAGGCTATAGCTATCTTTTAAATTTTTCCCGGCCCCAGAAGTTTTGGTGAGAACTACGGTTATACGGTGCTAGTTTGTTTCACAGCTCCAGTATTCTGCGTGTGGTGCTCGCTGATAGTCATTCATATTGCCGGGCCACAGCGTATAGTTAGCCTGAATTGACTCTGGCTGCGGGAAGATTTCGACCAGCAGCTGGGCAATGACGACATCGCTGTCGCTCTCACCCTTCCCACACAGGCTACTAAACTTCCCCCTACTGCTCCATCAACGGCTCCCAGACTATCAACGTGCTACGATGGGCCGAGGGTCCATTGATGCAGTAATCCTGTTGGTATTGTGGTGCCAATCAGGCTGCGTTTGGGGAGCGTCCAGATGAACTAGGCCAGGCGACACGGAATTTGGCACAACCAGCCCTAGGCTCATGCCTGAACTGAAAATGTATTTGTTCATATATGGTCTCCCCCACTGAAAAGAGCTGGAAACTGCTGGCTGCCCGAGACAGCTCCGTATTCTGATTGGCACCAAAGGCTCAGTTGTATGCGCAGAGGCAGCGGAGGCCCAATGCCGGGGGCCAGCCTATCGCTTAATTCCGGCCTTCTCGAAGCTATGGCTGAAAGGGTGCTGCCCAGAGGCTTTCCAACCAACAGTAAAAAAGGCTATTATTTCAGCATTTGATATTAAACTGGGAATTTGAGGACCGTCTGCGATTCTTTCCAGCTCAGCTGCGGGGATCCAGGCTGCATTTTCTCATAAAAATACGGCTGCTTGTTTTTACCCCCGTAACGACCCGACTAATTCATGGTGTATGTTTTCACAGTTTTAAATATTTCGGTATTCATATTCTGGTATCGACTCCCAAGCGGAAGATTAGCTGGGAGCACTGACCAGTAACTCTTGTTCCGTTGCCACCAGCAGTCAATACTCGCAGTTTGGGAAGCAAGAGATCCAACGGAACTCTATTCTGGTGAATCTGGCACGAAATTTCACCGACGCTGCTGAACTGCTTCCGTCTCTGACGGGTTATGTTTCATAAGTCTTTCCCTGTGTCTGAGCCTCCGCGTGTGATGCTGTGTCAGTCTGGCCGTCTGAAAGGCTTTTCATTTCAAGCAGGCTGCGTGTTCACGAGACTTGGTAGCGTTTGGGGGCACAGCCTGAAGTACGAATCCCCTGGCGTTATTGTGTTGCGCCCAAAAGATCTAGGTGGGTTCTGCGGCCCCGTAAACTACACTCACATTTCTAGCTGGCTTGAGAGACTACAAGGATTATTATGTTGTATGCCAATCTCTATGGCTTTGATCTCTTCTCATCACCCAAGTGCGTGAATTATGCCTTGTGTCTTTCCTACTTTTGAGAGAAGCACACACCTCGCTACTACTAAGCCATATGTGTTCACTGATACTATTCTGGCATCAAAAAAAACTGGGAACCGTGTGCCCCCAGTGATCTTCTGAAGATGACACGAGCTAGGGTCAGCCACAGTGAGCCGCTTTGGCTGGAAACTTGGTAATCCATTTCTGGGGCTCATGTGTGTTTCCTGACCGGCGTGCGAAAGAAATGATTACTGAAGTAACTTCAGAGAGGCTTTGAAAATGAAAGGGGAAATAAGCAACTCGGGAAGAAAAAAAGGAAGCTGAAAAGCAATGCGAGTCCTTTCTTGGTATCCGCGGCTCGGGAAAACTAGAAAGTGAAAACACAAATCAAAAGTGACAAAAGAAACCCTTGTATCCATTCTAAATAAACCCACGTCTTTTCGATGATGAAAGAGAGCAGGCAGCTGGCGCATCTTCTAACCTAAATAGCGGCTGTTTGGCTCTTGAAGCCTCGGCCCACGAAAGCAAGCTGAAATACCACTGTCCATTATAGGCTCGGTTCCCTGTGTCAGCAGCCAAGCCATGAGCTGTGCAAGCCCTTAGCTGGAAGTGGAGGTCGGCCTGATGGCACGTGTGTGAGAGTGCGCAAACTTCCGCCTTTCATGGCGATATCTCCGAAAATTTCATTAAGCAACACCGGCTATTTGGCGGTGGTGCACCGATCGTAAGACCAACTCTCCCCCACACATACCTATCGCTGGCATGTGCGACTTTACCCATCGCTACGCGTATTGTGTCACCCGCTTCGGCCCCAAGCTGCCGGGGAGCTGAATAACTGATTTTCCCAGTGTTTGCTACAGCGGCTCTTGCAGAGCTCCCAACTACCGGCTGGCTTACCGGTACCTGGCCGGCGCTGTTTAGCTGGATGCATTTCCCGCCTCCTTAACGTGTCTGCTCGTCAGTGATGCAGTGTGCTGGGAGATGTGCACGGTCATTCCACAGCTTGGCTGCTGGCAGAGAAGCTTGAGACACAATTGACTACAGCTGGCTCGGGAGTGTGATCCCGAGATCTGGGGATCGGAAGCCTGCTCTGACTCCTATCACTGAGCTACCTTTCTCTCCACTCCCCTGTGTGTTCCCTCTGCCAAACTTGTCTGCTCGAAATAAATAATAAGACTTAGCAAAAAAAAGAGAATCTTTGAAAGCTCAAATCGACCTAGTTTTGGTACGATTTCAGCGCTCGTGGAGGGCTCGGGCAGTGTGCCTTCTTCCTGACCGCTACTGCCCGACTGCTCCACCCATCATGGTTGTAGACTCTCTTTTCCGCTTCTTGCTATGCAATTCTGCACATAGCACAGGTGCTCAAGCAGCTGTTCCGGAGGCTGCCCCCAGAGACCACACGCCGGTGCTGCACGGTGAGCACTGCGTGCCGTGACCAGGGAGTAGCTGGCCGGCTTTCAGAGATACCTGACAGCCGGCGAGCCCAGTGACAGGCTCTGGGATGGCACTCTTTCCTGCTCGCCTTGCACCCAGCTTCATGTCAACGAGGAGGAGAAGCGATATTCCCACAGGAGGCTCCCTCAATGTCTGGGCGGTGCCTGAACCATCTGTGCTTTCAGAGATGGGCCGACGCTGTGGCAAGTAATCAGTTACTCTCCACGGCAGGTAGTACTCCCGAGGCTGTTTGAACAAGCTTTTGTGGCATTAAGGAAGGCACTCCATGCAGCTCAGAGGGCCGGAGGGTCGGTGTATGCCGGGTGCACCCTCGCGTGCTGTTCCGAAGCGCCCTCAGCCGCTGCCGCTGGCAG